>NW_006160079.1:1253917-1279153 GCF_000334495.1 Tupaia belangeri chinensis | reverse complement strand
AAGAAATCACCCCCCCAGGGGGATGGCCACGCTGCAATCCCTTCTCCTCCATTCTCCTCTTGGGATCTTGGACATGCACGCACACGCAGCCGGCGTGAGTTTAAGCCACCGGGTCCGGGACTCGAACCGCAGTCGACTACATGGGAGTCCAGTGACATAGCCATTATGCTAACTGCTGGTCCCCCATAGAAAATCTTCATTCCCTGAAAAATCTAGTTCGCTGGAGCCATGTGGAACCTGCCTCTTCTACCGCTAGCTCGTTTGCTGAAGGCTGAATTATCAGTAGAAAATCTTCATTCCTTGAAAAATCTAGTTCGCTGGAGCCATGTGGAACCTTCTTCTGAAGGCCTCGCCTCTTCTACCGCTAGCTCGTTTGCTGGAGGCTGAATTATCAGTAGAAAAACTTCATTCCCTGAAAAATCTCCTTTCACTGTTTTTCTTGAGATCTTTTCCTTCTCATACAGACTATGTCTTGCAATTCTATGTTTGGGTTCATTTTTCTTTTTATAATCCAAGGAATCACAAATCATGCCAAAACTGGTTGTCTTCCCACCACCAAAATGGGTTCAGAACTCAAACACAAAGATGACATCTGGTATGATCTTGTAAATCTTGGCTAGTTTTCCATAAGTTTCTTATTTCTTAAATTTTATTCATTCTCATTATTTTATTTTTTTTTATTTTATTGAAGTTGACCAGAGGGACATAGAGAAGAAAATTAAGAAAGCAAGCCGCCAGGTCCGGGACTTGAACCATGGTCAGACATATGAGAGTCCAGCTGCCTTAATCACCACACCACCTGCCAGCCCCCCAAATTTCTGTCTTAGGTACTGTTGCCTTCCAGGATGAAGGACATCAATGAAAATTTGTTCCCTCTGAAGTAGTCAGTTGGTCTTGAATTTCCAGCTACAGATACTACCAGGGAGGAAAAGAGCAAAAGTTCACATTCTTGAGGTCATCTCTGTGGCTACATATTCCTCTGTCTGCAGTTTGAATCTCCATCTTGATCAGCTTGAAACACTGGGCATGCATGTGAGTTCCAAAGATTAATTGGGCCACAAGACTGGAGGAAGGGGACTGCAGAGTGACCTGACCGTGTGCAGGGTGCTCTTCTCTCTCTGTCTTTGTACTGTGCCTGTTCATGCACTCTATAAGGAATAAAGAAAAAAAGTTTACATTCTTTATTCACTTCGGAAATTTTATTCGATCTGTTGTTGCCAAGTAAACTGGTAAAAAGAGTATAGATCAGTAACAGTAGGTGGCATGGTGGTTTAGGTGTTGGACTCCCACATAGTCAACTATGGTTTGAGTCCTGGAACCAGTGGCTTGAAAAATCACACCAGGGGGACCAGCAGTTAGCATAACGGCTATGTTGCTGAACTTCCATGTAGTTGACTGCAATTTGAGTCCCGGACCCAGTGGCTTAAACTCATGCCGAGCGCATATGTGTGTGTGTCCAAGATCCTGAGAGGAGAATGGAGGAGAAAGGATTGCGGTGTGGCCATCTCCCCTGGGGGGTGATTTGTCGCTTTCTATCTCTCTGTCTTTCTGGTGATTGCACACTCCTATAGCAAAAACCTCTTCAAAAAACAAACAAAAAAAAATCACATCAGGCATGTATGCATGTATGCCCAAGATCTAGGGAGGAAAATAGAAGAGAAGGGATTGTGGCTTGGCCACCCCCCCGGGGGTGGGGTTGATTTCTCACTTTCCTAAGGGAAAAAAATGTAGACCGAGGTGTATTTTATTTACTATTTCTTTGTTCTTCCCAGTTCCCTTTACATTTCATATAATGCTCTTTTTAGCCAGCAGAGAACACTAGGGTCTACTAAGGAACAGAACTACAGTGGAAATGTGGCTGTTCTAAGATGTGATTGTCAAAAGATCACATTTTTTTTTTTAAGTTTTTTTAAGTTTATGGTTCTTGTGCTCACCAGAGACAGAGAAAAAGTGAGAAATCACTCCCTAAGGAAATGGCCACACCACAATTCCTTCTCTATTCACCTCTTGAGATATTGGGAACACACACACATGTCCAACATGATTCTCAAGGAGCCAGATCTGGGACTCAAACCACACAATCAGCCATGGGGAATCCAGCTGCTTCAACCTTAATACTACCTACGGGTCCTAAAAGGTCACTTTTTAATGGTTCTCCAGTTATTATTTCAATCATGCTCCCTTATGTCATATGACTTTTCATGTTTGAAAGAAACCAGTCATTTAAGGGCAAAAAAAAAAAATCTATGGCATTTAATTTTTGTTTGTATTTCATCTTTAGTTTGAAGAAAAAAAATTGAGAATTATAATCAACTGCATTGCTTAATGTCTGTTGAGCTATCATCTACTTATACTACTGTGTAAAACCCTGCAAAAAGGTGTAGTCCCTATTATCTACGAAATACTGTTATATTTGAGGAATGAAACAGTTTATTATAGGCTTAAATTTTTTTTTTCCTAACTCCTCAGTTTGCAGGCCTTTCTGATATATCCATCTCACAAGATATTCCTATAGAAGGAGAAATCACCATTCCTATGAAGTCTCGCATTCGGGAATTTGATAACTCCACATTAAATGAATCTGTTCAGAATACCATTGTAAGTAAGACTAATTGAGAGAACTTCTACTCGGTATCATGGGACTATATAACTAACTGCATTTTGCAATATGTTCATTTTTAGGTCAGTGTTTTTCATATTAAAATTTAAGATTCTTCCCCAGAAAATAATTTGGTAGTCTTTTAGGAGAGCAGCCTGGTTATAATGGCTATTAAGAATCTTAAAATGTCCAAAACTTTTTTTTTTAGATTTTTGCCATAGGGTGCTTATATTTACCAGAGAGAGACAGAGAAGGGCAACTTGAGAAATCATCACCTGGGGGGATGGCCATGCCACAATCTCCCTTCTCCTCCATTCTCCTTTTAGGATTTTGGACATGTACACACATGCACCCAGTGTGATTTTCAATCCGCCAGGTCCAGGATGTGAACTGTGGTTGGCCATGTGGGAGTCCAGTACATTAACCACCACACCACCTTGCTGGCCCCCAAAATGGCCAAATCTTTTTAAACTAATAATTCTACATCTTCACTTATGGTATAAAGAAAAAAATTTAAAGTTAAACTTTAGGCACAGGAAAATATCAGCATACAGATGTTTTAATTATAGCATTCTTTGTAATAGGGGAAAGTTTGAAACAACTTAAATGAACAACAGGTGAGATGTTGGTTAGGTAAATTATGTTGCATCTATGTGGTGGAATGCTAAACAACTAATAGAATTATGTGTGCAAAAAAAAATTTAATAACATGGAGAAATTTCTAGATGAAAAAGCTAGGACAGAATGAACTATAATTTGAGAGGTTATATTTGTACTACTGAACCCTTCTTCAGATGTCTTGATTTTTTTTAATCTTCTGGCATTCATTTACGAGTTAAATTAAGGGTGTTAGAAATAAATTGATCTTACATATTGTAAAAAATGTGGTAACTAGGGAGCAGGACAATCAGCCCTTGGGACCTCATCATGTATGAACCGAATGTCATATGCTCTTTTGCATAGCAGATTTTTATAGTGCCATTATTTTAGTTTCCTTAAGTAGCATATTGGGATGGCTATGTTTGCTTTTTTATAGAGTTTTCAAAATTAACGATAAAAATAGAACTGGTAGGGAACCAGCAGTTAGCGTAATGGCTATGTTGCTGGACTCCCACATATTCGACCGCGGTTCGTGTCCCGGACCCGGTGGCTTAAAACTCACGCCGGGCGCGTGTGCGTGCGTGCCCAAGATCCCGAGAGGAGAATGGAGGAGAAGGGATTGCAGCGTGACCATCCCCCCTGGGGGGTGATTTCTCGCTTTCTGTCTCTATGTCTCTCTCTGTCTGTCTGGCGAGTGCACGCGCCCTACAATGAAAATCTCTCAAAAAAAAAAAATAGAACTGGTAGATGTAGGATGTAGGAAAGTGTTAGACATTGGCTTATTGAGGTAACGAGAAAAGCATATGCTACCTCTCAATTAAGAATTTACAGGAGATTACAGTAAAAGAAATTTTCACAGATGAAGTGAGTGAGGTACCCAGTAACCTTGGTCATCACAGTAAGACAAGTTATTTATGTCTTTCAGATGCGTGATCTAAAAGCTGTTGGGAAAAAATTCATGCATGTTTTATATCCAAGAAAAAGTAATACTCTTTTGAGAGATTGTAAGTATACAAAGTTTTTGAGAATTTGCTTCATCTCACTAGACCTTGATAAGTACTCTATAAAGCAAAGATTCTGTGTTAATAAAGACTAAGATGGTTTTCCAGGATGAAAACACATGTCACTGAGTGTAAAAGAAATTTTGGGGAGAAATTAAAACTTTAGAATCAAATTTCAGATGTTAGAGGATTTTGTTCATTATATTGTCTTATTAAAACTTTAGAATCAAATTTCAGATGTTAGAAGATTTTGTTCATTATATTGTCTTCATCAATAAATATAAACTATGTATACTAACCTGGAAAATGGTATAATATACACCGATAATAAATATTTCTGGAAGCTGCTAACACATAGGGACTTTGTTCAGCCAGAGAACTAACAGTCTCCAAGAGAAAGTTAAATGTTTAAATGTTAAGTTAGAATAATGGCACATACACATTAACAATTAACAAATTAATAATATCTTTAGACATTTCTATTTTCAAAACTATCATTTAGTCTGATGACTGCTTTCTTTGTTAAGAGCTCTATTAAAACAGTGCAATAAATTATTTAAAAAGTTTTTCTTAAAAATTTGCACTTATTTGCCTTTATTTTCAAGAAGTCTTGTTTTTTCTATTACCCTTTATCAAAAAAATCAAATCAGTAGCTTGAGAATAGTAATAATGGCTCTCATACATGGGTATACCTTTTATTTTAGCAGAGTTTCAGCTATACCACAGGATGTCAATTATGTGGCAAGTATGTCATCACTGTGTAGAGACTGGATGCAGTGTCAGAATCTTTCTCAATACAATGCACTGTATATTAGAGCTGACTCCTGATTTGAAACTGAATTGTTACCACTGATGTAGTAGAAAGAACATGGACAAATATTGGTTTGAATAATGGTTCTATCACTAGGTGTGTGGTCTTGGATAAGCTAGTTAACTTTTCTGGGGCTCATGTTTCTTCTTCTTTTAATGGGGAGGTAATGACATACCTTGCTGGTAAGGATTAGATAAGATAATACATAAACATCACCTGGCATAACATCTGGCATTTAGGGACCAGCAGTTAGTGTAATGGCTATGTTGCTGAACTCCCACGTAGTTGACCGTGGTTTGAGTCCTGGACCTGGTGGCTTAAACTCACACTGGGTACATGTGCGTGCGCATCCAAGATCCTGAGAGGAGAATGGAGGAGGAGGGATTGTGGCATGGCCATCCCCTAGGGGGTGATTTATCACTTTCTGTCTCTCTGTTTCTCTTTCTTTCTGACAAGTGCACGCGCCCTATAGCAAAAACCTCTTAAAAAATATCTGGCATTTAGAAGTCACTCTGCAAATGGTAGTTGTTATTCTAGCATAATCTCTTCCCTAATGCACAGTCATACACAATATCGTTTTTATTCCTTACGATGACCTTGTGAAGTAGGAGTTACTATTTCTGTTTTGTAGATGACCGACATGAATCTCAGAGAAGACTCGTCAAGATGATACAGGCAGGATTAGAACCCAGTTTTCGAGTTCAGTGCCCTTCCCATTTTACAACTGTTATCTTAGATGTAAAGATATCTTTTCAGCTGCTGCAGTGGCTCAGTTCAAAGCAAGGTTGTCCCAGTTACAATACAGAATTAGTATGTGAGAGAGTCTTTAAGAAGTTCATGGAAAACATATATAATGAAAGATCTTTAAACAGATTTCAAAAATTTTTTTACCAAAATAAACTTGTACATTAATTTCATTTTCCCTGGACTTTTTGGAGTTCCTTCATATTATTTTGCTGATTAACACTGATTATTAGCTGTGTCATATGTTAAACTCTATTCCCAAAACTTGCAGGGGTAAAGGGGTAGGCTGACAAAAAAGATATAAGCAAGTAATGGTCAGAAATTTACATTTTTGTTCTGCCCTGTTATTAAAGCCTTAGGCAAAATGGCAGGGAACAAACCTAAAATAGTTAGGGAAAAACATGAGATACTACTTTATATAGGATGGCTGCTTAAAAAAAAGTAGAAAATAAGTGTTGACAAGGATGTAGAGAAACAGGAGCCCTTGTGTATTGTTAATGAGAATGTAAAATGGAGCAGTTGCTGTGGAAGATAGTATGTCCGTTTCTCAAAAAATTAAACATATAATTACTATATAGATATATACCCAAAATAACCGAAACCAAGGACTTGAGTGTATTTCTACATGCATATTCATACTAGCATTAGTCACAATAGCTGAAATGTGGAAACAACCTATGTGCCCACTGATGGGAACACATGAAACACAAAATGTGGTATATATCACTTTCTGATAGAATATTATTCAGCCTTAAAAAGGAAGGAAATTCAGACATACTACAATATAGATAAACCGTGATTACATTGGTTAAATGAAATGAACCAGGCACTAAAGGAGACAGAGGAGTCTACTTATATTAGGTAACTAGAGTAGTCATATTTGTAGAGATAGAAGATAGAATGATGATGGCCAGAGTCTTATGGGGGTGGGAATGGGGAGTTACTGTTTAATAGAGTTTTAATCTGGAAAGGTGAAAAAAATCCTGGAGATGGATGGTTTTGATGGTTTCAGAAGGTGAATGTACTTAATATCACTGAACAACACTTAGAAATGGTTAAAATGGGGGAACCAGCAGTTAGCGTAATGGCTATGTTGCTGGACCCACGTAGTCGACCGCGGTTCACGTCCCGGACCCGGTGGCTTAAAACTCACGCCGGGCACGTGTGTGTGCGTGCCCAAGATCCCGAGAGGAGAATGGAGGAGA
The DNA here is from genome assembly GCF_000334495.1 of Tupaia belangeri chinensis. Taxonomy (NCBI): domain Eukaryota; kingdom Metazoa; phylum Chordata; class Mammalia; order Scandentia; family Tupaiidae; genus Tupaia; species Tupaia belangeri. The sequence goes on along the minus strand of NW_006160079.1, from coordinate 1,272,193 downwards.
AGGGATTACGGCGTGACCATCCCCCCTGGGGGGTGATTTCTCGCTTTCTGTCTCTATGTCTCTCTCTGTCTGTCTGGCAAGTGCACACGCCCTATAGCGAAAATCTCTCAAAAAAAAAAAAAGAAAGAAAAGATGAAATGGTTAAAATGGTAAATTATATGTTATATATTTTACAGCAATGAGAAAATAGCTAAGCATACTGTTATTGTTTTTTTATGAATTAAAACCAGTGCATGAAAAAAACTGTATTAATGTCATTGTATTTGAATTCAGTTTTTCAGTTGATAAGTTAAAAAGATTTATGATTGATAATAGTTTATTATTAGAGTGGTAGGTTTATGAATTTCGTTATATCTGTTCCAAACTTTCTGCACTATTGTCAAAATTACTTGTATCATTAGAAAAAACAAACACAATATAAGTTTGTACATATATGTAACTCTGTAAGGTAACATTATATACATATGAGGAAAAAGTTTGAATTAGTTGAGGAAGATAATTGTGTTCTAAGTTGCATGTTACTGAACTGTTGGCATACTAAATATTAGCTACTGCCTGAGGGTCACTTTGTGTTAGACCTGATATTGGTAGAACTTTTTATAGTTTTCAGAAAGCTTTCATATATTGTTTAAGTTTAACCTTGCAAAATTACCAATATTGACTGTGTTTTCCATCTAGAAGAGCAGCAATTCCATATTAGCTCAATATAATAATTTTAAAAGGGAAGCAGTGTAGCAGAGTGGAAGGAACTCTGGACTAAGAATCAGAACTGGTTCTATCTCCACATAGAAACTTTGGCAAGTTATTTCCTTCTCAGCATCATTTTTCTTATTCATGAAATAAGTATGATTAGACTTGCCTTGTCTAATATAGCCTCTGATTGGTGAAGTATCTTGGCTGTAGTCTTCTTTTTGAGGCTGCAGGGTGGTCTATCTAGATCTGACTGCTTGCCCGTGAATATGGCTTAGTAGAGGGGAGAGAGATGGTTTGTGGAATATGAAGTGAACAAAACTTAAAGGCTATGTGAACTTCTTTCAGAATTGGGGAACAGGGATGGCAGATACAGAATCGGGGGAGGTAGGAAAGCTTGAGTAGACTTGTCTAAAGACCAATAATGAGAGAGGTAGATATTGGAAAAAGATATGAAATACTGCATATTTGCTTTCTATCAGTCTTCTGTTTATTCTTACCTTGTAGGGGATTTGTGGGGCCCTTTGATCCTCTGTGTGATGCTTGCATTGTAAGTACTTCATTTTCTTTCTTTGTTATTTGAGGTAGGCTAGACTTTTCTGTGGAGTTTCAAAATTGTGAAGAATTTTGTTTTTGACAAATGGTGAGCAAACTCGCCAAAGAAAGGTAGAGAAAGAGAGAGAGAGAAGGAGAGGGATAAAGCATTCCCTCAATGGGGCGTGATCACACTGCAGTCCCTTCTCCATTTTTCCATCCTGTCAAAGTTTTGATCACACATGCACACATTCTTGTTATGGTTTTCAAACCACCAGGGCTGGATTCAAACAGCAGTCAGCTGTGTGAGACCCAGCTTCCTTAACCACTAGGCCAGCCCAAAACTGAGAAGAATTTTGACTGAATATTTTATTTAGGCCTTCTATGACATATTATACTTCTCATGTATTTAAACCTAAAAAGTCAGGAGCTTTCTAGATCCACTTTTTTAAATGATGGAATTAAATGTATAAATTATGCCTGCCTTCATTTACCAATGAGTTCTTAGTCTGTTTTAGTCATGTCTGTTCAACAAGCACTGTATTTATTCTCAGGCATCTCCCCATTATTAACCTAAATGAATGAAATATAGGTATAAGCACTGTTTATAAACATAATTCTTTTCTATTTTTTTCATCTTTTTTCCCCCACAAGAGTAAGAGAGAGGCAGAGAGAGAAAGACAGGTGCTTTCAACATCGTCTTATGCCAAATGCCACATTTCTCTCCCTTAGCATTCCCAAATAGTCAGGATCATGGGCCTGTGTGCCCTGCATATACAGGTCAACTGGGAAACCAAACCTACAGTCTTCCGCCTTGTCTCGATCCAGGATCACTTGAGCAGTAAACTACTGCTGTACCATTTCACCATCCCACGAACATAATTATTTTTAAGTCTTACTAAAATTATGAATGAAAATAAATTTGAGAGAATAGAAGTAATAAAAAGCAAGATGATATACAAAGTATTATGCTTTCCATAAGCATTGTATGTAAAAGGGGAGGACAGAAGAAAGGAAAGTTGCACTGCAGAGGGGTGTATAATAATCAGTGATAGAGAAGAAATATACCTCACCAGGGGGCCAGCCTATAGCCTGGCAGTTGAGGTGGCTGGATCACACTGGGTGAGTACATGTGTACATGTCCAAATTCCCAAAAGGAGGGAGAAGTAGAGGAGAAAGGATTGCAGCATGACCATCCTCTGGGGGTGGGGGGGAGGTGCTTTCTTGCTTTCTATCTCAGTTTCTCTGGTGAGCGCATGTGCCCTCTGGCAAATTTTAAAAATAAAAATACAGCACTAGGATTCAGTTGGGTTCTGCTATCAGCTACTATATGACTTAGGGCTACAAATAATCAAAGTTTGTATAATGATTTCTTCCAGCTTACAGGAAACTTTAAAATACCTTCTCAATTGTATTCTAACAAGAATTCAATATTATTTTTCTTTCTAAAAAATAAACTCAGGAGGACCATCAGATGGCGTAATGGTTTTTATCACTGGACTCTCACACAGTCAACCCTAATTCAAGTCCCGAACCCAGTGGCTTAAACTCATGCCAGGCACATGTGCATGTGTGCCCAAAATCCTGAGAGAAGAAGGGATTATGGCATGGCTATGCCCCGTGGGGTGTGATTTCTCACTTTCTATCTCTCTGGCAAGGACATGCACCCTATAGCAAAAATCTCAAAAGATAAGTAAATAAGTAAGCTTAGGTTCAAAGAGGTTGAAGACTTAGCTAAAATCATACAATCAGTGTTTCCTTAGGTCTCCTGATGGTCTATTCTCTACCTCTATGATTATTGCACATCTAACCACTCTGGATCTTTTTTCATATCTATTAAAGGAGATGGTTGAGAGTCCTTTCTAGGTCTAACACTTTATGTTTCTAAGCTCAACAAGTTTTTTTCTGTCTTGTCTTCTAATTTTTACATTTTAAAATAAAGATTCATTGATTTTTTTTTTCTGTGAGCAAGTGAGAGAGAAAGATAACATCCCTAACAGAGTCTTGATGTTGTAATCTAACTCGAGCCATAGCCAGTTCCAAATCATGGGCATGCATATGCCTGGTTTACTTAAGGAGGTCTCTTGATGTAAATCTGCAACCTTCCCATATGGGTTAGCCTCACAAGTGTCACATTTTACTATTGTGTCACTGTCCAGTCTCATTTTAAAATTTAAATTGAGCACATGACACTTCAGTTAATAATGAGTAATGTTAGTGTTTTTTCTTTCTAAAGACGAGATCTCACTTTGCTGCCTAGACTAGCCGCAAACTCACAATCCTCTTGACTCAGCCTCCAAAGTAGCTGGGATTACATGCATGCACCACTATACCAAGCTAGAGTGTTATTTTTTTTATGCCTTTAATAACCATATCCAGGTTGGGGCTGGCAGGTGGCATTGTGGTTAAGGGCACTGGACTCCCACATGATTGACCACAGTTTAAGTCCCAGACCTGGTGGCTTGCTTTCTGACTTTCTCTCTCTCTCTGTCCCTCTCTGGTCAAATTAAAACAAATAAATAAATAAAGTTAAATAAAATAATTCTAAAAAAAGAAAAAACAATTGAATACTTTTATGAAGGGTTATATATTAGAAGCTATGAGCATATAATTTTTAAAATTTTTTTGAAAGATTAACTTTAGAAATTATATAGTTTAAACCCACCTATTTTCAGATAAAACTAACATCCCAAGACATTAAGTGACATATATAGCGACAGAATAAGGATCAGTAACTGTGTCTCTTGCCTTCCAGACTAGGTAACATTTTTCCCTCATACAATGCTGGAACAGTAGGGATTCCAGACAACAGGTGATGAGTGCTGGCACATTCTCACTTCAGAAGTTAGGACTTGAAAAGAAATACAGCCATCGAATACAATGTGCTGCACATACTGCTAGTTGGCATAAAAGGACAAGAATTACTGTGTTACTTTTTTAGACTATACAATAAGGATAGGTTGTAAGCTTGCTGTTATTTATTGTTTTCCTGGGAAATACAATCCCATGTCCAAGGATTTTAAATCCCAAATTCAAAATACTTTACGTCTGTAAAATTTGTAGACAGAAAGGATATTTAAGTATTCAACTACTCAGTTTCAAAGCAGAATCCTTTTAGTAATCTGTATGTTTGCTTTTTCTTAATTTAATTAAATTCCCAGAGATGTATGTGTGCTTACCAGGAAGAGACAGAAATAGAGAGGGAGGAAAGCACCTCACAGTGGGTCATGTTCATGCCATAATCTCATCACCTCTGTTTCTCCATCCTATTGTAATTTGGATCACATATACATGCATACAAACCCAAAATATTTTCCAAGCTACTGGGGCTAGGATTTGAACCACAATCAGTCATGTGCTATAAGGTTTTCCTTAGCCACTAGGATACATGTAGTAGTGACTTAGTGACTGTAGGCCCCTTGCTGCATGCAGTCATGTTCGATTAATACCAGGTTGGAATGCAGGCCCAGTGGTAGAAAGTCTTTTTGGACTTTCAAAAAAAAAAAAAAAAACCCAGAAATATATATTTTTCCCAATTTTAAAATAAAGTCAACTTAAATTTAAAACCATTTTAAGTACTGTATGTACTAAAAACTCTGTGTCTTTAAGCCACATTGGGCCCTTCAGTTTATAATCTCTCCTTAAACAAAAAATGTTTTAGCAATCAATCCATTCAAACATTGCAACAAGTCAAATGGATTACTCCTTGTACTCCTGAGGCATTTGGAATTTGAAGTAAGGAAGACTTGCCACATTCTTATGGCATTTTCCTATCAGTACAACTTACTTAGTATAGATCTTCAGGTGAGGTATAGAGCAGCCATCTGATTGAAAGTTTAAGAACCCTGGGCCAGCCACGGTGGTAGAGTAGTAGTGTGCCATACCATGATGCTGAATCCGTATGAAAGATCCAGATTTGGAAATCAGGTTGACCTGTACATACTGGATGCACACACATAAGCCTGTGATCCTGGCTGGATGAGAAGACTGTGGGAGGATTGTGGCATGAGACTTTATTGAGCATGCCTGTTTCTCTCTATTTCCTCCCATGGAAGAACTAAATAAATAAACTTTTAAAAACAAACCAAAATTTGAGAACTCATGCCTTAACTTTGTTGCTCTAAATAAAAGATTAGCAATTCTCACACTGTTCCCTTGTCTTAGAATGCTGCAACAAGGCTCTGCAGACAGTGAGAAAGATGGAGGGCCCCAATTTGCAGAAGTGTTTGTCATTGTCTGGTTTGGTGCAGTTACTATCACCCTCAACTCCAAACTTCTTGGTGGAAACATGTGAGTATCATTACAATGGACCCTTTCTCCCTTCACAAGGTAGTATATCTTGGTTTTTAAAGAAGCCAGGCTAATTAGGTTTTTAAAAGAAAAAATAAAGATAAATAAGGGCTAAAGAGGGTTCCCTTAAAAACCACTGAATAATAATCTTCTAGTTAAATTATTTTATATTATTTGGAGTCCTTTGATAAGCTTCAGGTGCTTTCTCCAGCTCCTGAAATTACAAACAGAATTGTTTGTGTTAAAAGATTATGTACTTGGGGGGACAGAGAGTCCATAGCTTTCAACAAATTTTCAAATATGTCTATAAACTAGAAAGGATTAAGAGACACCATCTGAAATATTATACACCGTAAAGATATATGTGATTAAGTGTAATATTAAAAAAAGATAAATTTATACAGGGAGGAAAAATGAAACATCATCTTATAGAGTCAGTGGGAGAAGGAGGTCCCTAGGGATTAGAGCTCATCTCATATTAAATGGCTGATTCTTATGGGGAGTTTATTAAGTGACAAGGAAAAGTATGGAAAGAGAAAATTAAAATTAAATCGTGTGCTTAATACATAGGACTATTCTCATTAAAATAATGTGAGGGTATAGGTACAGGTTGAACACCCCTAATCTGAAAACCCCAAATCCAGAAATGTTCCAAAATCCAAAACTTTTAGAATATCAGCATGGAAAAACACCTGAACCTGTGTGATGGGGTATAGTGAAAAATCTGCAATGTGAAAATATTATATAAAATTACCTTCAGACTCTATCTGTAAGGTATATATAAAACAAATGAATTTCATGTTTAGACTTGGGTGCTATCCTCAAGACATCTTATTATATATATGCACATATCCCAAAATCTGAAAAAAAAAAAAAAACCCAACACCCAAAATACCTCTGGTCCCAAGCATTTCAAATAAGGGATTCTCAATAGGTAGTATGTATTACTGAAGAGATAAAAATCCCTGTTATGTAGAAAATCTTTGTAATAAACTGTGTTATAATACCAGTCAACTATATTTATGATTGTTACCAGTTTATATTGTTTTTAGATCTTTTTTTCAGAGCCTTTGTGTGCTGGGTTACTGTATACTTCCCTTGACAGTAGCAATGCTGATTTGTCGACTGGTACTTTTGGCTGAACCAGGACCAATAAACTTCATGATTCGACTTTTTGTGGTCATCGTGATGTTTGCCTGGTCTATCATTGGTGAGTATGTATTTAATATCTACAATAGTAGAACAGATAAAAACATGCATTAGAGATGAAGACTAGATGGGGAGCAGTGTAACTTCAGTCAGATGTGAGTAATAGGATTTCTGCCAGTGTCGTTCAGAAAGCCCTTTGATTTACATAGGCATTGATGAGGATGGTGTTCATTTTACCTGAGTTGGGTATCTTGACTTATAAGATGTTGGAGAGTCACCTCTCTTTTTCCCCTTAGATAATAAATACCTTTGGGAGAGTAGATTACACTAATGTTAGCTTAGTCCTGGTATATATGAGGCATAAGTGGCTTGTGATATGACTTGAGCCTTTTCCTAACAAACTACTCAAAATAATAGTTAGTATTTATGAATTGCTTATTATAGGCCAGGCACTGTTGTAAGTGCTTTTATGTATATTATTTCATTCAATCCTCATAGCAAACCTAATAGGTACTATTATTAGTCCTATCTTATAGATGAGGAACAGTTACAGAAAGGTTATACACTTTGTTCCAGGATACATGAATGAGTATGGGAGTCAAGTTTCAAACCCAAGTGGATGATCCACCCCGAAGAACTATACTACCTTATGGTGTAGGTTGTTAAGTATCATTATATAGTACTTTTATGTTTCAGTAGAAAAATTTTCTCAAGATTAGGAAGGGCCTATCATAGTGACATGAATGTGATATGTTCATTGTTTTTGCATTCTTTTTTTTTTTACTTGAGAGAGAGAGATTTTTGCTATAGGGCACATGTGCTCACTAGAGAGACAGAGAGATAGAAATCACCCCCAGGAGGATGGCCACCCCACAGTCCTTCCTTCTTTATTCTCCTCTCAGGATTTAGGGCATGCATGCATATGTGCCTGGTGTGAGTTTTAAGCCAACAGGTCTGGGACTCAAACTGTGGTCAATTACATGGGAGTCCAGTGACATAACCATTGTGCTATCTATTGGTCCTTTTTACATTCTTAAATTTGTCTTAAAATTGCAGTTTAAGGTAGAAGTGTTTACTAGCTTTTGATTTGATGGGCTAGGTATCAAATACTTCTAATATTTTTAAGTGTAGTCACATTGTTCTGGAATAAGGCTGAAAACTAAAAAGTAATCCAAAAAAGATCTGAGAAAGTCAAAATTGATATTTTAAAGACTGATGAAGCTTGGTACTTTACCATGGGAGAGTCTCTCATTACCTCACTTTGAGTCTGGTCATTTACCATATACATTTATTTCTAATTAACTTAGTTTCCAGTGTCCAGGCCCATACCAGATCAGAAAGTGGAGTCTGAATAAGAGAGAGTGGATTTAATCCAGAAAATATCTATCAGTACTCAGTAACAGGGGCTGTGCTAGGCATGGTCTCTGTGCTTGGAGTTCATGATCTAGTGGAGGAATCAGACATGAAAACACTGGAGAGTAGCAGTGCTCTGGTAGAAGATGGACATCTGTGCAGGGCACTGTGGGGGCACAGAAGGATCAGTGGGCAGTTTGTCCTCAGGTGGCAGAATACCAGGTGATTATTCAGGAAAGGTTTTCTAAGGATGATCCTTGACGAATGGAAACACTAGTTTTTCTTGGATTGACAAGAGAGATCACATTTAAGAGTCAGTAACTTAAATGGACAATTACTCTAAAAGTGCAGCAGTATGAGGCCTTTGACATAGGAGCAAATCATGTTATACATCTGTGTAAGCCTATTTAGCACAGTTTGACAACTTTCCAGAAAAGAATAAGAAAGCTTTTTTAGAAAAAATTCCATCCAAAATAGTTGAAAACTTTTAAAGCTTTAGTCACTTAAATAAGAAGTCCTCAGTTGTCTGAAAATTGTGCTATAGAATGTCTTTTTCTCTGAGGATCGCAAATATAATTGAAAATTTTTTTGAGAGAGAGATTTTTGCTATAGGGCACATGCATTCACCACTGGAGAGACAGAGACAGAGAGACAGAAAACAAGAAATCACCCCCTAGGGGGAATGGCCATACTGCGCTCTCTTTTCTTCCATTCTCTTTTTTGGATTTTGGGCACACACAGGGCACCTGGCTTAAGTTTTAAGCTGCTGGGTCCAGGGCTCGAACTGCGGTCAACTGCATGGGAGTCCAGCAATATAACTACTGTGCCATCTGCTGGTCCCATTACTGAACTTTCAGTGTGATTCTATGTTCCAGATTATGTCAAACACATTAAAGATTAGTAAATGTTAGTAGTTGTGATAATATTGTATTAAATATTCCTTTTTGTTTTGTTTTGTTTAGCCTCGACAGCTTTTCTCGCCGATAGCCAGCCTCCAAACCGCAAAGCCCTTGCAGTTTATCCTGTTTTCCTGTTCTACTTTGTCATCAGTTGGATGATTCTAACCTTTACTCCCCAGTAAATCACGAAATGACAATTAAAAGCCAATGAATTGAAAGTTCATCTGAAAGATGTAATACACCATGGAGCTTTGCCTTTGGCCCTCTAATTTTATTTGGCCTGTCTACTTTCAGGTATTTGTTAACTGGGTAGGTAAGGAAATTAAAAGGAAGCCATATAACATTGTTGCCACTTATGAAGGGAACTGATGTTTAAAAGGCTATCCTTTTTCTCTTAATTTCTTTCATTAAAATACATGTGTATATCACACACAGTATAATGCCTCCTTAAGGGTTGATGGAATTATTGTGATTGGTTTGGATGGCAGTCAGTGATCAAGAAGCAGACCCTACAAGTTGAATAGAGTTAGTAACTATTTTTCAGTTTTGAGAATACCAGTTCAGATATAGTTCTTAAACACATTGGCTTATGACTATTAGAATATTCCTCTCTTTTCATAAATAAGAAAGAATAATCTACATACATTTTCTTTTATTTCTCTCTCACACTTAAAAAGGCAATGACAAATGTTAGGAAAGGGGTTCATAGATATGAGAGGAGAAAACATACATTAATCAGTATTCAGATTTTTATCAGAGGAAATTCTACACTTGTTGCTTGAAAAAGGAAAAAAGAGCAAGGGCATTTAATGAGTCAGCCTCTGGGTATTTTTAGTATAGTAGCATTTCTGTCATGCTTAACACGTTGGTTGTCATGTGAATTTTTAGTCTCGTTCCCTAGCTCTGAATACACAATCTAAGATGTTAGTAGTCAACATGTAATTTTCCTTTGACTGAAGTTTCAGTGTTCCAATGCTAGAACTTATCCAAGTAGCAGACCTCAGAAATATATTAATAGATTGGTAGGTCCCTAATGCAGATTATGTGTATACCTTCTCTTAAGGGTAGAATGAGTCAGTTGGATACAGCATAGTTATAACGAACTCTTCCTAATATTCTCTGTGGTCAGGCCTCTAACTAGAAAGTAAAGCTGTATCAGAAACCTTCACTTAGCCATGTGTACACAGAGGGATTTAGTGTTCTAATGACTGTTTAATAGTACAGTTAAATGTTCTGGACCTGACATAGGATAAGATGGGTTTATAGCTGCTGCCTTTTCATAGGGATTTAGCAGTTTTTCCATTACATATGTTTTTGGGGTTGGAGAATAACAATTTATTTTCTTGGTTTAGATTTTATTTGTAAAGTTAATTAGCTCTCCTATGGGCAAGCACATTTTGCACATGTGCACCTACTTACACTCTCAGATATTTATGCATACCGGTGTGAAGGATTTTCAGGGAATAGAGCATCAAGGATAGGCTGATTCTGAGCTAAACAGGGCTCCTGTAAGGTAATCTGAGCTATTGCCTTTTATAAATTGTACATTGAAGAACTCTAATAGACAAAGATTGTAAGTCAGGCAGAAACATTCATTGTAAATATATACTTACTTATAAAGCTATGAATTGCTTTTTTTAAGAGATGTTTTTACTATAGGGTGTGTGCATTTGCCAGAGAGACAAAGAGAAAGAGAGACAGAAAAGAAATCACCCCCTCACGGGAGATAGCAACACCACAGTCCCTCCTACTCCATTCTCCTCTCGGGATTTTGGGCACACATGCACACATGCCTGACATGAGCACTTTTTTCTTTCTTTGGTGGGGGGAGAGGTTTTTGCTATAGGGCGTGTGTGCTTGCCAGACAGACAGAGAGAGACACAGAGATAGAAAGCGAGAAATCACCCCCCTGGGGGGATGGCCATGCCGCAATCCCTTCTCCTCCATTCTCCTCTTGGGATCTTGGGCACGCACGCACGCACATGCTCCTGGTGTGAGTTTTAAGCCAGGAGGCCGGGTCCGGGACGTGAACCACGGTCGACTATATAGGCATCCAGCGACATAGCCATTATGCTAACTGCTGGTCCCCATGCTTCTGATGAAATTTAAGCATGTGAGCACCACTATAGAATGTAGTACACCACTTCAGTTATGAGTAATCGCTTGCTGCTTCTGCTTCTGAGACCAAGACTCTGTTATATTCCTTAGCAATAGGAAGGGTGAAGACTGGATTTAATTGCTGCTCAGATTAGAAACACTCAGCTAATGCCAACATATTTGAATGTGCAGTATAGTCTTAAAAGTCAACTCTTGGGAACCTTTTGGGAACCAGCAGTTAGCGTAATGGCTATGTCGCTGGACTACCACGTAGACGACCGCAGTTTGCGTCATCTTAAAACTCACACCGGGTGCATGTGCGTGCGTGCCCAAGATCCCGAGAGGAGAATGGAGGAGTAGGGATTGTGGTGTAACCATCCCCCGGGGGGTGATTTCTCGCTTTCTGTCTCTCTGTCTCTGTCTGTCTGGCGAGCGCACGCGCCCTTTAGCAAAAACCTCTCCAAAAAAAAAAAAAAAAAGGCAATTTTTAATCATTAAATCTTTTGCCTCCTAAGAATTTTATAATGTGAGTTGAATTTGATGTTAAGCAAGGTTGGGTCACAGACAATGTTATTGGTAAGCATTTTATTGTTTATTCTTTTTGTCTTTTTAGAAACAGTATCGCCCAAAATGTGATTAGAAGGTTAGCAAACCTGTATTTGGAGATATAATTGTATACTTTATATAATTTAACTACTTACTATATTTGGACTGCCTATTTTGTTTCCTTGGAAACAAAGATGAAAATCTCCTGTTGTTTCAAATTCTTGGGTAATGTTAAGTCATTGGAATTTATCTAAAGCCTATCATGATGTCCATTGCATGTAGCTTGTTTAGTCTTGTGGAAAATGCTGAAATTGTGATTACTAGTTAGACTGTTAGTTTCTAAGACATTTGGATGAAAATATGTGAATATTAATACATGTGTGTAAATTAGAGACACTTTTCTAGATTCTGTGGGCTTTTATTAAAAGAGAATTTCTAAGGATTTACTTAGATCATAAGACGGCCAAATAATAATAATAATGACAATATTAGTACTAATAATACCTCACATTTATTAGGTACTTATGTGCTAGGCACTTTTCTATTTTAAGAATTTGTTTATAACAGCTTTATTGAGATGCACTTTATCATGAAATTTATGCTTGTGAAGTTTACGATTCAGTGGTTTTTAGCATATTCACAAAGCTGTACAACCATCATCACTAATTTTAGCACATTTTTACCACACCACAAGAAAACCTGGTATCCATTGGCAGTCACTCCCTTTCCCCCTTCACCCCAGCCCCTGGCAACCAACAATCTGTTTTCTATATTGGTTTGACAGAAACTGTTCTTCGGTACCTTTTTTGCATCTCCTCTAATCCTTATAGTACTGCGGTTCTCATCTCACAAGTAGAAAGTTGAGTCATGGAAAAGTTAATTGTCCAAGGTCACACAGCAAATTGATTTACAACAGGAATAACATTAGATGAGAGTATAGTAGGACATAATTTTAAACTGCATTTTATGTTGTTCACTTTTGTAGCCTAGAACTGTGACTGGAGGTAGAGTACTCTGTTTTTTTTTGTTTTTATATCCACTATATCAGCAGCATTGGTGAACATGAGCAGTCATACGTTGGGAAGTGTTAGGTTTGCTGCCCTCACCTGTCTTTGAGCTTCTTTTCTCTTCCTTCTGTTTTTTCCATCACCACCACACATAAATACTCCATTTTCTCAGTCTTAAGAATCAGACTCTTCTGCCTCTTCCTTTTTAGTTCTCCCAGAAGGATGGTTGATGTTATCTTGTCTAGCCAAGGGATATATCTGGTTGTTTATCGAGCCAGTTATATTTTAAGACTTCAGAGAGGTAGTGCAAAAATAGAATGCCTTTTCATCTGAGCTAAATTGGGGTGAAGGAAGAAATAACAGTAGGGGCCAGCAGATGGCATGGACTCTCTCATGGCTGACTATGGTTTGAGTCCTGAATCTGATGGCTTGATTTCTCATTACCCCCTTCCCCCCCCCCCTTTCTCTCTCTTTCAATCTCTCTCTGGTGAGCACACATGCACTGTAACAAATTAAAGAATTTTATGCTAATGATAAATACAATAAATAATTCTTTGAAAAAAAATAACAGAGTAAAAGCTTTGCTAATGAAGTCAGTGTTCCCAACTGGCAGGGTGTGGCCACATGCTGCTCTTACTCTGTTCTCTTTTCAGATTCTTGGTACTTTGTGCCATTACTGCTGGTAATTTCTTGATTCTTTCAATAGTCCATTTAATTCTTTCCTATAAATAGTGAAATCTGTGAAAAGAAGAAATCTGCAAAATGGTTTGTGAGTGTTAAATGTACAAATAAAGAACACTGGAAAAGGAGAATTTGTATATGTCTATCATTGTGCTAAAGGCACAAAGATACTTGCTACCTACAAATTTCAGATGTAATTTTCTTTTTTTAACATTTAAAAAATTTATTATTATTTATACATTCAATCACTATACATCATTTAGATTGTAAAGAGACTTTACCCAGCATGGTATATAACTCAGTCCAGCCCAATTGAGACTACTACGTTTGAAAAGTCATGATGCATTTTTATATTGAAAAATTATCCATCATGACTTTTCCAACAACTCTATATTGTCATTAGACAGTATTGAATGCTGTGAAGGATTGCACAGAAGGAGCAAGTTAGAAAGGGGAATCGGGACCAGCAGTTAGCGTAATGGCTATGTTGCTGGATTCCCACGTAGTCGACCATGGTTCACGTCCCGGACCCGGTGGCTTAAAACTCATGCCAGGTGCGTGTGTGTGTGTGTACCCAAGATCCCGAGGGGAGAATGGAGGAGAAGGGATTGTGGCGTGGCCATCCCCCCTGGGAGGTGATTTCTTGCTTTCTGTCTCTCTGGCTCTGTCTGTCTGTCTGGCGAGCGCACGCGCCCTGTCACAAAAACCTCTCCAAAATAAATAAATAAATAAATAAATAAGAAAGAAAGAAAGGGGAATCAACTTTATTTAGTAAATACAATATACCATGCACTTTACTAACTGCTTTATAAACAGTGTATCTTGTCACCATAGCAACCTTTTCAGTATCATCCTTTATCTTAAATTTGGCTCAGGGAATTTAAATTGTCCAGAGTTACAGAATTCAAATACAGTTTTTATGATTCCAAAACCTCTTTCCTATATCAGTCCCTTGCCTCCTTAACTGAAGCTAAGCCAGATCAATCAGGCAACTTTAGGAGTGAAGAAACGGTTTTCAGCCTTTTGCTGAGGACTATGCCTCTTTGAGCTCTTGGTTTATTCTCTGCTTAAAGAAACCAACTTCCCCTCTGCCATACACATAATGGTTGAAGAGGATGGGTATTCCAAATGGTAGAGGACTTTGGCGTCTTTGGTAAGAGGGAGTAAGCAGATCTGTAAAACTGTCCAGGAGCATTTGTAGCACATTGTCCTATGCATAATCACAGTGCTTTGTGACACTGTTTTTCTTTTAATTTATCTTTTAATTTTTATTTTCACTCTGGAGTAAGTGAGCTACTCTGGACCTTGTGAGCTTATTAAATTAGCTAAGAAAATTGGCTCAGAGAAGTGAGGTTATATGCCCTGAGTTACAAAGCCAGTCTCAAGAATACAACTGGGAAGTTGTTCTTTATGTTAATACAATCTTTCCTTTTCTGATGGGAACTCAAAACACTGAAATGAATTCAATTGAATTGGGAAATCAAAGTTGGTTGGCTGGGCCAGCAGGTGGTGTGAAGGCTGGGGCTGTGGGATTCCATGTGGCTGACTACAGTTTAAGTCCTTGACCTGGTGGCTTGAAGGACACACCATGCGTGAGAGAGTGTGTGTGTTTTTATGTGTGGGGGTTTTCCAACATCCCAAGAGGTGAAGGGTACTATGGCCATGGCCCCAAGGGATGCCTTTTCACTTTTCCTCTCTTTCTCTGTCTCTTAGGCAAGTGTACAAGCCCCATACCAAACTAAGAAGAAAAAAGTTAGTTGGATAAAATTAGACTCAATTATTGAGGGTAGGTTTTAAAAACCACAGAACTGTAAAATCAGATCTTACCATGGTAGTATATAGGGCCCTTTAGGGGAGTATCTTAACAAAAGTAACTTTAAAGGAATAAATTAGGACATGGTGATTAAATTGGATCGGGAGGAGGCTAGAGGAAGAAAGGAATGCCAATATACAGATTCTTCTTGACTGATGATGGAGTTACTTCCTGATAGAGTCCTCAGAAGTAGAAAATACCGTAAGTTGAAAATGCATTTAATATAACATATCATAGCTTACCCTAATTTGTTAAACATTCTCAGAACACTTAAATTAGCCTACAGTTGGGCAAAATCTAACTCAAAGCCTATTTTATAATAATGTGTTGACTATTTCATGTAATTTATTGAATACTGTCTGAAAGTGTGAAACCTAAGTGGTTGTATGGGTATCTCCAAGTTTAGTTTATTGAACATATATTGCTGTTCTGCCATCATAAAGTTGAAAAGATTAAGTTAAACCATTATAAGTCTTTCTAAGTCAGGGACCATCTGTATTTCTGATCTGAAAGCCTGGAGCCTGGAAAAAAGATGCTTTTGAGAATAATTGTGGAGGTGCTGACTGTGGAATGGTGATCTTCTGTAGATAACTGGAAATATGAGTCTGGAAAGTAGTATAAGCCATAGCTAGAGATGTAAATTTGAGCTTGTAGATGTGATTAATGTTGTCAGAACATTATTCAAGAAATAACCTTGATGAAAGGAACTGGAAAGATGAGTAGAAGAAAGTAATGAAGCCGAAACACATCTGCCATGGATTTTCACATGTTATCATCTTTAATACTAACACTATGAGGTTATTACCCTCAATATTTTGCTACAGGGTACGTGCGCTCGCCAGCCAGACAGAGAGATAGAGACACAGAAAGCGAGAAATCACCCCCCAAGGGGGATGGCCACGCTGCAATCCCTTCTCCTCCATTCTCCTCTTGGGATCCTGGGCACGCACGCACACGCGCCCGGTGTGAGTTTCAAGCCACGGATCTGGGATGTGAACCGTGGTCGACTACATGGGAGTCCATTGACATAACCATTACGCTAACTGCTGGTCCCACTCTCAATATTTTTGAGAAGGAAGTTTGGATTCAAGCCCTTGCCCATAATAAGTGGTAGATCTAGAATGTTAGCATAGGTCTGTCAACTCCAAAGCCTTTGTACTTTCTGCTATGCTGTTATCCTTTCAGAAAGTTTTATGCCTTGCACAAAGCAGGTACTCAGGAAATGTGCTAAATTAGCTAAAAGAAAAGTAGGCAGTAATAGTTTTACAAGGTGAGTAGGGAGGCATGATTTTAAAATGAGAATTAAGAAAATGGATTTGGTTAGAAGGCTGTGGTAAATTAGTTACATTAGTGGTCCAAATGTACTCCTCTCTGAATCTATGCCCTTTGTCATGTGACCTTTCAGTTCATCTCAGGAGGAGGTAGAACCTCTTCTACAACGTGCATCTGGACAGCCTTTATGACTTTCTTTGCCAAATAAAATGTGGCAAAAGCAGTGGTATGCCAGTTTTGACCCTGAAAATTGAGGCTTTGTTTCCATTTGTCTCTCTTATTTCTCTGTCATAGCTGTGAGAACATGTCAAAGTTAGTCTGGACATGTGGAACAGAGCCCAATTGTTCCAGACATAGCCATTCTAGATCAACCCACAACTGACAGGGATATGAGTGAGGCTGCTTTCACCAGAACTGCTTAGCTGTACCCAGCCTAAGTTGCTGAACTAAAGAACTAAGTCAATGTTTAATTTTTAAAAATAAAAATTGCCAAAGGGTGCATTTCTCTCTGCACTTGACAGAGACACAGAGAGGAAGAATGAGACAGAACTCCCCTGTGGGGAATGGTCATGATGCAATCCCTTCTCCCCATCTTTTCCTTCTTTCAGGATTTTGAGCATGCATGCACATGTGCCTAGCATGTTTTTCAAGTCACTGGGTCTAGGACTTGAACCATGGGCTTGTCCATGTGGAATCTGACTGTCTCCACCACCAGGCCACAGAACCAGTCCCAAATGGTTATTGTTTTAAGCTACTGAATTTTGTGTGTTTTGATATGCAGCATTGTAGTGGTATGGATAACTAGATACAAAGGTCTCTTTTTCTATTTTTAATTAAGCAAGGTTCCAAAAGTATTGCTATTAAAATAGGTAGGAGATGGAGGCACTGAATATTGGCTTCTTATTTGTAGAATCACATCAGGCACAGAACATTAGTGAATGTGATTAAAGGAATTTTAGAGATGATTGGCTCAGTTTGTATATCTTACCAATGAAGCATAAAGAGGTAAAATCACTTACCCAATGTAGTTAGAAGGAGCCATACTAAAACCTAGTTTTAAAAAGTTCTGGTCCTGGGAACCAGCAGTTAGCGTAATGGCTATGTCTCTGGAATCCCATGTAGTCGACTGCGGTTTGCGTCCCGGACCCAGTGGCTTAAAACTCACGCTGGGCGTGTGTGTGTGTGTGCCCAAGATCCCGAGAGGAGAATGGAGGAGAAGGGATTGCGGCATGACCATCCCCCCTGGGGGGTGATTTCTCGCTTTCTGTCTCTCTGTCTCTATCTGTCTGGCGAATGCACACACCCTATAGCAAAAACCTCTCCAAAAAAAAAAAAAAAAAACCCAAACTAACAAAACAAACAAACAAAAAACACATACACATAAAACTCCACAACTTTATTTTAGTCAGCAGATAAAGTACATGTTTAACAGTAAAAACAGAAGGAAGTCATGAGAAAGAGTGATATACTCCAGGAAAAGGTTTATTGAGATAACGACACCTTAAGTGAAAAGGACTGGAATTCATAATACAGTTGGTAGATTTAAATTTAAAGAAAGATGATAAACTTCTTATGAGGAGAAAGTGAAGAGTGAATGATTAAATATATAAATGACTTAAGTGTTCATACATTGAACAAACTAGTTGAACCATCCTACTATGCTAGATACTGAGAATTCAAAACTGACTAAGGCCTTGAACTTTGTATATTACCTCTCAATAAAATATAGTCTTTTAAAAATTCATGGAAAATGCTTATTATGAAAAACTATGCATGGATTTCAAAATTTTTGTGGCAAAATGCAAACTTTCATTTTAATTCCATTTTTCATAAACTTTTTGAAGTCCCTGCATAAGTACCAACCACATGGCATGCTGAAAATGAAAGGGTAATCAAGCCAAAGAAATAATTGGGAGCTAATGAACAGCAATGGTAGCCACCGGGA
>NW_006160079.1:1239010-1253629 GCF_000334495.1 Tupaia belangeri chinensis | reverse complement strand
GACTGGCGAGCCCGTGGCCCCTATAGCAAAAACCCCTCCAAAAAAAAAAAAAAAAAAAAGAACTGCTGGAGACCTGCTCCAGCCGGGGTGGGTTGAGGCTCATACACAGGAAGGTGATGCAGGCGAGAAGAAATCAGACTGAGACCTCAATGCTCTTTAGCATGTTCTCAGCTGACTACAACGAGAGCAAACCCAAGACTGCAGCTCCAGTGGCTACCAAACATACCTATTTATTGAGGAATGTTTTACAGAAGTAGGGGGTGAGGGGGAAGTAAAAGATTTACTCTAAGAAATGAGATATACAAAGTATGGAAACAATAATCATAAAACATGATGCACTGTTTTGTTTGATCAGGTGAAGTCACACACAGTCCTCAGGACGAAGGAGTCCATCTGTCTGGTGCATTTTCTTCTTAAATCTTGATTACTGGACAGGGCCTTTTTGGATGAGAGGGTTTTGTAGCTCAGGAGACAACACATGATGTTTTGTTAGCAGTTTTTCATAGTTAACAGCACAGGGATGAGCAACTCTTTGTAGTTAGGGACTATCTGTTGCTTGCCTGAACTTAGATAAGAACTCCCAGCTAAGATAGTTAATCTTTCCCTGGAACCTTCAGGTTTGTTTATTCTGTCGTTGTTAGCCAGATCTGTCCTTCTATTAACCCGCGGGTCCTTGTATTTTATTTGCTGAATTTTGTCTGTTAATCAGTGAATTCTTGTGCTTTATCTTTGAATTCCTGTCATGGTGGTGGGTATGCTAACTTGGTCTAACATATGCTAACTTGGCCTGCAGCTTTAATAAGGGGTATTTATGTAAAATTAGCCTTAAACTAACTTAGTCTACATATGCTATTTACGCTAACTTGGCTTATACTAACTTAACCTAATGTATGCTAATTCAGTTTAACACAGGCAGGTGGGGGAGTCTTAAAATTCTTGATCACCACTGTCACCTTAGGAAACCTCATTCCTTCAGGATCACTAATGGACTTTATTATAATGTTGCAGTAAGGCTGGCGGTGTTATTTTACCCTTGCGGGGTACCATAATAACAGTAAAGCTCATGGCAGAGAAACTGAGTACAGACCAGTACAGCAAAACACAGTTAGAAACTGAAGTCTGTAACTGTCGGCCTTGCTCACAGTTCCTTCTCAGCTCAGTCCTTGCTTAGGCATGAGATACAGCTCCTTTATGTTCAGCCTGTGTTGGCTACATGGTCCCATCAAAGAACTCAGCTATGGGACCAGCAGATGGCGTAGAGGTTACATTACTGGACTCCCATGTAGTCAATTGTGAGTTTAAGTCCCAGACCCAGACGCTTAAAACACCCTGGGCATGTGTGTGTGCATGTCCAAAATTCTGAAAGGAGAATGGAGGAGAAGGGATTGAGATGTGGCCTTCCCCTCTGGGGTGGGTGATTTCTCACTTTATGTCTTTCTGTCTCTCCCTATCTCTCCAGTGAGTGCATGGACCCTATAGCAAAAATCTCTCTCAAAACAAAAACAAAAACAAAAACAAACCTGAGCTAATCTGGTCCAGGCAGGCATTTGGAGTCCCAGAAGCAATCAGGTCCAGGATACTGGGATAGTGACATAGCTTTAGAACCAACAGTAGTAGTGTGTCCCCCTCTAGCTGTCATCCAAATGCTACCCTATTATTATTCAAATCTTTTAAAAAACAACTTGATTACATTCATGTTCATATCTCAATCAACTATAGTCTGGCTTCTATGCCCACTTCAGTGACAATGCTCTCACTAAAATCACTAGCGATCTAATTGCTAAGTTCTTTTTTTTTTTTTTAAAGATTTATTTTATTGAACTTTATTTTTCAGTTTGATCAGAGACAGACAGAGAAAGAGAGAGAAGGAAAGTGAGGAAGCAAGCCACCACGTCTGGAACTCGAACCACGGTAGGCCATGTGGGAGTCCAGCGCCCTTAACCACCACACCACCTGCTGGCCCCTAATTGCTAAGTTCTTATCATGTTGTCAGAGGGTACATGTGTTCTCCAGAAACACCGAGGAGACAGAGAGAGGAAGAAATCATCCCCACTAGGGTATGGTCACACCACAATCCCCTCTTCTCCATTTTTCCATCACATCAAGATTTTGGGCACACACACATGCACATGCACTCAGTGTGTTTTTCAAGCTGCCAAGGCTGGAACTTGAACCACAGTCAACCGTGTGGGATCTGGATCCCTTAACCACTAGACTACAGGGCCAGTTCTTCTTTGTTTTAATTCCAGAGGGTGCATGTGCTAGCCAGAGAGAGGTAGAGAGAGAGAAGGAAAGAAAGCACTCCCAAATAGGGTGTAGTCACACTGCAGTCCCTTCACTTCTCTACCCTGGTGGGATTTGAGGCACATACATACACATGCCCAGTGTGTTCCTCAAGCTGCAGGAGATAGGAATAGAATTGCTGTCAGTCATGTGGGATCTGGTTCCCTTAACCATAAGGATTTGAGGGAGTCCAGCATCTTAACCACTATGCCACTTGCTGCCCACCTCCCGTCCTTATTCTATTGCACTGACAGTAAGTATTGATCACTCCTATTCATCCTAGAAACATTTTCATCTCGTCTTCCATAAAAATTAAACTGTCTTGATTCTAGTAGTCAATTCTATTTCCTCTTTTCTTTCTTTCTTTCTTTTTTTTTTTTGAGAGAGATTTTTGCTATAGGGTGTATGTGCTCGCCCAAAGGACAGAGAGAGAAAGAGAGACAGAAAGCGAGAAATAAACCCCCGGGGGGATGGTCACACTGCAGTCCCTTCTCCCATATTCTCCTCTCAGGATCTTGGGCACACACGCACATGCGCCCAGAGTGAGTTTAAGCTACTGAGTCTGGGACTCGAACCACAGTTAATTACATGGGAGTCCAGCAACATAGCACTTACGCTAACTGCTGGTTCTTTCTCTTTTCTTTTTTATTTTTTAAAAATTGCCAGAGTACATATGTTCATCAGAAAGAAAGAGAAAAACAGATAGACAGAGGGAAAGGGAGAAAGCACCTGCCCCTCCCCCAGTAAGGCATGGTCATGCTGTAATCTCTTCTCCATTTCTTCATCTTGTTGGGGCTTTGGGCAAACATGCACATGTGCCCTACATGTTTCTTAAACTGCCATGGCCTGGATTTGAACTGGGCAGTCAGCCATGTGGGGCCCAGCTGCTTTAACCACCAGGCCATGGAGCCAGCCAGTTTATTTCTTCTTAACAGACTCCTCTTTCTTCACCTGCCCTCAAAAGTGGGTGATTTCGGGACCAGCAGTTAGCGTAATGGCTATGTCACTGGACTCCCACGTAGTCGACCACGGTTCGAGTCCTGGACCTGGTGGCTTAAACTCACAGGCGCATCTGCGCGCGTCCCCATGATCCCGAGAGGAGAATGGAGGAGAAGGGATTGCGGCATGGCCATCTCCTCTGGGGGGTGATTTCTCGCTTTCTATCTCTCTGTCTCTCTCTGTCTGGTGAGCACACACACCCTATAGCAAAAACCTCTCCAAAAAAAAAAATGGGTGATTTCTTTGCCCTCTGTTCTTCTCAATCTGTACATTTTCCCTAGGTGATAAAATACACTCTGAATTTCAACTACCATTCAAACTATTCAAACTATTGTTTTTATCTGCCTTACATGTAATCTAGACAGATTCTGTTCTCTTTCTTCTTCCTTTAGAGAATTCCCCCCTTAGTAGATTGACTTAGACTGAGCCAATTATGTTACCTTCTTTCCTTGAACACAGTGATTGATTAAGGGCTGAATATTTGAGCCAAGTTAGGCCAGTGAGAGGCCTCCTTAGGTCTTTCCTGTTAGACCTAATAAAGTGACCCTATCTTCCTTTTAGATCACGTGTTGTAAATATGAAGGCCTGTACTAGTCAGTGGCCAACTTTTCCATTACCTGACGGAAGACAGCAGAAGAGAATGAGTATCACAGAAAGAGAAGCTGACACTGAGAGAAAGTTCATGCGATTTGAGCCCTTAATCCAGCTGCATCTGAAAGCAGAAAGCTCTATCTCTGAATAAATGAGCCAATAATTCAGTTTGAAGAATTCTGATAACTGAAATCTCTAATCCAGAACTCTGGCACATGATTTCTAGAATGACACAGAAAAAATTGCTAGACAGTCACTTGAATGTCCCATATACTTTCTAAACTCATGTTGTGTAAAAGCCTGGGGGGCATGATGAATTTTTTTTTCTTTCTTTTTTTTTTGGAGAGGTTTTTGCTATAGGACACGTGCGCTCACCAGACAGACAGACAGAGACAGAGAGATAGATAGAAAGCGAGAAATCACCTGCCAGGGGGAATGGCCATGCCGCAATCCCTTCTCCTTCATTCTCCTCTCAGGATCTATCAACATGCGCCGGGCGAGAGTTTAAGCCACCGGGTCTGGGACTCAAACCACACTCAACTATGTGGGAGTCCAGCGACATAGCCATTACGCTAACTGCTGGTCCTATGATGAATTTTTTTAAATATATGGGGGTGGGGGGGCAACAGGTGACATAGTGGTTGAGGCACTGGATTCCCACATGACCAACTGTGGTTCTAGTCCCGAACCTATTAGCTTGAAACTCAGGGTAGGCATGTGTACATGCTTGCCCCACATCCAAGAGGAGAATGGTGGAGAAGAGACTGGCATGGATATCCCTCCTGGGGGGATGATTTCTCATTTTTCTTCTCATTGTTTCTCTTTGTCTCTCCCTGGTGAGCCCATGTTCTCTATGGCAAAAACCTTAAAAAGATGTATATATATGGGGGTTCAGCATTAGGTCCCCCAAAAGCCTGCTCTTTAATGTTTCTTATTTTAGAGGACCACCATGATACCTAGTTACCCAAGTTAGAAATGTAAGAATTGACTTTACCTCCCCCTTTGCTTCCTTATTATCTGTTCAGCCACTAATTCTGCTGATTTTACTCACTAAATACTTTTCAACTCTATCTCGTTCTCTCTATCCTCACTGCCACAGACTGGTTCAGGTCCTCATCTTGTCTAGTTTTGACTATAGAAACAACTACCTAATTAAATTACTGCTTCTATGTTGCTCTGCTCAGATCTATTTGTCACACTATTGTGACAGTGACCTGGTTTAAGAATAGATTTGACCACATCTCCTCTTAGCTTAAATCTCTCCACTGT
The DNA here is from genome assembly GCF_000334495.1 of Tupaia belangeri chinensis. Lineage (NCBI taxonomy): Eukaryota > Metazoa > Chordata > Mammalia > Scandentia > Tupaiidae > Tupaia > Tupaia belangeri. Next base: position 1,248,487 of record NW_006160079.1, on the reverse strand, counting down.
TTTTCCATCTCCTTCAGAACAAAGCTGAAGCTTCTTATAACATGAATTACAAAGCTTTTGTAATCCGGCTATAGCTCTGCTTTCACACTTCTCACTAGTCTCTGGGCCTTGAATTCTGTACTCCAGCAACAATGAATTATTTGTTCTGAACCTCATTCTGTGCTACTTCTCACCTCCATGGCATAGCTTGAGTTGTCTCCTCTGAAATGTCCTCCATATTACCCCTTTTCCTTTAAAAATCTTCCAGGTCTCACTTCAACAAGTAGGCCAATTGGCTCTATTCCACCTGGTTTAGATCTTCTCTGTGTTACTATAATACCATTCGTTTACTCAACAGATATTTATTTAGTGTCTATTTTTTTCCGTGGACAAACATTTCCATTTAAGAAATAATACAAATAGAGTAAAAAATATTGGTAGCAACTTCACAAAAGTATATAAGACCTATTGTCGATCATAGTATTCTCTAATGATGTTTTGTATTTCTATTATGTCTGTTGTAATATTGCCTATTTCATTGCAAATTTTATTTATTTGATTCCTTTCTATCTTCTTAATTAGTCTAGCTAATAGTGTGTCAATGGAAAATGAGCTCAACAAACAGCTCTCTAAGGAAGACATATAAACATATAAACAAAAATCATATGAAAAAATGTTCAACATCCCTTATCATAAGGGAGATGCAAATCAAAACCACAATGAGATATCACCTAGCACCAGTCAGAATGGCTAAGATTTAAAAAAAAAATGGTAAGTTCTAGTGAGGCTGTGGTGAAAAGGGTACTCTCCTACACTGTTGGTAGGAATGTAAATTTGTACAGCCACTGTGGAGATCAAAATGGAGGTTCCTCAAAGATCTACAAATAGAACTACCATATGTTACAACAATTTCACTTCTGAGTATCTACTCAAAGGATAGGAGAATCCTCAGCTGGAAAAGTGCTTGCACATTTATGTTTATTGAAGCATTATTCACAATTGCTAAGACATGGAACCATCCCAAATGTCTATGAACAGAAGAATGGATTGAAAAAATGTGGCACATATACACTATGGAATACTACTCAGCCATTAAAATATGACCTGGGCATTTGATTGAAAGTGGACAAATATGAATATTTACAACTTAGTGAAGCAAGCCAAGCTATGAAAGAGACATTGTATGTTTCCACTTAATATATATTGACTGTCTGCATTCTATGGTGGAAACTGAAAGATTAGAGAATTTAGAAGCATGGAAAATGATTACAGATACTAAAGACAATGTGGAAAGAGGGTGGGAGAAAATGTGGAGGGTGAAGAAAGGAATCAAGGAGAAAAATAGGCAAGACATTTATGGGACACAGAAATGGATTATTTGTTGATGATAATGTGTACAGAATCCTCAACTGGACTAGCGTGAAGGGTGTTTATGTTGGGAAAATTCACTTTATAAGTTAAGTGATGTATAGTGATTGAATGTATAAAAGAAATTAAAATAAAATAAATTCATTTTACAAGTTGTAGCACCATAGAGTGATTGGATGTATAAAATAAATTAAAATAATAAGAAAGACTATAAGACCAAGCTTAGAATTACTTGCTCAGAATTTACTCATAATGGAACAAAATTCTTCAAGTTCTCACAATAAGCACAGAAAATAATCTCTTTATATTATTCACTTTTTAATGGACATTTACTGTTTTACAATAAGATTACATACTTATTTGCAAACACAAGACTCCCTTCTGGGCCTGCTTCAATGTGTAGCCTAGAAGATTGAGTGCAGATGTTAATTTAATCTCAGCTTTTCTTTGATAACAATTCTAAAATAGCTTTACAACTTTTTATGAATACAGGTTCACTGATCTTAAGTTCATTGTCTGAGGGAAAGAAAATAGAAAAACAAGATGACAGAAGCAACACGTTTCACTGTGTCCAGGAGCTTTGGTCCCAGTCCCCATTTTACAAATACAGGTCCAGGATTCTAGAATTAGAGTAGGATCATTATTTCCAGCCTCTGTGACAGAGAGAGGCATGTCACATTAGGCAGTGCTAAAGCTTTCTTCAGTTTCTTGGGTTGTGCTGTCCGTATTACCTGTATGTTTTCATAACATCTCTAAATGTCTTAAGTCAATGTATGTGCTACCAATCTCATTCCTTCTTGCAAAATCTTTCAGTTTTAAATCTATCTACCCAATCTTGACTGAAACATTTGTTTTTGAATTGTTACTTCAAGATCATGCTATCTTGATTTTCAAAGTCAAAAATTATTTTCATTTTTTAAAATAAAAATATTGAAAGATTATTAATAATAAGCTCTTTAAAAACTAACACTGTTCCCGGGACCAGCAGTTGGCGTAATGGCTATGTCTCTGGACTCCCATGTAGTCAACCGCAGTTTGAGTTCCAGACCTGGTGGCTTAAACTCATTTTGACCATAGTGCGTGCATGCCCAAGATCCTGAGAGAATGGAAAAGGGATTGTGGCGTGGCCATCCCCCCATGGGGTGATTTGTTGCTTTCTGTCTCTCTCTCTCTCTCTGTCTTTCTGGCGAGCTCACACACCCTATAGCAAAAACCTCTCCCCCCTAAAAAATAAATAAATAACACTGTTTCAAAGAAAATATTAATCTTTTGATAATCAGCATGAAACAAAATGTACTATTTATTTATTTATTTTATCAGATGTTTATTTTGTGAATGTTTTCAACCAGCCTGTGACTTATCTTCAGTTTCTTAATAACATCTTTGAAAATGCAGAAACTTTTCATTTTATTAAATCCAGTGTTATCATTTTGTTTTATGTATTTGTTTTTCTTGTCATATTTAAACATTTTTTTCTAACCTAAAATCACAAAAGTTTTCTAAAAATTTTTTTCCTAAAATTTTATAGTTTAAATTTTTTAAATAATATATTAGGTTTAGATAAATTGTGACCACAATTTATCAGTTTTCTGGGCTATTTAATTGACTTACATAAAATGCACACATTTTTTTTTATAAAATGCACACATTCCTGAGAATACTCCATCTCAGTGACATTTATTTATTTTGGAATTTTTCTTTTTTTTACATTTTTTATTTCATTTTCTTTTATACATTCAATCACACTGCTTAGTTTACAAAGTGAATATATTTTGGAATTTTTCTGAATTCATCTTAAAAAGTGCTTCTTCCCAAGAAATTGAGCTTTTCTATCAACTGTGCTTGATCAAATAGGAGAATTGAGTCCATAAAACAGATTCATTGCAAACTTGATATGTAAGTCATAGACATCAGTAAAGAATTTCCTTATTCCATCTTCTTACTTTCCATCATGGAACATAATGTCTCATATGCCCTGTAGTGACAAATGCAGACAGAAACCACTCACTCATCCACATTTTTCAAGTACATGTTCTACAGCCACATGTTCTCCTCTACAATGTCTAGAGCAGTATGAGCTATGAACTGGGTCACGTGATGATCATCTATGAATTCCATTTTTTCAGCTGTCAAAAACTCCTTTTCAAAAACTGAATTATCATGGTGGCCAACAAATTACAAGGTAAAATCTTCCAGAATTTGCCTTCTCTACCTAGCTCCTGCAGGGAAACACAGGCAATGGAAACTCTCAGTCAGTTCCCCTTGGAGAGACCCATGCTTCAACCAAGACCCTTAGAATAGTATTGCAAGGGACCAGCAGGTGGTGTGGTGGTTAAGGTGCTGGACACTCCCACATGGTCAACCAGGGTTCGAGTCCTGAATCTGGTGGCTTGCTTTCTCACTTCCTCTTTCTCTCATTCTCACCTTCTGTCTCTGTCTGGTCAAACTAAAAAATAAATAAATAAACAAATGAATAAAATAAAATAAATAATTATTTTAAAAAAATAGAATAGTACTGCAAGACCTCTGTTGATGCCCTCCATTCTCCATTCTCCTCTTGGGATTTTGGGCACATTTGCACACACACACCAAGCATGAGCTTTAAGCTGCTGGATCCATTATGTGGCCATCCCCCCGTGGGGTGATTTCTCATTTTCTGTCTCTCTGGCGAGCACATGTGCCCTATAGCAAAAACCTCTCTTGAAAAAAAATCCTCTTGGGATTTTGGGAACGCACACACACATACATGCCCAGTATGAGTTTTAAGCTGCCAGGTTCGGGCCTTGAACTACAGTCAACTACGTGGGAGTCCAGCACTGTAACCATTATGCCATCTGCTGGTCCTGAGGAATCTCCATGTCGTTTTCCACAGTAGCCATACAAATTTACATTCCCATCAACAGTGTAGGAGGGTTCCCTTTTCACCACAACCTTGCCAGCACTTGTTCTTTATCTTTTAGATCATAGCTATTCTAACTGGGGTTAAGTGGTATTTCATTGTGGTTTTGATTTGCATTTTCTTTATGATACTAGACATCGAATATTTGTTTATATGCTTTTGGGCCATTTTGATATCTTCCTTAGAGAGCTGTCTGTTCAGCTCATTGGCCGATTTTAAAAATTAGATTATTCACATTTTTTTGAATGAAATTTTTGCTATAGGGGGCATGTGCTCACCAGAGAGACACAGAGAGAAAGAAAGACAGAGAGAGAGAAATTACCCCCCCACCCCAGAGGGGATGGTCATGCTACAATCCCTTCTTCATTCTCCTCTTGGGATTTGGGGCATGCATGCACACATGCCTAGTGTAAGTTTTAAGCAGCCGGGTCCAGGACTTGAACTGTGGTTGACTACATGGTGTTATATCAGGAACAGGCCAAGGAACATGAAGCCAAATGTTGAAAGGGATAGGAAAGAAGTTTATTGAGAGGTGAAACTCTGCCACAGTGACCAGACAATGAACTAAGGGTCTGGTGCCCCTCAGCAGGGCAGCAGTGTTTTTATACAGGCAAGTAAACAAGTTGCATAATGTACACCTGACAGAGGGGTTGCTAGGTACTCAACTGCAATGGTAGGGTCATAAGTGCATATACCTCAGAAGAATGGCTTGTGTCTAGGAGACACAGCCACACCCTTGTTTCTGTTTGACTCTCAGTGCTGGTTGCCTAGGCTGACATTAAGATGGCTGCCAATACAGAGAAAATGGAGGGGCAGGCAGTTGTCAGGATAAACTCAACAAATGGGAGTTCAGTGACGTAACCATTATGCCATCTGCTGGTCCCTGATTATTCATAATTTTGCAGGTGAGCTGCTTGTATTTCCTATATATTCTAGGTATCAGCCCCTTATCTGTACCATTTGCAAATATTTTCTCCCATTTTATGGGTGGTCTCTTCACTGTAATTATTATTTCCATTGCTGTGCAGAAGCTTTTAGTTTGATGTAATCCCACTTGTCTATTTTTAGAAGTTTCCTGTGCTTTAGGGGTCTTATTTAATAAATCTTTACTTACTCTAATGTCTCCAAGTGTTTCCCTTGTATTTTCTACCAGTAGTTTTATAGTTCGAGGCTTTACTTTTAGATCTTTGGTTCATTTTGAGTTGACTTTTGTTAATGGTGAGTGATAAGGATCCAATTTCATTTTTCAGCACATAGCTATCTAGTTCTTCCAGAATCATTTGCTGAAGAAACTTTCTCTTCCCTACTGGATTGTCTTGTGTCCTTTGTCAAAAACCAGTTGGAGGACCAGCGGTTAGCATAATGGCTATGTTGCTGAACTCCCATGTAGTCGACCACGGTTCGAGTCCCGGGCCTGGTGGCTTAAACTCATGCTGGGTGAGTGTGCATGCATGCATGCCCAAGATCTCAAGAGGAAAATGGAGGAGAAGGGATTGTGGCATGGCCACCCCCCCTGGGGAGTGATTTCTCACTTTCTCTTTGTCTCTCTCTGTCTTTCTGGCAAGCGCACATGCCCTATAGCAAAAACCTCTCCAAAAAAAAAAAAAAATCAGTTGGCTGGCTTAGGGCAAGCAGGTGGTATGGTGGTTAAGGTGCTGAACAGACCCACATGGCCAACCATGGTTACATTCTCAGACCTCGTGGCTTGCTTTCTCACTTTCCCCCTCTCACTCTCTTTGGTTGAATTAAAATAAATGAATGAATAAATAAAATTAAATAATTAGTTTTTAAAGTCAGTTGCCTGTATGTTTTGGCATTTATTTCTGGATTCTCTATTCTTTTCCATTGGTTTATGCATCTGTTTTTATTCCAGTGGCATGTTGTTTTGATTATCGCAGCTTTGTAATATATTTTAAGGTTGGGTAGTGAGATGCCTCCTACTTTATTCTTTTTTTTAATTTATTTTTATTTTTTATCATTATTTTTTAATTTTAATTTATCTGTACATTTTTCCACATTTACTTTACATATCAAAAAAATTTTTAACTCATAATCCATAGTCCTTGACAGTAAACAGCTTTCAAAATTTCAAAATATTTCTTATAATTTTGCATAATTTTGTTTGTGACTCTATAACAACAGAAAGAATATGGTTTTAAATATTTTTGAGAAAATATCTGCATGTGAACTACTCAAATTGTCAAAAAGCAAATGCCCAGCACACTAGTCACACATAAACCTTCTCAATTCAGCCCTGCCCAAATGTATTCTGTGATATACCATCTGCTAGCAAAGACTAGTCTCTTTTTCTTCCTTCAAAATTTTTCTCAAGGTAATTTTCTGGTGTGATTGTTCTTTTGCAATCTCTACTGATTACAATGCTGGGCTGGAAAAGTCCAGGTTATTTTACTTTATCAATTCTTCCATGTATCTTCTCTAATCCTCTCTGCCAGGCAGAACTATTTATGGTACCAGGCCATCTTTCTAGGAGCTTCTGTTAGATTAATTTAGATCCACCTTAGTTCCATAGTTTTCTGATTAATCTTTAGATATGACATTCCAGTCAAAGCCTTGTCCAATAATGAGTATTTTCGATTTCTGAATCAACACAACAAGCATTATTGTACTTAAGCAAATAACCCTTCTCCCACAAAACAAGAATATTCCCAAATATTTTCCAATTCCAGAGGGATCAGGAAGGAAGACAAGTTTATGTTTCCATTTAAAGAAACAAACAAGAAAAATATTTTAATATATTGCTAAACCTATCAAAAACTGAAAAGAAAGTATTTAAATTGGGAAAACAAAGCATAGTAAAAAAAATCAGTAATGTTTTACTCAAAAGTCATAAAATTCTATTTCGCCAGTTTAGTCTTATGTTCAAACTCTCCTCTGTTGAATATGCAGTGTTTCTGTGGTCCAATCTTTCATTTAAATCCTGGAAGTTAACATTCTACATTGTTACTGATATTTCTTGTCCCTAGCATTAAATCTGTCGTTTTCTTGGTTGCCTTTTGTTCTCTTATTTCTGTATGTATCTTTAGTTTTCCTGGTTGAGCAATCCTTTCAAAACTTCTTTAAGAGTGGGTCTGATACTGGCAAATTCTTTCAGGTCTTGTTTATCTGAGAATGTTTTTATTCTTTCTTTCCATATGAAAGATAATCTTGCTGGGTATAGTATTCTTGCTTAAAACTGTTTTCACTTAACACTTTGAATATATTTTCCCATTCTTTCCTTGCTAACAATGTTTCTGATGAAATGTCTGAGGTTAGCCTGATAGGATAACCTTTATAAGTAATCTGATGTTTCTCCCTTGCCAATTTTAGTATCTTGTCTTTGTCTGTAGATTTGACCAGTCTGGCTATGACGTGCCTTGGAGAAGATCTTCTTGGGTTGATTCTATTAGGAGTCCTTTGCATTCCTTGGGTCTGGATATTTGAATGCCTCTTTAGATTTGGAAAGTTTTCTTCCAAGATTTCATGGAATAGATTATCAAAGCCTTTATCAGTTTCTTCTCCTTCTGGGATACCAATTATCTGGATGTTTGGGCGCTTAATGCTATCTAGTATTTCTCATATAGTATTCTATTTTTGGGGGGTTGTTTTCTGTTTTTTTTGTTGTTGTTTTTTCTACTCAGAGGTTTTGCTTTCAACATCTGAGATTCAATTTTCTACATGGACTAATCTGCTTTTAATACTTTCAAGAGACATTTTGATTTCCTGAAGGGCAGCCTTCATCTCTAATAGCTCCATTTGATTCTTTTTTTATGGTATGTATTTCCTCTTTCAGATCCTGAAAGAACTTTAACACCTCCTGGAATTCATTGTCTTTTTTCTCCTTCATCTTCTGGAGTTCATTATCTCTCAGCTCTTGCATCTTGTTTAGTTTTGTCAATATGAATATTCTGAAGTCTTGATCAGACATTTCCACGAATTCTACTGTACTGTTTGTAGATGATGAGGTATTGTTTTTTTCTCTTATGGGAGAGACATTTTCTTGGTTTCTCAAGTTTCTTGTATGTCTGCAGCCGAATGTTTGGGCGTTTAATGCTGTCTAGTATTTCTCGTATAGTATTCATATTTTTGGGTGTTATTTTCTCAGGTTTTTTTTTTTTTTGATGTTTTTTCTAGACCAGAGGATTTACCTTCAACATACGAGATTCAATTTTCTGCATGGACTAATCTGATTTTAATATTTTCGAGGGATGTTTTGATTTTCTAAAGGGCAACCTTCATCTCTAATAGCTCTATTTGATTCTTTTTCATGGTGTGTATTTCCTCTTTCAGATCATGAAAGAAATTCAACACCTCCTGGAACTCATTGTCTCTTTTCTCCAGCATCTTCTGGAGTTCATTATCTCTCAGCTCTTGTATCTCGTTTAGATCATTAAGTTTTGTCAATATGAATATTCTGAAGTCTTTATCAGACATTTCCAAGAATTCTACTGTACTGTTTGTAGATTATGTGATATTGTTCTTTTCCCTTATGGGAGAGACATTTTCTTGGTTTCTCATGTTTCTTATACCTCTGTGGTTGTTTCTGCTCATTCTGTGACAAAAATCTTTCCTCCACAGTGCTTGTTTGAATATTTTGAGAGTGTAGGAGGTGGGTTTAGAGGTGGCTTCCCTGAACATTCCAGAACACACCTTAGCTTTAAAATGGCTTCTTCTCAAAATATTTTGGGAGTCTAGGAGGTGGGTTTAGAGCATGGCTTCCCTGAACACACTAGGGCACACCTCAGCTTTAAAAATCCTACTTTATTCTTTTTACACAGTATTGCCTTGGTGATATGAAGCCTTTTTATGATTCCAGAGTTTATATGATTTTTTTAAAAAAAATTTGTGAAGAATGTTACCAGTAATTTGATTGGAATCTCATTAAATTCATAAATTAATCATAGTAGAATTGACATTTTGATCATATTGTTTCTTTCTATCCAAGAACAAGGGATGTCTTTCCAGTCTTTTGTATCAATTTCTTTCTTTCAGTTTTTCAGAATTTTTCTTGTGAATTCTTTCACCTCTTTGGTTAGGTTTATTCCTAGGTCATTTTTGTGTGTGTGTGTGGGTATTACAAATGACATTGCTTTCTTTAATTCTGTCACAGTCTGTTCATTATTGGTGTATAAAAATGCTATATATTTTTGTATATTGATTTTTATATTCTGCCATTATACTGAATTTATTAATCACTTCTAAGAGTTTTCTTTTTTTTTTTTTGAGAGGTTTTT
>NW_006160079.1:1234612-1238842 GCF_000334495.1 Tupaia belangeri chinensis | reverse complement strand
ACCAGGTCCAGGACTTGAACCACGGTCGACTACATGGGAGTCCAGCAACATAGCCATTATGCTAACTGCTGGTCCCCTTCTAAGAGTTTTCTCAAGAATTTTTCTGAATTTTCTTTTTTTAAATTTTTTTCACTTTTTACTTTTTTTTATATAAATTCAATCATATTATTTAGCTTACAAAGTGAACATTTCAGTATGTGTGTGAACATTTCTCCCCAGTCCAGTTGATCAGAGTATTTTTTATCATGTCACCTGCAAATAGGGACAATTTTGCTTCATTTCCTATTTGAATGCCTTTTATTCTCAACTGTGTTGGCTAGAGCTTCCAGAACTTTGTTGAAAAGAAGTGGAGAAAGTGGATAACCTTATATTGTTCCAGGTTTTGTGGGAAAGCTTCCAGCTTTATCTCTATTCAGTAGGGTGTTAGTTATAAGTTTGTCATGTATGGATTTTATTGTGTTCAGAAATATACTTCAGATTTTGGTGAGTCTTAATTATGAATGGATGTTGTATTTTATGAAATTCTTTTTCTGCACCAATTGATATGGATATGATCATATAGCTTTTAAATATTATTTATTAATATTATTTATTATCATTATTATTATTTTTTAATTTGACCAAAGAGAGACAGAAAAAGAAAAAGACGGAAAGCAAGAAAGCAAGACATCAGGACCAGGACTCAACTCACAGCAAGTCATGTGGGATTCCAGAGCCTCAATGCCACCTGTTGACTCAACCATATAGTTAATATTTCCTTCTGTTAATATGATGTATTAAATTTATTTTTTTGTATATGTTGGACTATCCTTGCATCATTGGGATAAAGCCTACCTGATCATAGTATATAAATAATCTTTTCTTTTAGGTTTTTGTTTGTTCATTTTTTACTATAATGTGTATGTGCTCACCAGAGTGAGGGAGAGAGAGAGAGAGAGAGAGAGAGAGAGAGAGAGAGAGAAATGGCCATCCTGCAATCTCTCTCCATTCTCCTCTTGGGATTTTAGGCATGCGCACACACACACACACACACAGCATATTTTCTAACCACCATATCTGGGACTAAACCACACTGTCAGCTATGTGGGATCCAGTGCCTTAACCTCCATGCCACCTGCTGGAGGTTATAATCTTTCTTTTTTCTTTTTTTCTTTTTTTTTTCTTGGAGAAGTTTTTCGCTATAGGGCACATGCACTCGCCAGACAGACAGAGAGAGACATAGAGACAGAAAACGAGAAATCGCCCCCCGGGGGGATGGTCATGCCGCAATCCCTTCTCCTCCATTCTCCTCTTGGGATTTTAGGCATGCGCACACACACACACACACACAGCATATTTTCTAACCACCATATCTGGGACTAAACCACACTGTCAGCTATGTGGGATCCACTGCCTTAACCTCCATGCCACCTGCTGGAGGTTATAATCTTTCTTTTTTCTTTTTTTCTTTTTTTTTTCTTGGAGAAGTTTTTCGCTATAGGGCACATGCACTCGCCAGACAGACAGAGAGAGACATAGAGACAGAAAACGAGAAATCGCCCCCCGGGGGGATGGTCATGCCGCAATCCCTTCTCCTCCATTCTCCTCTTGGGATCTTGGGCATGCATGCACACGCACCCGGCGTGAGTTTAAGTCACCGGGTCTGGGACTTGAACCTCAGTCAACTACATGGGAGTTCAGCGACATAGCTATTACACTAACTGCTGGTCCCCCAAGTTTATAATCTTTTTAATGTGCTGTTGGATTCAATTTGCTAGTATCCTGTTGAGGATTTTTACATCTGTATTCACCAGAGACATTGAGCTGTAGTTTTCTTTTTTTAATGTTTTGTTATGTCTTTGTCTGCTTTTGGTATCAAGGCAATGGAGGCTTCATAGAATGAGGTTAGAAGAGGTCCTTCCTCTGGAATTTTAAAATATTGCTTGAGGGACAGGCCCTGCCATAGCTGCCTCTGGGCCTGCTTCACCACCTATGAGCAGAAGAGGGATGTGCCTCCCATGTACTCCCCATTCTGGCAAGTCTGCCTGAGACGTCTTCACCAAGGGGTACAAATTTGGCCTAATAAAACTTGATTTGAAAAGAAAATCTGAGAATGGAATGGAATTTACCAGCTCAGGCTCAGCCAACACTGAGACCACCAAAGTGACAGGCAGTCTGGAAACTACATACAGATGGATTGAATGTGGCCTGACCTTTATAGAGAAGCAAAACATTGACAACATACTAGGCACTGAGATTAGTGTGGAAGACCAGTTTGCACGTGGGCTGAGCTGACCTTTGACAGCCTTCTCACCTAACATGGGGACAAAAATGCTAAAATCAAGACAGCCAACAAGCAGGAGCACATCAACCTGGGTTATGATGTGGATTTCTACATTGTCGGGCCTTCCATCCACAGAGCTCTGGTGCTGGGTTATGAGGGCTGACTGGCTACCAGATGAATTTTGAGCCTGCAAAGTCCTGAGTGACCCAGGGCAATTTTCTGGTTGGCTACAAGACTGATGAATCCCAGCTTCACACTAATGTGAATGATGGGACAGAATTTGGTGACTTCATTTATCAGAAGATGAACAAGAAGTTGAAGACTGCTATCAGTCTTGCCTGGGCAACAGAAAACAGCAGCACTCACTTTGGAATGACTGTTTCTCAGCTAAAGTGAACAACTCCAGTCTGATAGGCTTTGGATACACTCAGACTCCAACTCCAGGCATTAAACTGACGCTGTCAGCTCTGCCAGATAGCAAGAATGTCGATGCTGGTGGCCTCAAGATTGGTCTAGGGCTGGAATTTCAAGCACAAATTAATACTGTACATTCATTTGATTTTAAACAGTACTGCAGTATAGCTACCTTCAGAATTTAGTGTACCTTTTAATATTGTATGTCTAGGATGCAAGTATTGTTAAATACCATGTTAGACCTCCAGGTAAAAGATGACTAAGCTTTAAAGTATTACCCTTTAGAAGTACAAAAGAGATCCTATTTTAAAAAGATCCTTTCAGCTATAAGCATGGGCAAGAGGAACTTAGTAGTGCTTATAGAGATGCAAGGTGTTTTTTGTTTGTTTGTTTAAATATAGAAATGGCTGCAAGTGGAAGTTGATAATATGTAGGCACTTTGCAAGTTTCTATTGAGTAAATGAATGGTATTGTAACTTTCTGAGAATTGAACTTTAGTTTTCTAACTTTGATTGATGGTGTGTACGAACTTATCTGAAAGGGACTTTTCAGGGACCAAGGCGACTAAAGCTGTGCTCTAAACCTCATCTTCTATACCCTTGAAACACTCAGACAAGAAGCCATTTTAAATCTGAGGTGTGTCTTGGCATGTTCAGGGACCAAGATGACTAAAACTATGCTGTAAACCTCATCTTCTAGACCCCTGAAACACTCAAACAAAGTAGGGCGACCTCTGTCCTCTCTCTGTCTCCGTCTGTCTTCTGTCTCTCTCTCTCTCTTTAATTTTTTTTTTAATTTTAAACCACTTATTCTCATCTCGGGCCTTTTCTTTCTCTTGCTAATTTCAGAAGCCATTTTAAATTGGAGGTGTGTCCTGGTGTGGTTTTCATTTCTTACCTTTTTAAAATTTTTTTTTTCTCTTTTTTGGTTGTTTTTGTCTAGTTTTTCTTTCTTTCTTTCTTTTCTTTTTCTTTTGCTTTTATTTAATTTTAACCTTACTTACTGACTCTGCTCTTCAGTCTCCACATACTGAGTGTCTAGAGAAGCTTAGTGCACAGTAGCCCAGCATCTACATATTTTTAGGGTCATTAAAATCCTCAATGGTTATTGAACCTCCTGCTTTAAGGAAGAAACATTTTTTTATAAATCTGAACTTATAATCTCTTTCTGTGGATACCACATTGTAAAACACACTAGCAGAGAGATTTTTGTCACAGAATGACCAGAAACCACCACAGAGGCTCAAAATATATGAGAAACCAAGAAAATATCTCTCCCCTAAGTGAAAAGAACAATTCTTCATCATCCACAGACAGTATAGTGGAACTTGTGGAAATGTCTGATAGAGAATTCAGAATATTCATAGTGACAGAATTTGACAAGATGCAAGAGCTGAGACTAAGAGATAATGAACTCCAGAAGATGCAGGAGAAAAGTGACAATGAGTTCCAGGAGGTGAGGAAGTTCTTGCAAGATCCGAAAGAGGAAATACACACCATAAAAAAGAATCAAATGGCGGCCGGGCCTGTGTGGCCGGGGCCGCGCGGGCCGGG
>NW_006160079.1:1227544-1233230 GCF_000334495.1 Tupaia belangeri chinensis | reverse complement strand
ATGTATGTTGATGTGCTTGATTGAGCCAATGCACAGTGTATTTTGGATGGAAAATTTATTTGTGTGTTGTGATGGTGTATAGTGAATTAATGTAGAGAATGAATAAATTTAAAAAAAAGAATCAAATGGAGCTGTTAGAGATGAGGGCTCTAATACAGGAAATTAAAACCTCCCTTGAAAGTATTAAAAGCAGATTACTTCATGCAGAAGATCAAATCTTGGATGTTGAAGGCAAAACCTCTGATCTAGAAAAAAACAACCAAAAAAACTAAGAAAATAACTCCCCCAAAATGAAAATACTCTATAAGAAATACTAGATACCAGTAAGCACCCAAATATCCGGATAATCGGTATCCCAGAAAGTGAATAAACTAGTAAAGACATTGGTAATCTATTCCTCGAAATCCTGGAAGAAAACTTTCCAAGTTTAGAGAGGTATTCAAATATCCAGACCCAAAAAATACAAAGGACCCCTAATAGACTCAACCGAAGAAAATCTTTGCTAAGGCATATGATAGCCAGATTGGCAAAATCCACAGACAAAGACAAGATACTAAAATTGGCAAGAGAGAAACATCAGGTTACTTATAAAAGTTATTCCATCAGGCTAAAATCAGACCTCTCATCAGAAGCAATGTGAGCAAGGTAAGAATGGGAAAATATATTCAAAATGTTAAGTGAAAAACAGTTTCAATGAAGAATACTATACCATACAAGATTATTCTTTATATGGGAAGAAAAGATGAAAACATTCTCAGATAAACAAAACCTGAAATAATTTATCAACACCAGACCAGCTCTTCAAGAAGTTCTGAAAAGAGTGCTTTAAGAGGAAAACTAAAGACACATACAGAAATAAGAGAACGAAAAGCAACCAAGAAAATGACCAACTCAAAGGAGCAATCTGAAAAGAGTGCTTTTACAGAAAAACTAAAGACACATACAGAAATAAGAGAACGAAAAGCAACCAAGAAAATGACCAACTCAAAGGAGCAAGAAATATCAATAATATTGAATGTTAACTTCTAGGATTTAAACGAATATGACCACAGTAACACTGCAAATTCAAAAGAAGAGAGATTAATTACATAAATCTGAATGGTGAAATAGAATTTTATGACTTTTGAGTAAAACATTACTGTTTTTTCTTTACTATGCTTTGTTTTCCCAGTTTAAGAACGTTGCTTTCTTTTGAGCTGTTGATAGGTTCAGCAATTTGTTAAAATGTCTTTTCTTGTTTGTTTGTTTCTCTAAATGGAAACATAAACTTTTATCCCTTCCTGACCATTCTGGAATTGGAAAATATTTGGGAATATTCTTATTTTGTAGCAGAATGGTTATTTGCATAAGTTCAATAATACCTGTTGCCTTGAATCAGAAATTGGAAATATTTGTTATTGGACAGGCCCTTGACTGAAACAGTATATCTGAAGATTAAACCAGAAAACTATAAAACTAAGGTAGATTTCAAGTAAGCCAACCGAAGCTCTTGGAAAGTAGGCCTCGCACCATAAACAGTTCTGCCTGGCAGAGAGGATTAGAGAAGCTATATGAAAGAATTCATACCATAAAATAACCTGGACTTTTCCAGCCCAGCATTATAATCAGTAGAAATTCCAAAAGAGTAGCCACAACCAGAGGATTATCTTGAGGAAGACTTTGAAGGAAGAAAAAGAGACTTATCTTTGCTAGCAGATGGTATATCACAGAATACTTGGTAGACAGGGCTAAATTGAGAAGGTTTATGTGTGACTTGTGTGCTGTGTGTCTGCTTTTCACCAGTTTGAATAGTTAACATGTAAATATTTTCTGAAAAATATTTAAAACAAAAAAATAAGCCAGACACAAAGCCCACATATGGTAACTATGATTTCATTAATTTTTTTCCCTAAATGTCCAGAATAGGCAAATCCATAGAGACAGAAAGATATTGTGGTTGCTGAAAGCCGAAGATGGTTTGGGGGTTGTCTGCTTTTCACCAGTTTGAATAGTTAACATGTAAATATTTTCTGAAAAATATTTAAAACAAAAAAATAAGCCAGACACAAAGCCCACATATGGTAACTATGATTTCATTAATTTTTTTCCCTAAATGTCCAGAATAGGCAAATCCATAGAGACAGAAAGATATTGTGGTTGCTGAAAGCCGAAGATGGTTTGGGGGTGGAAGATGGAAATAGGAAAGTGATAGCTAAAGGGTATGAAGTTTCTTTTCAAGGAGATGAAAATATCCTAAAATTGACTATGGTAATGACTGCACAATTCTGTGAAGATACTGAAAACACTGAATTGTGTACTTTAAATGGGCAAATTGTATGGCATGTGAATTATATTTCAATAAAGCTATTCCTATAAGTTTAAAAAAAAAAAGTTTATGCATCATGACCAGGTAGGCTTTATTCCAGGGATGCAGGGGTGATGTTACATATACAAAACAATAAATGTAGTACACCATATTAACAGAAAGAAAGATAAAAACCATATGAGCATATCAATCAATGCAGAAAAAGCATTTGATAAAATAGAACATCCCTTCATAATTAATACTATCAGCAAAATTGGCATAGAATGATCATTTCTCAACACAATAAAAGCCATCTATGAAAAAGCCATAACTAACATCATACTGAATGAGAAAAAGATGAAAGCTTTTCCATTAAAAGCTGGTACAAATTGACGTTGCTTACTTTCTCATACAGGGCAAGAAGTCCTCACCAATGCAATCAAAGAAGAGTAATAGATTTTCTTGACCTATTTCCATTCCACTCCATCATCACCTCTTTTATACCAAAAGTAGTATGCAGGGTGTGGTAGCTGTTTCTTTTGTGCCATTTTGGGGTGGAGAGGGTATATGTTATGAAGCCAATATTTCAGACTTAATTCCTTTTGTGTTGTAGTTTTTTTTTTTTTTTTTTTTTTTTTTTTTTTTTTTTTGCCTTTGCACCATAGTATGGGATGGCTTCCAAGAGCTCTAGCTATATGCTTGGAAGTCTGTGTAGTTGTAATCACATTGTGACTTGGAATCCAAATTGGACTTCTGTTGTATTCTCACTGTGCAATTTAATTTTTAACAGTTTAATGGATACATTTTAGAATCTTCCATTTTGTTTAGCATTAGATCCTCCTCCATTCAAATACTATAATTAACATCATTTAAAATAAAAATTGAATAAAATATTGAAACCTATAAAAAAAACATAGTTTGAAGAGGGCCAGCTGACTAGATCCTGTGAGGCCAGCTGAGTGGTTCAAGTCTCAGAACTGGTTGAAAAAAAGTCCTGTGCATGTGTGTGTGCATGCCCCAAATCCCAGCATGAGAATGGAGAAGGGATTGTAGCGTGACCATTTTCTTTGGGGCATGATTTCTCAGTGTCTCTCTCTCTCTTTTTCTAGTCTCTCATGAGCACATGCACCCTATAGCAAAGCCATTTGACTATCTGCCCCAGTGATGAGCATGGCTGCACTGAGCAGCAGGAACACTGTACTGCAGAGAGACTAAAAAAAACAGCTTGAGGAGAGGAGAATTAGGGTTAACTCTTCCTTAAAGGTTTCATAGAATTCATAAGTGAAGCCATCAAGACCTGGGCTTCGAGACCAGATTCTTGGTGCCACTATCCTCAATATGAGTTTCTTTCCTGAAGGAAGATGGATACTAGAGCCCAATTCATTATATCTGCATACCAGGTAGTAGTTAGACAGAAGTATGGGAGGATAAAAGGGCAGGGTTCTTTTTGTTTGTTTTGCTTTGCTTTCTCTTCCTTCTTTCTTTTTTGTTTCTTTCTTCCTTCTTTTTCTGGCCAAGTTAGCTCCATTTAAGCTACCTTCTGAGAAGTTAGGTTCAGCATTTCTGATAATGTGTCATACTAGGGAGCTTAGTCACATGAACATTATCTAGCTGCAGGGGAGGCTGAGGGATGTACTGTTCGCTACATGCATTGCCACCCCCAAATAAAATTGAAGTATTATTATTAACGAAGAGGGCCCAGCCTGATAATGCAGTCAGTAGAAAACTAGACTGCAGTGCTGGAAGCCACATGGGCAACTGTAGGTTAAGATCCCTGTATTGGCTTGATAACCTGCTGGATGTGTGTACATATGCCCAAGATCCTGATGAGCTAGAGGACCAGGAAAAGGGAATTATGGAGTGACAAGACCCTGTTGAGACTTCTCTCTCTTATTCTCTTTTTCTCTATAGTGCTCTCTATCATGAATAAAATATTGGCATATCAGAAAAGTCATGACATATTTTTGCATATACTTTTGGTTGGTGTGCTGGACTCCCACACGGCTGACCATGGTTCTAGTCCCGGACCTGGCAGCTTGATTACTCTCTCCTCTCTCTCTGTGTCTCTGTCTCTCTCTGATGAGCACATGTGTCCTATAGCAAAAAAATTAAAAATAATTAATAAATAATTCTTTTTTTTTTTTGAAAGGTTTTCGCTATAGGGCACGTGCGCTTGCCAGACAGACAGAGACAGAGAGTTTTAAATCACCCCCCAGGGGGGATGGTCACGCCGCAATCCCTTCTCCTCCATTCTCCTCTCGGGATCTTGGGCACGCACACACACACGCCCGGCGTGAGATTTAAGCCACCGGGTCCAAGACGCGAACCGCGGTGGACTGCGTGGGAGTCCAGCGACATAGCCATTACGCTAACTGCTGGTTCCAATAAATAATTCTTTAAAATTTTTAAATATAAAAAAGAAAGGGGACTAGATATTTAGTGCAGCAAACACACACTGTCATGATTGTTTATTTAAATAATTTTTAAGTATAATTTACATACACTAAGTCCTCATTTTTACTATTTTTTAAAAATTACCAGAGGGCATATATGCTTGCCATTGGAGGTGGGAGAGGGAGAAAGCACCTCTGAATGGGGCATGGCCATGGTATAATCCCTTCACCTCTCTTTTTCCATCCTGTAAGGATTTGGGGCACCTATGCACATGCACATGCACCTGGTGTGATTTTCAAGCTACTGGGCCCAGGATTTGGCTGCTATGAATGAAGCAGTTATGAACATTCTTGTGCAAGTCTTTTTGTCAATTTTGCTTTCATTTTTCTTGAGTAAATACCTAGGGAGAGAATTGTTGATTTACTTAATAAGTGTATATTTAATCTTTTTTGTATATTTCATTTTATTAAAGGTTGGCCGTGTGGGATCTGGCTCCTTTAAACACAAAGCCATAGGACTGGCCCAGTACTCAGTTTTAAATGTACAGACTGATAAGTTTTAGCAGTTGTGGGGAACCAGCAGTTAGCATAATGGCTATGTCGCTGGACTCCCACGTAGTCGACTGCGGTTCGCGTCCCGGACCTGGTGGCTTAAAACTCACGCCGGGCACATGTGCGTGCATGCCCAAGATCCCGAGAGGAGAATGGAGGAGAAGGGATTGTGGCATGACCATCCCCCCTGCGGGATGATTTCTAGCTTTTTGTCTCTATGTCTCTCTCTGTCTGTCTGGCTAGCGCACGCGTCCTATAGCGAAAACCTCTAAAAAAAAAAAAAAAGTTTTAGCAGTTGTAAATGGCCATGTAAGGTATTGAATATTTTCACCACCAAAATTAAAATATTAAATTTTTTATCATTTCTGAAAGATCCTTTGTGTTCCTCTATACTCAAGCTCCTCTAATCCCTGGTTCCAGGTAATCAGCTGTCTGCTTTCACTTTATTTTAATTTTT
>NW_006160079.1:1223935-1227525 GCF_000334495.1 Tupaia belangeri chinensis | reverse complement strand
CCCACCATGTTCCCTGCCAGCCCCATGCTTTCTGTCAATTTAGATTAACTCTTCCTGTTCTAGTATTCTATGTGGTCTCTTGCATCTGATTTCCTTCACTGTGTATGTTTTTGAGGTCAATTTTTATATCTGTAGTCTGTTCCTTTTCATTGCTGAGTAGTGTCACATTGTGGGATCCATTCTCCTGCTACTGGAAGTGCTCTAAAATATATCATCACATTGTGGAATGAGCAGTTAGCGTAATGGCTATGTCGCTTACAAATGGGCTGCTCCCTGCAATAACTGAATGTGATAGGGTTATTAACACAGGCCCATTCTTGGGAGAAGACTTCTCTAATGGGTGATTTTGGTTAAAGGACTCCTCAACAGTCTTTCTGAACTTAGAACTGCATTGCAGTCTGAGATGGCTTCCACCTAACTTTCCTTCTTTCTTCTCTTCTTCACTTGGGATCAGACCTGCATCATAATCTGATCACTGTCTCATTCTACTTTAACTCCACCCTCATTTCCTCTTATAGAATTTTCCCCAGTACATTTTTTTGCACATTTAATCAAATTTTGATTTTTGTTTCTCAGAAGATGCAGACTAACTTTGATTATTACCAATGTTTGGCTACTACGAATAAAGCAGTTATGAACATTCTTGTTCAAGTCTTTTTGTGAATTTTGCTTTCATTTTCCATGAGTGAATACCTAGGGAGAGAATTGTTGAGTCACTTAGTAAGTGTATACTTAATTATTTTGGTATATTTGATTTTATTAAAGTTTACCAAATAGTTTTTCCATGTGATTTTATAAATTTATACTCCTATCAATGTTTGAGAAGTCTCTTTCTGTACATCCTCTCCAAGACTTGATATTTATACTCTTATAACTGATGCTTGTAATTTTAGTGATTCTAGTGAATGTGTAGTGATATCTTATTGATCACTATAATTTTCAAACCTTACGACACCAAAATTTCACCCTCTGCCTACCTGAATACAAGATGTATACTCCTTCCAGTATATGAGACCACTTATCCCCAAAATGGAAGAGATGAGAGCCAGCAGGTCATGCAGAGGTTAAATCACTGGATCCCACGTGGCTGACTGCATGGTTCAAGTCCTGGACCTGGTAGCCTGAAAATCACACTGGGTGTGTGCATATGCATGCCCAAAACCCTGAGGAGAACAGAGAAGAGGGATTGCAGTGTGGCCATCCTCCCTGGTGGGGTAGTGGTGATTTCTCACTTTCTCTCTCTGGTGAGCATACATGCGCTATGGCAAAAATAAAATTAAATAAAAATAGGAGAGGTGAGGAAAGCTATTAAGGCATTAGGTAGAAAATTCAATAAAATTAATACTACAAAGAACGGTTTGTGCAAAAATGAATGCTAAATTAATGGAGATATAAATAAACAAGTATATAATTAATATTCTCAAATTAAAATAAACAGAACTGTATGTGCATACAGCCTGTTGTTTTCTAAACTTTACTAGGGTGTGCATATACTCATTGGAGAGAGAGAGGAGAGAGTGAGAAAGCATGGTCACACCACAATCCCAAATCCTCCATCTCTCCTTCCTTTCAGGATTTTGGGAATGCACATACATGCACCTTACATGTTTTTCAAGTCGCCAGGACTGGGACTCAAACCGCATGGTAGGCCATGTGAGATCCAGTTGCCTCAACTACTATGCAGATTGTTCTTTTTTTGGTTTGTTTTTAATAATTATTTAATTTAATTTATTTTCATTTGACCAGAGAGGGACAGAGCAAGAGCAAGAGTGAGAGTGAGGGCGAGAGAGAGAGAGAGAGGGAAAGTGAAAAAGCAAGCCACCAGGTCTGGGACTCAAACCACAGTAGGACATGTGGAAATCTAGCAACCTTAACTACCACTCCACTTGCCGCACCCCCCCCCCCCTTTCTTTTTGTTAAAAAAAAAAAACTTTTGTTATTTCATTTTCTCTTTTACATTCAATCACATTATTTAGTTTACAAACTGAATATTTCAACATGTGAACATATCTCCCTAGTCCAGTTGATAAAACTATAAAACTATCTTCAACAGACAATATCACATTTCTTTGTCCCATTAATGCTTTGCCTCTCTATTTTTATTTTCAGATTGTTCTTAATAGTTGTCAAATTGGCTACAAATGCAGCTGCCATGGAAAACAGTTTGCTAGTTTCTCAAAAAGTGAAACATAGAATTACAAAATAATCCCATAATTCCAAGCCTATGTATGCCCCAAATAATTGAACACAGATACTCAAATACTTGTACGTGAATGCTCATAATAGCACTATTCACAATAGCCAAAAGGTGAGAACAACCCAAATGTTCATTATTGGATAAACACCATGGAATATATATATACGAATGGAATGTTACTTAGCCATAAAAAGGAACAAAGTACAGGCATACCTTGTTTTATTGTATTCCACTTTATTGCATTTCACAGATACTGTATTAAAATTGAAGGTTTGTGACAAGTTTATCCTGCCATTTTTCCAATAGTATGTGTTTACTTCATGTCTCTATGTCACATTTTCACAATTCTCACAATATTTCATTTTTCATTATTATTATTATATCTGTTATGATGCTCTGTTATCAGTGATCTTTGATGTTACTACTGTAATTGTTTTGAGGCACCATGAACTGTGCTCATATAAGATGGTGAATTTAATAACTGTGCATATTATGACTGTTTCATTGATTGGCTGTTCCCCAATCTTTCTCCTTCTCCTAGGCTTATTCCATGATACACAACAATATTAAAATTAGGCCTATTAGTAATCCTACAATGGCCTCTAACTGTTCAAGTAAAAGGAAGAGTTGAATATCTCTCACATTAAATCAAAGACTGGTTCCATGGCCTAGTGATTAAGGCAGCTGGATCCCATGTGACTGACCATGGGACTCGAGTTCCAGACTGAATGGGTTGAGAAATGCATCAGATGTGTATGCAAGTCTGCCCGAAATCCTGATGGGATGGACAAACAGAGGAGAAAGGATTGTGGGGTGACCATTCCTCATGGGGGAGGTGCTTTCTCTCTCCCTCTCTCTCTGAAAGTGCATGCAGCTTATGGAAAAATTTTAAAAAGGAAATCAAAATCAGAAATAATTAAACTTAGTGAGGAGGACATATTGAAAGCAGAAATGAGCCAAAAGATAGCCTCTTGCACCACGAAGTTAGCTAAGTAGTGAATGCAAAGAAAATGTCTTGTAGGTAATTAAAAGTGCTATGCCTGGGCTGGCTTCAGGGTGCAGTGATAAACCTGGAGAAGCTCAATCATACATGGCAGTAATGGTTAGAATTCGCAGCCTAGTTGCCTGAGACAGGCTGCGTGGGCAAGTGCCCAGGATCTGACAGGCTAGAAGACTGTAAGAATGGGATTGTAGTGAGGTTAGATCCCATGGAGGGTGCTAATCTCTCTCTCTTTCTCTCTCTCTCTCTCTCACACACACACTCACACACATACATGCACATACGCTCATGTGCACATTCTCTATCATGAATAATGTAAAAATATTTTCTAAGTGCTACTCTAGTGAGCATACAAATAATAAGTAAACAAAAGAGTTTTATTGCTGATATGGA
>NW_006160079.1:1214633-1223922 GCF_000334495.1 Tupaia belangeri chinensis | reverse complement strand
TTTTTTGTTTGTAGGAAAAAAAAATTTAGCCACAACATTCCCTTAAGCAAGAGCCTAATCCAGAGCAAGGCTTTAACTCTCTTCAAATTTATAGAGTTGAGAGAGGTGAGAAAGTTGCAGAACAAAATTTTAAAGCTAGTAGATGTTGGCTTGTGACGTTTAAGGAAGGAAGCCATCTTCATAATATAAAAGTTCATGGTACTCAGCCCTGAATGGACTGGATGGGCAAACTGGGCATGATGGTTCAAGCCTGAGTGGTGGCAACAGTAGCTTAGAATGGCTGTGTCTCCTCCTTCTCACCCTGGTGCTAGTGGTGACTAGATTAGAGTGAGTAGTAATAGCACCTGATGAGACCATTTGGTCAAATCCTTCAATCAGGGCGAGATAATCAGGCAAACATCTCTTTCAGGGAGATGGGGCTCATCAAAGGAAGTTAAAGATTAAAAATAAAAAAGCAAAACAGCAAACAAACATTTAAAAAGTGCAAAGTGAAGCAGTATGTGCTTTATGTATAAGTTATAGCAAGTGATCCAGAAGATCTAGCTAAAATAACTTAACTAAATGAAACAACAAAATTTTAATGTAGATAAAACAGTCTTCTATTAGATGATGATGCCATCTAGGACTTTCGTAGCTAGAGAGAAATCAATGCCTGACTTCAAAGCTTCAAAGGACAGGTTGACTCTCTTGTAAAGGGCTAATGTAGCCAGTAACTTTAAATTGAAACCAATGTTCATTTGCTATTTCAGAAACACTAGAGCTCATAAGAATTATGCTAAATCTACTCTGCCGGGTTCTATAAATGAAACAACAACAGCTATATGATGGCACATCTGTGAGCAGCATGGTTTACTGAATATTTTGAGCCCATTGTTGAAACCTAATGTTCAGGAAAAAAATATATTTCTTTCAAAGTATTTCTATTTATTAGCAATGCACTTGATCACTCAAAAGCTCTGCTGGAGATGTGCAAGGAAGTTAATGTTTTCATACAATCTAACACACTATTCATTCTGTAGCCAGTGGATCAAGGAGTAATTTTTACTTTCAAGTCTTAGTATTTAAGAACTACATAGTCTATAGTTGCAGTAGTGATTTCTCTAATGAATCTAGGCAAAGTTGATTGAAAACCTTTTAGAAAAGATTTGCCATTCTAATGTCATTAAGAACATTTGTAATTCATAGGAGAAAGTAAAAATAACAATAACAGGAGTTTGGAAGAAGTTCATTCCAATTATCATAGATGACTTTCAAGATTTTGTGAAGGAAGTAACTGCAGATGTGGTAGAAATAAGAAGAGTAAAATTAGAAGTGAAGCTGAGATTATGACTGAATTACTGCAATTTCATGATCAAATTTTAACAAGTTGTTTCTTTTGAATATGCAAAGAAAGTAATTTCTTGAGATGGAATCTGTTCCTGATGAAGATGCTGTGAACATTGTTGAAATGATGACAAAGGATTTTGAACATTGTATAAACTTAATCAATAAAGTAGTGGCAGTGTTTGAGAGGATTGATTCCAATTTTGAAAGAAGTTCTACTCTGGGTAAAATGCTGTGTGGGTAAACAGAATCACACACTACAGAGAAATCTTTCTTGAAAAGAAGAGTCAATCAATGTAGTAAACTTAACTGTTGTCTTATTTTAATAAATTGTTACAGTCACTCCAACCACTACTCTGATCAATCAGCAGCCATCAATATTGACTTTCCTACCACCAGCAAAAAGATTATGACTCACTGAGGGTGCAGATGTTCATTCCAATTTTTTTAGCAATATGGTATTTTAAAATTGAAGTATGGGGCCAGCTCATGGTGTGGTAGTTAAGGTGGTTAGATCCCACATGGCTGGTGGTATAATTTGAGTCTTGGACCCAGCAGCTTGTGATACACGTCAGACACCCGTGCATGTCCAAAATCCAGAAAGGAGAAAAAGATGGAGAAGGGATTGTGATGTGACTGTGCATCATTGGGGATGCTCTCTTGTTTTCTCTTTCTCTGTCTCTACCTTTCCCTGGTGAGTACACATGCCCTGTGACATTTTTTTAAAAATTATCTTATTTAACTTTAATATTTACTTATTTGTTTATTTTAATTTGATGAGAGAGAGAGAGAGAGAGAGAGAGAGAGAGAGAGAGAGAGAGAGAGAGAGAGAGAGAGAGAGAGAGAGAGAGAGAGAGAGAGAGAGAGAGAAAGTGAGAAAGCAACAAGCTGCCAGGTCCAGGACTCAAACTGTGGTCATTCATGTGGTAGTCCAGTGCCTTTAACCACCATGCCACCTGCTGGCCCCAGCTCTTGGGCAAATTTTTAAAAATTTAAATATGCCCATTGTTTTCTTAGGCATAATATTACTGCACACTTAATAGACTACAGTAGTTTGATAGTATAAACATAACTTTTTTTAAGGGAGATTTTTGCTGAAGGGTCTGTGTGCTCACCAGAGAGACAGAAAGCATATATCACCCCCAAGGAGAGATGGTCATGCCACAATCCTTTCTCCTCCATTCTCATCTTGGGCTTCTGGGCATGCACACACAAGCATTTGGCATGAGTTTCAAGCTGCCTGGTTTGGTACTTGAACTATAGTTGACTACATGGGAGTCCAGCAATGTAACCATTATACCATCTACTGTCCCAAACATAACTTTTATATGCGCTGGGAAACCAAAAAATTTGTGTGATTCATTTCATTGTGATATTTGTTTTATTTTGGTGTTCAGAACTAAGCAGGCAATATCTCCGAGGTATGCCTGTACTGGCTTCAATTTTTATTGACTCTTTCGTCTGTTATCTTTATTCTGCTATTTAGCCTATCATACAACTTTTAAATTTTTGTAATCATATTTTTATGTTCTAAAAATTTCTATTTGTTCTTTCTCCATAACTTCTATTTACTATTTTTTAAATCTTTCAGTTAGTTTCTACGTTACTAGTGTTTACTTAAAAAAGAGTCTTATAATATAATAGGTGCTTTAAGTTGTTTGTTATTTCCAATATCTGTCATCTCAGTGTTGATCTCTGTTGACTGTTTTCCCTTGTAAATTGAGATTATCCTAGTTCTTTATATGCCATGTAATTTTGGAATGTATTCTGCATAATTTAAATATTATTTTGTGAGCTCCTGGGTCCTGTTTAAATTCTCATGAGAGGGACAAGCAATTAGCGTAATGACTATGTCACTGGACTCCCATGTAGTCGACCGCAGTTCGAGTCCTGGACCTGGTGGCTTAAACTCACGCCAGGCGCATGTGCGTGCATGCCCAAGATCCTGAGAGGAGAATGGAGGAGAAAGGATTGCGGCATGGCCATCCCCCCGGGGGGGGGTGATTTCTCGCTTTCTGTCTGTCTCTCTCTCTCTGTCTGGTGAGCGCACATGCCCTATAGCAAAAACCTCTCCAAAACAAACAAACAAAAAAACACCTCTCATGAGAATAATTGCCTGTTTTAGCAGTCAATTGATGAATTGTGTTCTGATCAGCCTTCTATATACACAGCAGTTTCAATGTCCATTCAGTTTTCAAAGCCTTTCTAATGCTATTTACATCTGCCCAGGTGTACTCCACCCAGTGGCTAATCTGGGACTTTGGGATGGTTCTATCTGTTCTGCTCTGAAAATCTGTGTATGTTATTTTGGATCAGATCCATACATATGCAACTAGAGGTGTGCACCCAGTAGTTCATAAACAGCTTTAAAGATCACTTTTCTGAATTCCTCCCTCTCAGTGATCTTCCTGATCCTTTCTGCATTTCTGGAGCTCTCCTTTTTGGTCCTCAAGCCAGATAACTGGGACATTAGGAACTCTGCTCTGTCATATGCCCATATTTAGGCCAACTGACAGGATAACAGAGAGAAAAAATGCAAAGAGTTTTACCTCACACTCTTAGAGACATCACAGCTCTGATTGGAGAAGAATATTTCCATCCCTCAGTGTTTTGTGTTCTATAGGTTACCTAGTAGCCAGTACTGTCAATACTGCACAGAATTGCTTGGGGGCTGGGTACAAGGGAATGGAGAAAACAAAACTAAAGAAGGGGCCAACCTGTGGCATGGTGGTTAAGGTGAGTAAATTCCTCATGGGCTACCATGCGGTTTGAGTTCTAGACTCAGCAATTTGAAAAACATGCTGGTTGTGTGTGTGTGCATGCCCAAAGTCTAGAGGAGAATGGAGAAGGGATTACAATGTAGCCATCTCCTCATGGGGATGCTTTCTCACTTTCCCTCTCTCTCTCTCTCTCTCTCTCTCTCTCCCTGACAAGTGCAAGTGCCCTATAACAGATTATCAAAAGAAAAAAATTAAATACTAATGGAAAAAATTAAAATAGGGAACTATTGCCCTGTTTGTGAACATCTTTTGCATCAGAACTAGAGAGCATCTTCTGGAATTCTGCACTATTGACCATTTTTGAATTGTGAGCTTTGGGATATATTCAATCCAGGCTGGTAGATAATGGAAGGAAGAACATAATAAACTCCCTGTCAGTGGTACTTCTTTTCTAGTCCTCCTGCTACTATTTACTTTTCAGAGTCCTCAATTCAATCCGGGTTTATAGCTGCATTCAGTGGGAGAAGTGGTGTTAAATGTGCTTACACAGAACTGGAAATCCTAATTATTATCTTTCAAGAGGATTACTACATAAGATTATTAATATTATTTAAGAAATAGACAATAATAGTTATTCCAGTGTCATAAGCACAGAGTAAAAATTTCTTTTTTGGGGGCGGGGCAGGGGGAGGTTTTTGCTACAGGGCATGTGTGCTTGCCAGAAAGACAGAGAGAGACAGAGAGACAGAAAATGAGAAATCACCCCCCAGGCGGGATGGCGTGCCACAATCCCTTCTCCTCCATTCTCCTCTCAGGATCTTCTCTCAGGATCTTGGGCATGCACGCACACTCACCCAGCGTGAGTTTAAGCCACCAGGTCCGGGACTTGAACTGTGGTCAAACATGGGAGTCAGCGACATAGCCATTACACCAACTGCTGGTCCCCAGAGTAAAAATTTCTAAATTACTGCTGAAATGCCATCTGGATCACTCTCTGAAGACCTGGAGATCCTTAGACTCCTGTTTACTTTCCCATGAGAATCTTTGTGACAATTCAACCTTAAGCTGATATTAGATGTGAAGAGAGTGGATGAGCTATAAATACAAGGTTTTCATAAACCTGAGGATTCAAAGAAACCTGTGGTGTACTTGACAATATTTCTGTGTATTTTTTCTTCTTTTTTTAAGTCAAAATATCTTTAATTCAAGTGAAATATTGTATAGAAGCTCACTAAATAAGAAGAGCAGTAGCAGTTCTAAGGCTGAGCACCTTCCACTGTCTCATTAAGAACTAGGGTTATGGGTGACCAGCAGGTGGTGTGGTGGTTAAGGCACTGGACACTCCCACATGATTGACCACAAGTTTGAGTCCTGGACCTGGTGGCTTTCTCTCTCTCTCTCTCTATGTGTGTGTGTGTGTGTGTGTGTGTGTGATCAAATTTAAAAAAAAATAAATGAATGAATAAATTAAAAATAATATAATTGTTTTTAAAAAAGAGAAAGAAATAACTAAGGCTATGTAGAGTTCATTAGAAATCACAGGTATGGGGACCAGCAGTTAGTGTAATGGCTATGTCGCTGGACTCCCATGTAGTTGACCACGGTTCATGTCCCAGACCCAGTGGCTTAAAACTAATGCCGGGTGCGTGTGCGTGCGTGCCCAAGATCCCGAGAGGAGAATGGAAGAGAAGGGATTGCAGCGTGGCCATCCCCCCTGGCGGGTGATTTCTCGCTTTCTGTCTCTATGTCTCTCTCTGTCTGTCTGGTGAGCACACGCGCCCTATAGCAAAAACCTCTCCCCCCCCCAAAAAAAAGAAATCACAGGTATGGACCCAGGCTTTGTAAATGTACATGACTATATTTGTGTGCCATTCTGAGCAAGTCATTCACCTGTCTACACTTCTTCATATGTAAAATGTGTTTTCTTATCTGTAAAGTGGGCTAATTACACTCATCCCACATATCTGCTCTGATGATCAAATGAGGTTTCACGAGTTAAGCACCTAGAAAATACTATTCAGTAAAGAGTAGTTTCTGCTCTTGTAAAGCTATGCTTATTTTCTTTCATGAAAAATGTTATTTATTTATTTATTCCATACTTTTAAAAGAGAGAAAAGGAAAGAGGCAGAAGCAGAGACAGAGAGCTCCCCCAACAGGCTCTCGTTACCACAATTCACCTTCAACCTTCAGCTGGCCCTGGATCATGGGCAAGAGCATGCCCACTGTACTCAGTGAGGTCTCCAGACTTGAAACAGGAACCTTCCCATGTGGGATTGTTTTGGAGAGAATGGTCTTTTATTGCTGCGCCATCATTCATCCCCAAGCCATATTTTCTTGGTACATTGATAACACTACTGCTAGTCAGTCTGACCACAGATAGTTTACATCTTTACCTAACTTCTTTTGGAACTTCAAGATATGAACTTCCATCATGTCTTGTACATGGCAGTCTAGTGTTATGAAAATCTGGGTTTGAATCCTGGATTATCTGCCAGAAACTCTGTGTATCTTCTTTCTTCTTCCATTTGAGCCACAGATTCCATATCTGTAAACTGGGTATGATAAAAGTGTTCATTTCTAAGGGTTTTGTGAGCCTTAACTAAGCTAATGCATGTACCTACCCCAGGTCATTAGAACTGGGTGGCATAGGAGAAGGTGAGCAGCAAGCAAGTAAGTAAAGCTTCATCTGTACTATAACTGCTCCCCATCACCCTCATTACTGCCTGAGCTCTGCTTCCCAGCCAATCAGGAGCGGTATTAGAGTCTCATGGGAGCAAGAATCCTAATGTGAACTGAGTATGTGAGGAATCTAGGTTATGCCGTCCTTAAGTGAATCCAGGGACCAGCAGATGGTGTAATGGTTACATTGCTATACTCCCACACAGGTGACCACAGTTTGAGTCCCAGACCCAGTAACTTAAAATTCACTCTGGGAGTGTGTGCTTATGTGCCCACAATCCCAAGAGGAGAGTGGAAGAGAAGAGATTGCAGTGTGGCCATACCCCTGAGAGATGATTCTCGCTTTCTGTCTCTCTGTGTCTCTCTGTATCTATAGTGAGTGGACATACCTATAGCAAAAAGAACTGTCTCTCAAAAAGAGAGAGAGAGAGAGAGAAAGAGAGAAAGAATCTTAGTGCCTCATGATCTGAAGTGGAGCTGAGATGGTGGTGCTAGCACTGGGGAGTGATTGCAGTATATATATACATATATTTTTTTTGGGGAGGGGAGGTTTTTGCTATAGGGCACATGTGCTTGCCAGAAAGACAGAGAGAGACAAAGACAGAAACCACCCCCCAGGTGGGATGGCCACACTGCAATCCCTTCTTCTCCATTCTCCTCTTGGGATCTTGGGCGTGCATACACATGCACCTGGCGTGAGTTTAAGCCACCAAGTCCAGTACTTGAACTATGGTCAACTACAGGGGAGTCCAGTGACATAGCCATTATGCCAACTGCTGATCTCATTGCAAATATTGCATTACGGGGAGTTGTATAATTACTTTAATATATGTATAGTGATGCAATAATAATAGAAATAAAGTGGACAATAAATGTAATGTCCCTGAACCTACCTAAAACTGTCCCCCTAATACCTGGCCTAATACCTGGCCCATGGAAAAATTGTTTTACATGAAACTGGTTCCTGATGCCAAAAAGGTTGGAAACTGCTAATGGAAAGCATGTATCATGGTGTCTGACATTCAAGGGGGCATCAAAAACTCCTTAAAAAGTACAAGTTTATTTTGGTGCAAAAAAGCTTGAAATCCACACATAGATGTTTCATAGTACACATTTCCCATGAACTTTTGGAAGACCTTTCCTGCAGTGAAAATTGGCATATAGTAAAGATGAGTTATTTCCTGGGTGAGAAGACGGATGAGGTATACAGCATCCTCAGAAGGTGTTAAGACTGACTTCTGTGTCTTTACCTCTGTCTGACTATGTCTAGCCATGCCTAAATTGAGAGCCAACTGATCCATGTGAACTACTGTGGAGTACCAGTCAAACTACTTAAATTCTCTGAACCTTCCTTTTCTTGTGCTTAGGTTAAATTTTTCTGTTTACCCCAGTCATGACATGCTGGGAGAAAAGAAGGAATATGATAATTCAGAAATATTTCCACAAGGCCAGCAGGTGATGAGGTGGTTAAGGTGCTGGATTCCCACATGGCAGATCTCAGTTTGAGACCCGGACCTAGTGGCTTGAAAATCATGCCGAGCTGTGCATTTTTGCATGCCAAAATCTGAGGAGGAGAATGGAGGAGAAGGGGTTGCAGTGTGGCCATCCTCTTTGGGAGGTGATTTCTCACTTTGCCTCTCTGTCTCTTTCTGGTGAACACATGCCCTATGGCATAAACTTAAAAAAAAATTTTCCCCCACAAACTCCTTGATGCTTCTCTCTTTAAAAGGTAAAACCTAAGTCTCCTTCCCTTTAGAATTTATTTTTAATGAGTAGTACTATATAGAACTGCAGTCTGAGCAACTAGGTCATAAAAGGCAGAATGATTTCTTCTGAACTTTCTCTTACAGATGAATTACTCTGGAGGAAGCTAGTTGCCTTATCACAAAGACACTCAAACAGCCTAGGAGAGGTCTGTGTAGTGAGAAACTGAGGTCTTGGGACAAAGATTATGTGAATGAACCATCCTGAAAACAGATCCTCCATTGCCATTCAAACCTTCAGATGATTGCAGACTTGCTTACATCCTAAAGGCAACCATGTGGCATACCCTGAGCCAAGATTTTCAGATGATTCACTTTCAAATTCCTGACCAAGAGAGACTATGAGATAATAAGTTTTGAGGAATGATGTCAGCAACATGGTGGAATAAGAAGGTCTTGACTGTTCCTCCACTGGCACATTCACCAAATAAGCATCTATTTATAGATCAATTCTTTCTGAGAAAGTTGGAGATCACTTGAGAAAATACTCCGATCAAATGGGCAGGAAAAAATGGAGGCACATTTGGGCATGGACATTATCCTGAGCATGGCAGCTTAAAATTGCGAAAAGGGGAACCAGCAGTTAGTGTAATGGCTATGTCGCTGGACTCCCACGTAGTCGACCGCGGTTCATGTCCCGGACCCGGTGGCTTAAAACTCACGTCGGGTGCGTGTGCGTGCGTGCCCAAGATCCCAAGAGGAGAATGGAGGAGAAGGGATTGCGGCGTGGCCATCCCCCCGATTTCTCGCTTTCTGTCTCTATGTCTCTCTCTGTCTGGCGAGCGCATGTGCCCTACAGTGAAA
>NW_006160079.1:1213137-1214602 GCF_000334495.1 Tupaia belangeri chinensis | reverse complement strand
ACAGGGAAAAACCCCCCAAAAAAAAAAAAAAGAAAGAAAAAAATTGCGAAAAGAATCCGTGACACTTAGTTTCTCTTTGTAGAGAGAAGGGTCTGAATCTCATACATAGTGCCATAACTCTAAGGTTCTGCACAGTTCGCTCTTAATTCATCAGTTCTTGAAGCAAAGGAGCAAGGTGGGATTAGACATACATGAGTCTCTCTGGGCCATAGGAGATAACTTGTTTTAAGCCGCTGAGTTTTGGAGTGATTTGTTAAACAGTAGTACATAACAAATATAGATTCTGCTACTAGGAAGTGGATGGCATCCTAATAAATGTATAAAAATGTGGGAGTGACTTGGGAATTAGGCAGTTTTGCAAAAGCTGGAAGGCTTTGAAGAGAGTATTCAAGAAAGGCTAAAATTTCTTTTATTAAAAAACTTTTAGAGGCCAGCAGGTGGCATGGTGGTTAAGGCGCTAAACTCCCATGCAGCTAACCATGATTCAAATCTCGGACACAGAGGCTTAAAACTCATGCCCAAATGCATATGCATGCATGCCCAAAATCCTGAGAAGAGAATGGAGGAAAAGGGATTATGACATGGCTACCCTTCCTGGGGGTGACTTCTCACTTTCCATCTCTCCATTTCTCTGGTTAGCATGCACATCCTATAGCAAAAATCTCCCTCAAAACAAAACAAAACAAAACAAAACAAAAACCTTAATGAATGTAAATAAATAAATTTAAAATGGAAAAAAATTGCTAGAGGGCATGTATACGAGAGAGAAAGAAAGTGAGAAAGCATCCCTCCTCCCATTGGATGTAGTCATACTGCACTCACTTATCCTCCATCCTTCATTTCTCATTTTGGGATTTTGGGCACGCACACACATGCACCCAGCATGTTTCCCAAGTTGTCATGTTCAAGACTCAAACCTCACAATTGGTCATGTGGGATCCAGCTACTTTAACTACGACACCACTGGCTGACCTGAGGCTAAAAATTCTTGAACAGTTAGAAGAAGTCTGAGCGTTGAGGAAGCTACCAGTGAGGACTTAAATAGAAGTAAGGTATGTGTTATTGGAAAATGAAAAAAGGGAGATCCTTGTTATGTTACTGGCAGAAAGTTCTGCAATACCATTGCCTGGAATTTTTTGGGATGTAGAAAATGACCTGGATGATCTCGTTAAAATAACTTCTAGCTAAAGAATTGAAAGTGTTGCTTGGTTTCTTCTCTTTTGAAAACAATTTTAAAATAATTACTTATTTAATTTTATTTATTACTGTTATTTATTTTTTTGGAGAGGTTTTTGCTATAGTGCATGTGCTTGCCAGACAGAGAGAAACAGAGAGACAGAAAGTGAGAAATCACCCCCCAGGGGGGGATGACCATGCCTCAATCCCTTCCCCTTCATTCTCCTCTCGGGATCTTGGGCACGCACGCACAGGTGCCTGGCGTGAGTTTTAAGCCACCGGGTCCAGG
>NW_006160079.1:1210115-1213026 GCF_000334495.1 Tupaia belangeri chinensis | reverse complement strand
GCCAGGTCTAAACCTCAAACTGCAGTAACCCATATGAGAGTTCAGCTCTTTCCGTGGCACCTGCTGGTCTTGCCTGATTCCTTCTGGCTGCTTATAGCAAAATGTGAAAGGACAAAGATAGACTAGAAGGATTGTTAAATAAAAGGATTCTGGAAGTGCTGGCTTTGAAGATTCCAAGATCCTCCAAATGATAAATAATGTTTAAGAAATGATTTGGAACAAAGATTAAATCCTGAATACTCTCAGAAAAGTATGGTATAAAAATGAAACTGAAGGTATGACTGTAAAACCCTTTGTTAAGTCCTCACAAAGATTCAAGGTCATGCCTTTAGCTGCTTAACCAAGCAATTGAACCCAAGACTTATTTCAAAGGTACTTTTGAATGAGACTTTGGTATAATGTAGTAAATTCTAGAGAGATTCACAGAAGACTCAACATTTTTTTCAGAGATATTTTTGTTTTGTTTTGTTTTGTTTTATAGGGTGCATGTGCTTACCGAAGAGACAGAAAGAGGATGTTTTGTGGTTTTGTCAACTGTATTGGGGAGAGATGTTCATCTATTGAAATATCCATTTTGTAAGACAAATAATAATGTGATTGAATGTATAAAAGAAAATGAAATGAAAAATAAATTAATTAATTAAAAAAAAATCACCACCCAGGGGGATAGTCATGCTACAATTCCTTTTCCTCCACTCTCCTCTCGGAAGTTTGGGCACACATGCCGGCATGAGTTTTAAGCCACTGGGTCTGGTACTTGAATTGCAGTAGACCACGTGGGAGTCCAGCAACGTAACCATTACCGCATCTTCTGGTCCCACACTTACAACATTTAAAAAAAATTATTTTATTTTATACATTTAAACACTATACATCACTTAGTTTCTACATTGAATTTATCCAACATGAATACACCTCATGTCAGTCCAGTTGAGGATACTCTACACATTATAATCTAAAGATAGTAATCCATTTCTGTGTCTTATAAATGTCTTGCTTCTCAATTTTTCTCCTTAATTTCTTTCCTTACATTCTTCTCCTTCTCCCACCCTCTTCCCACATTGTCTCCAGTATCCATGACCATTTTCAATGCTTTTATGTCCTCTAATCTTTCAGTTTCCACCACAGAGTGTAGATAGTTGATATATGTTAAGTGGAAACATATAATGTCTCTCTTTCATAGGCTGTCTTGCTTCACTCAGCAGTAAATCTTCCACATTCACCCACTTTCTGTCAAATGCCACAGTCTTGTTGATTTTTATGACTAAGTAGTATTCCATAGATTTTATGGAATACAACACACTTTTTCTTTTCTTATTTTTTGCATTCAAAAAATTTTATTTAATGTATTTTATTTTATTTTAATTTATATATTCAATCACTATACATCACTTAGATTGTAAACTGAATTTTTCAACATGAATACATTTTTCACCAGTCCAATCAGGGATACTATTCATGTTATCATCAACAGATAATCAATTTCTGTGTCCCATAAATGTCTTGCCTCTCTTTTTCTCCTTAATGTTATTCCTCAGACTCTCCTCCTTCTCACAGCATATGTTCTCAATCCGTTCATCTGTTTGTGGACATTTGGGTTAGTTCCATGTTTTAGCAATTGTAAATAATGCCGCAATAAACATAGATGTGCAAGCACTTTTCCGACTGAGCATTTTACTATCCTTTGGGTAGATACCCTGGAGTGGAATTGCTGGACCATAGGGTAGTTCTATTTGCAGGTTTTTGAGGACCCTCCATATTGTTCTCCACAGTGACTGGAACATTTCCATTTTACATTTCCACCAGCAGTGTAGGAGAGTTCCCCTGTCACCACATCCCCTCCAGCACTTATCATTCTTTGCTTTTTAATCTTCACTACTCTGACTGGGGTTAGGTGGTATCTCACTATGTTTTGACATGCATCCCCCTTGTGATGAGGGATGTTGAACATTTTTTCATATGCCTTTCAGCCGTTCAAATGTCTTTCTTAATTGTTTGTTCAGCTCATTTTCCCATCTTTTAATTGGGTTAATCTTTTTTTTTTCCCCCCCCGAGGGGAGGATAGAACAATTGAGTTCCCTGTTTATTCTGGTTATCAGTCCCTTATCTGAGGCATAATTTGCAAAACTATTCTCCCATTCCAAGGGTTGTAGATTCACACTAATTACTGTGTCTTTTGCTGTTCAGAAATTTCTTAAGCTGATGTGATCCCACTCACATATTTTTGGGATTATTGATTGTGCTTTGGGGCTCTTATTTAAGAAGTCTTTGCCTACCCCAATGTCTCCCAGAGTTTTCCCAGTATTTTCTATCAGTAGTTTTATAATTTTAAGTCTTAGGTTGAGATCTCTGCTCCACTTGGAGTTGATTTTTGTTAATGGTGACAGCAGTTCAGATTCATCTTTCTTCAGGTGAATACCCAGTTTTTCCAGCATCATTTGCTAAAGAGATTTTCCTTTTCCCATTGTATTGATTGGTATCCTTTGTCAAAGATCAGTTGGCTGTATGTTTTGGGGTTTATTTCTGGGGTCTCTATTCTGTTCCATTGGTCCACAAGTCTGTTTTTGTGCCAATACCATGCTGTTTTGATTACCACAGCTTTGTAATATATTTTGGTGTCAGGGATTGAGATGCCTCCTACTCCACTCTTCTTTTTTTTTTTCCATTACAACTTGTTTTTATTTTACATTTTTCCACAAACATTTACTTTACATAGCAAAGAATTTTAGCTCATACTCCATAATTCTTGACAGTTTACAAACAACCTTCAAAGTTTCAAAATACTGAATTTTAAAGATAATGTTCAAAATATGTCTTACAATTTTGTATAATTTTTTTTTCAATTTTGTATAATTTTATAACTCTATAACAACAGAAACAGTATGGTTTCAAATATATATATATATATATA
>NW_006160079.1:1203267-1206151 GCF_000334495.1 Tupaia belangeri chinensis | reverse complement strand
TTTTCCCATATGAATGATAATCTTGCAGGATACAATAGCCTTGGTTGAAATTGTTTCTCTCTTAACACTTTCAGTACATCTTCCCATTCTTTCCTTGCTTGCATTGTTTCCGTTGAGAAGTCTGGTGTTAGCCTGATGGGGTGACCTTTGTAAGTCGCTTGTCATTTCTCTCTTGCCAGTTTTAGTATCTTATCTCTATCTGTGGTCTTAGCCAGTCTGGCTATGATATGCCTTGGGGAAGATCTTCTTGGTTTGATTCTATTTGGTATCCTTTGTATTTCTGGGATCTGGATGTTTGAGTGCCTACTCCACTCTTCTTGAACAGGGTTAATTTGGCAATACAACATCTTTTATGATTTCAGACAATTTCTATGATTGCCTTTTGTAGATCTGTGAAGAATGCCTCTGGTAATTTAGTAAGGATTGCATTAAATATGTAGATTAATTTGAGTAAAATTGGCATTTTGATTATATTAATTCTTCTAATCCAGAAACATGGGATATCCTTCCATGTTTTTGTATCAGTTTCAATTTCTTTTAAAAGATTTTCATAGTTTTCCTTGCAGAGGTCTCTGGCTTTCTTGGTTAGATTTATTCCTAGGTATGTTATAGTTTTTGTGACTGTGGTAAATGGAATTACTTTCTTCAATTCTACCTCTGTCTGCTTCTTGTTTGTATATTGAAATGCTATAGATTTTTGTATGTTGATTTTATATCCTGCCACTTTACTGTATTCATTAATTACTTTGAGAAGCTTTTTCCTGGACACCTTTGGGTCTTCTATGTATATAATCATGTCATCTGCAAATAGAGATAATTTCACCTCTTCTT
This sequence comes from Tupaia belangeri chinensis, assembly GCF_000334495.1. Taxonomy (NCBI): domain Eukaryota; kingdom Metazoa; phylum Chordata; class Mammalia; order Scandentia; family Tupaiidae; genus Tupaia; species Tupaia belangeri. The sequence continues at coordinate 1,205,320 of NW_006160079.1, read as the reverse complement.
TCCTTATTTGAATGCCTTTTATTTTATTCTCTTTTATTATTGAATTGGCTAAATCTTCCAGCACAATATTGAAAAGCAGAAGACAAAATGGGCAGTCTCGTCTTGTACCAGTTTTTTGTGGAAAAGCTTTCAGCTTTTCCCCATTCAGTATTATGTTAACTATGAGTTTTTCATAGATGGTTTTTATTATGCTGAGAAATTATCCTTTTATGCCTATTTTGCTGAGAGTTTTAATCATGAAGGTATGTTATATTTTGTCAAATACTTTCTCTGTATTTCAATTGAAATGATCATATGGTTTTTAGCTTTCTTTCTGTTAATATGATGTATTATGTTTATGGTTTTGCACATGTTGAACCTCCCTTGCATTCCTGGAATAAAGCCTACCTGGTAGTGATGAATAATCTTTTTTATATGTTGTTGAATATGATTTGTAAGTATCTTGTTGAGAATTTTTGCATCTATATTCATCAGATATTGGTCTGTAGTTTTCTTTTTTTTTGTTTAAGTTTTTCTTTCTTCTTGTTCTTTATCTGTTTTGGGAAATGAGGGTGATAGAGGCTTCATGAAATGAATTTGGGAGGGTTCCTTCCTTTCGGATTTATAGAAATAATTGGAGTAGAATGGGGGTTCACTCTTCTTTAAAAGTTTTGTAAAGTTCAGAAGTGAAGCCATCAGGACCTGGGTTTTTCTTTATGGGGAGGTTATTTATTACTGATTCAATCTCATTACTTGTTGTGGGTCTATTCAGGCTTTTTATGTCTTCCTGGTTCAATCTTTGTAGAGTGCATGTCTAGGAATTTGTCCATCTCATCCGAGTTGTTTTATTTGTTAGCTTATAGGCACTCATTCTCTAATGATATTTTGTATTTTTATGATCTGTTGTAATATTGTCTATTTCATTGCAAATTCGATTTATCTGGTTTATTTCTCTCTTCTTAATTAGTCTAGCTAATGATGTGTCAGTATTGTTAATCTTTTCAAAGAAACAGCTTTTGTTTTAATTTATTTTCTGCATAATTCATTAATTTTCTATTTAATTTATTTCTGCTTGAATTTTATTATTTCTTTTCTCCTGGCACTTCTTTGGATTTCGATGTTGTTTTTCTAATGGGGCATGATGTTAGGTTGTCCATTTGCCACTTATCCATCTTTTTCTTATGTGCACTAATTGCTATGAACTTCTCTCTTATGACTGCTTTTGCTATGTCCCATAGATTATGGAAACTCAAGTGCTCTTTATCATTGGTTTCAAATTGATTTACATTTTTTTTAGTAGTTGTGAAGTAATTCAGGAGTAGGTAATTTAATTTCCATTTGTTTGTGTATTTTTGAGTTTTTTTAAAAAATTAATATCAAGTTTAGTTCTGTGGTGATTGAGGAAGATGATGGATACAGTTTCTAGGCCTTCGTATGTCTAAAAGGCTTGTTTTGTGCCCTATCATGTGGTGAATCTTGGAAAAAGTTCCTTGCAGAAGTGAGAAAAATGTAAATTTTGTGATTTTTGGGTGGAAAGTTCTATAGATATCTGTCAAGTCCATTTGATTTATGGTATCATTTAGATCCTGTATCTCTTTACTTATTTTCTGTCTTTATGGTCTGCCCAAGGGAGATACTGGGGTGTTGAGATCTCCAGCAATTCGTGTGTTGAAGTTTCTCTCTCTCTTTAGATCTAGCAGGCTTTCCTTCATGTATTTGTGTGTGAATTGATGCATAGATATTTATAAGCATTGTATCTCCTTGATAAATTAGCCCTTTTTTAAAAAAAAAAAAGAATTATTTTATTTCACTTTATTTATTTATTTATTTATTTTGGAGGGACTTTTTTGCTATAGGGCGCATGCACTCACCAGAAAGACAGAGAGAGACAGAGAGATAGAAAGCAAGAAATCACCCCCCAGGGGGGATGACCACGCTGCAATCCCTTCTCCTCCATTCTCCTCTCAGGATCTTGGGTACGCACACACACGCACCTGGTGTGAGTTTAAGCCACTGGGTCAGGGACTCGAACTGCAGTCGACTACATGGGAGTCCAACGACATAGCCATTACGC
>NW_006160079.1:1200008-1203216 GCF_000334495.1 Tupaia belangeri chinensis | reverse complement strand
AGAGAGAGAGAGAGAGAGAGAGAGAAAGGAAGCCGCCAGGTCCAGGACTCAAACCACAGTCAGCCATGTGGGAGTCCAACACCCTTAACCACCACACCACTTGCTGGTCCTGAATTAGCCCTTTTACTACTGTATAATACCCTTCTTTGTCTCTTCTCAGTTTTTATCTTAAAGTTTATTTAGTCTGAAATCAGTATTGCAATTACCACCCTTTTTGGGTTTCCATTTGCATGGAGTAACTTTTTCCAGTCCCTCGCTTTTAGTCTATATATGTCTTTATACACGAGGTACATTTCTTGTAGGCAACAGATAGAGGGTTTCTGTTTTCATATCCATTCAGCCAGTCTGTGTCTCTTGATTGGATAATTTAATTTATTAACATTCAATGTTATTATCAATATTTCCAGACTTTTCTCTACCATTAAGTTAACCATTTTCACAGGTTTTGTCTGTCTGTTTGTACTCTTATATCTATCTGTCTCTCTTTAGTTTTCCTGGTATAGCACTCCCTTCAACACTTCTTGAAGAACTGGTCTTGTTTTGGTAAATTCTTTCAGGTTTTGTTTATCTGAGAATGGTTTTATCTTTTCTTTGCATTTGAAGGATAATCTTGCTGGGTATAGTAATTTTGGTTGAAACTGTCTCTTAACACTTTGAATATATCTTCTCATTATTTTTTTGCTTCTATTGTTTTTGCTGAGAGGTCTGATGTTAACCTGATGGAGTAACCTTTGTAAGTCACTTGACATTTCTCTGTTACCATTTTTAGTATCTTGCTTTGTCTGCGATTTTGGCCAATCTGGCTATAATGTGACTTGGAGAATATCTTCTTGGGTTGATTTTATTTGGGGTCATTTATATTTCTTGGATCTGGTTGCTTGAATGCTTCCTATGCTTGGAAAGTTTTCTTCCAGGATCTCATGGAATAGATTATCAATGTCCTTATTCATTTCTACACCTTCTGTGATATCAATTATTCAGATGTTTGGGCATTTAATGGCATCTAGTGTTTCCTGTATATTATCCTTTTATTTTTGGTTAACTTTGTCAAACTTCTTGATGATTTTTTTCTAGGTCAGAGGTTTTGTCTTGTATATCTATGATTCTATCTTCTGCATAATATAATCTGCTTTTAATACTTCAAGGGAGGTTTTGATTTCCTGTAATATAGCCTTCATCTCTAACAGTTTTGTTTGGTTATTCTTTTGTTGTTGTTGTTAGTTAATTCTTCTTTTAAAAAAATTTTTTTTTCATTTCTTTTTCTTCCATACATTCAATCACATTATTATTTGTCTTACAAAATGGATATTTCAATAGGTGAACATTTCTCCCTAACACAGTTGATAAAACTACAAAATATCTTCAACAGATAATACCACACCTCTTTGTGCCATTAACGCTTTGCCTCCCTGTCCCTCTCCCAAATGTACTTCCTGAGGCCCTCCTCTTTCACACACACATATCTGGTATTTACATCTATATACTGTGTTTCTCTATACTTATTCAATTAGTTTCAGTCATAGAGTGCAGACACTCAGAATATATTAAGTGGGGACATACAATGCCTCTCCTCCATAGCATGGCTTGCTTCACTCAACAGTAAGTCTTCCATATTCATCCACTTCTTCTCAAAAGCCTGCATTTGATGTTTTTATTTTATGGCTGAATAGTATTCCTTTAAGTATATGTGCCACAGTTTTTCTATCCATTCATCAGTTCGTGGGAATTTTGGTTCTTTCCATGACTTAACAATTGTGAATAGTGCCGCAATAAACATTGATGTGCAAGCACTTTTTAAATATTTTTTTTTATTTTTTTACATTTTTAAATACATTCAATCATATTTTTTAGCTTACATGGTGATCATTTCAATATGTGAACATTTCATCTCAGTCCAGTTTATCAAAATATAACAACACTACCATCCTGTCTCAACAATTCGTATCCCTCCTCCAAATGTTTTTCCCCAGGCCCCACTCCTCCACACATACCACATCTGGCATTCACACCCATCTCTTGTGTTTGTACATCCTTTAGCCCATCAGCTTCAGTTATAGAGTGAGGACACTCGGTATATATTAAGTGGGGACATACAGTGTCTCTCCTTCATAGCCTGGCTTGCTTTACTCAGCAGTAAATCTTCCATATTCTTCCACTTTCTGTCAAAAGCCAGGGTTTTGTTGTTTTTTATGGCTGAATAGTATTCCATAGAGTATATGCACCACAGTTTTCCAATCCATTCATCCATATGGGGGCATTTGGGTTGGTTCCATGTCTTAACAATCGTGAGAAGTGCCTCAATAAACATCGATGTGCAAGCACTTTTCCAATGAAGAATTCTTCTGTCCTTTGGGTAGATGCCAAGGAATGGGATTGTTGGATGGAGCTATTAGAGATAAAGTCTGGAAAAGAGGAAATCAAAAACTCCCTTGAAAGTATTAAAAGTCGATTAGATCATGCTGAAGATCGAATCTCTGATGTAGAAGATAAAACCTCTGACCTAGAAAGGACTACCAAAAAGATAGACAAAATAACAAAAAAACACGAGGATAATATACAAGAAATACTAGATTCCATAAGACGACCAAATATCAGAATAATTTGCATCCCAGAAGGTGAAGAAACTAATAACAGCATGGAAAATCTATTCCATTAAATCCTGGAAGAAAATTTCCCGAGTCTAGAGAGGCACTCTAGCATCAAGACCCAAGAAATACAAAGGCCCCAGTTAGAATCAACCCAAGAAGATCTTCCCGAAGGCACATCTTAGCCAGACTATCCAAGACCACACATAAAGACATGATACTAAAACTGGCAAGAGAGAAACGAGAAGTGACGTACAAAGGTCATCCAATCAGGCTAACACCAGACCTCTCAATGGAAAGAATGCAAGCAAGGAAAGAATGGGAAGATGTATTGAAAGTGCTAAGAGAAAACAATTTCAACCAAGATTACTGTATTCTGCAAGATTATCCTTCATATGGGAAAAAAAGATTAAAATCTTCTCAGACAAAGAAAACCTGAAAGAATTTGCCAGCACCAGGGGACCAGCAGTTAGCGTAATGGCTATGTCGCTGGACTCCCATGTAGTTGACCGTGGTTTGCGTCCTGGACCCGGTGGCTTAAAACTCACACCAGGCGCGTGTGCATGTGTGCCCAAGATCCCGAGAGGAGAATGGAGGAGAAGGGATTGTGGCGTGCCCATCCC
>NW_006160079.1:1193264-1193773 GCF_000334495.1 Tupaia belangeri chinensis | reverse complement strand
AGTATTGCGACTCCAGCTCTTTTTTGGTTCCCATTTGCATGGAAAACCTTTTTCCAACCCTTCACTTTCAGTCTATGTATATCTTTATCCATGAAGTGGGTTTCCTGTAGGCAACAGTTAGAGGGTTTTTGTTTTATAATCCATTCTACCAGTCTGTGTCTCTTGATTGGAGAATTTAATCCACTAACATTCAACATTATTATTGTTGTCACTTGATCTTTTCCAACGTTTAGGTTGGCCATTATCTTAGTTGCCTTTTACTCCTTTTTTTCTGGCTGTTACCTCTTTAGTTTTCCTGGAAGAGTACTTTCTTCAGGGTTTCTTGGAGAGCTGGCTTGGTCCTGGCAAATTCTTTCAGGTTTTTTTTTTTTTTTGTCTGAGAAGATTTTAATCTTTTTTTCCCATATAAAGGATAATCTTGCAGGATATAATAATCTTGGTTGAAATTGTTTCTCTCTTAGCACTTTCAATACATCTTTCCATTCTTTCCTTGCTTGCATTGTTTCCAT
>NW_006160079.1:1190180-1193250 GCF_000334495.1 Tupaia belangeri chinensis | reverse complement strand
TATGGGTTGACTTTTGTAAGTCACTTGTCACTTCTCTCTTGCCAGTTTTAGTATCTTATCTTTATCTGTTATCTTAGTCAGTCTGGCTATGATCTGCCTTGGGGAAGATCTTCTTGGGTTGATACTATTTGGAGTCCTTTGTATTTCTTGGATGTGGGTGTTTGAGTGCCTCTCTAGACTTGGGAAATTTTCTTCCAAGATTTCATGGAATAGGTTTTTCATGCCCTTATTAGTTTCTTCATCTTCTGGGATACCAATTATTCAAAATGTTAGGACCTCTAATGTTATCTAGTATTTCTCATATGTTATCCTCATGTTTTGTTGTTGTTGTTGTTATTTTCTCTATCTTCTTGGTGGTTTTCTCTAGGACAAAAGTTTTATTTTTACATTAGAGATTCAATCTTCAGCATGGTCTAATCGACTTTCAATATTTTCGATAGAGTTTTTGATTTCCTGTATTATAGACTTCACCAGGTCCATCTTATTCTTTCTTAGCATGTCTATTTCTTCCTTCATATCGTGGAAGGACTTTCTAATCTCCTGTAGTTCATTGTCTCTTTTCTGTTTCAGCTCATAGTATTTGTTCACCATGAATGTTCTAAATTCTTTCTCGGACATTTTGGTAACGTCCTCTATTTTTTTCAAGAAATGGAAGGGAGTCACTGTGTTCTTTTGATGGAGACATATTTCCTGCTTTATTCAGACCTGAGGTTCTTCTTCTACTTCTAACCATTGGGAGATGTATTCCCTTTGGAATAGCTTTTAAGAGAACATTTTCTTGAATAGGAGCAAGTGTCTTTCCTTTTTGCCGTGGAATGAAGACTGCCAAAGTCTCTCTTCTGCTGTGTTTAGGAATGTGATCCAAGGCGGAGTAATCTCTTCAGGTATACAAAAAGAAGTATCTCCTTTTTCACAGGTGGTTCAGTGAAAGGGAGGATCCCAGAGACTCTGAAAATACTAGAATATTTCAGAGCTGTAATTCTAGACCTATCTAATCCGCCAGGGATGATGTAGATAAAGGAAGTGAGGACCAAATAAGTGGGAAGAATATAAGGAGAATAAAGAACACAGAGCTCAATTTCACCAGGGGTGCGAAGATGTGAGTGGGGTGTCTATAAGGTGGAGGGCATTCCTATGTGGTAAGAAGAAGGGAGAAATTTACAAATGAAAGAAGAGGAAAAGGAGAGAGAGAAAAAAAGTGTACTTGGCTGACAGACAGAGGGGTCTTTGGCTTGGGAACTACAGTGGGAAGCCCTGCCTCAAAATTTCTTGGCCCAGGGATGTGAAGATGGGAGAGGGGTGTCTGTAGGACTGAGGGTGTTTCTGGCTGACAGAGAGAGGGGTCTCTGGCTTGGGGGTCCCTGGGCTGGAGCTGAAGCGGGAAGTCCTGCCTCAGAATTCCTTGGTCCAGGAATGCGAAGATGGGAGACTGTTTGGTTATTTTTTATGGTGTCTATTTCTTCTTTCAAATTGTGAACAGACTTTCTCATTTCCTAGAGTTTATTATCTCTTTTCTCTTGTATCTCCTGGAGTTTGTTTCTTTTCTCTTGCATCTCATTAAGTTTTGTCATTATTAATATTCTGAATCATTTATCTGACATTTGCACTAGTTCTATTTTACTGTCTGTAGATGATGAGGAATTTTTATTTTCCCCTGGGGGAGAGATAGTTTCTTGGTTTCTCATATTTATTTGCCTCTGCAGTGGTTTCTGGTCATCTTATGAATTACATGTTTCTTTCTGATTTCTTGGAGTTGATTCTGAGAGTTCAAATGTATGCAGGAGAAGGTGAGCCATTGTCTCTTTGCAGCTGCATCTTCTTGACACCCTGCAATCTGTACTGTTGTTGCTGGAAATGGATATTCCAATGGCCTCCCAGTTTCTTGAGAACAGGTGTACCTGAAGCTGAGTTAGGTGCAGGGTTTCAACTGGGAAAGAAATTGGGGGTTGTATGCTCTTCAGGAAACTATGAAGTCTGGAAGTATTCCAGTGTGGACAAGAGGCAGCTAGAGCTCTAAAGTGGTCTCCTGTTTCAGTTGTTCTCACTTTGTGCTGTCGTGCAGGTTCTGGAGCTAATGACAGAGGGAGGAGGTGGAAGCAGGATGATTTGGGAACCTGGAATAGCTGGAAGACAGTGGAGTTTCCAAGGTGATCTCTGGCCTCAGTTTTCTCACTGGGTGCTGCTTCACAATATCCAAAGCTAATGCCCGAGCAGAGGAGGTGGAAGTAGGATGATCTGGGCACCTGGAACAGTCAAAAGACAGTGGAGTTCCCAAGGTGTTCTCCAGCCTCAGTTTCCTCGCTAGCTGCTGCTATACAGGATCCGGGGCTAATGGCCTCCACCAGTAGTTTTATACTTTGAGGTCTTACATTTAGCTCTTTTATCCATTTTGAGTTGATTTTTGTTAATGGTGAGAGACAGGGGTCCAGTTTCATCTTTCTACAGGTGGATACCCAATGTTTCCAGCACCATTTGTTAAAAAAATTTTTCCCCTACTGGGTTTACTGGTGCCCTTTGTTGAAAATCAGTTGGCTGTATGTTTGGGGTTTATATCTGGGGTCTCTTTTCTGTTCCATTGGTTCACATACCTGTTTTTTTATGTCAATACCATGCTGTTTTGACTATCACAGCTTTGTAATATTATTTTGGGGTCAGGGAGTGAGATGCCTCCTATTCTACTCTTCTTGCACAGTACTGCTTAGGCAATATGGAGGCTTTTTATGATTCTAGATAAATTCTGTGATTGTATTTTTTTCTAGTTTTGTGAAGAATATCTCTGATAATTTGATTGGGGTTGCATTAAATTTGTAAATTAATTTAGGTATGATTGCCATTTTGATTATATTATTTTTTCCAATCCAGAAACATAAATAATCTTTCCAGTTTTTGTGTCATTTTCAGTTTTTTCTTTTTAGTTTTTCATAGTTTTCCTTATAGAGATCTTTGACTTCTTTGGTTAGGTTTATTCCTAGATGTCTTATTTTTTTGTGGCTATTATAAATGGAATTGCTTTCTTAATTTCTACCTCAGTCTGTTCACTATTGGTGTATAGAAGTACTATAGGTTTTTT
>NW_006160079.1:1187750-1190143 GCF_000334495.1 Tupaia belangeri chinensis | reverse complement strand
TCCAGGAATGTTTTCATGGATACCATTGAGTCTTCTATGTATACAATCACATCATCTGCAAATAGAGAGAGTTTCATCTCTCCTTTTCCCTATTTAAATGCCTTTTATTTTAGTCTCCTGTCAGATTGCATTGGCTAGGACTTCTAGTACTAAATTGAAAAGGAATGAAGAAAGTGGGAAGCCTTGTCTTGTACCAGTTTTTAGTGGAAAAGCTTTAATCTTTTCCCCATTTTGTATGACATTAGCTATGAGTTTTTCAAAGGTGGCATCTATTATATTGAGAAATGTCCCTTCTATGACAATTTTGCTGAGTGTTTTTATCATGAAAGGATGTTGTATTTTATCAAACACTTTTTCTGAATCAATTGGTATGATAGTATTTTTTAATCTTTCTTTATGTTAATATACTGTATTACATTTATGGTTTTGCATATGTTTAACCATCCTCACATTCATGTAATAAAAGCCTACCTGGTCATGGTGTATCATCTTTTTAATGTGTCAGTGGATACAATTTGATAATATCTTGTAGAGAACATTTTCATCTACATTAATCAGATATATTTGTTCATAGTTCTTCTTCTTCTTCTTCTTCTTCTTCTTCTTCTTCTTCTTCTTCTTCTTCTTTTTGTTAAGTCTTTTTGTCCTTGTTTGTTTTGGGGATGAGAGTGATAGAGGCTTCATAAAATTAATTTGGGAGAGTTTATTCCTTTTGTCTTTTTTTTTTTGAGAGAGAGATTTTTGCTATAGAGCACATGTGCTCACTGTAGAGACACAGAGAGAGACACAGAAAGGGAGAAATCATCCCACAGGGTGATGATCATGCCACAATCCCTTCTCCTTCAATCTTTCCTTGGGATTTAGGGCATGCATGCAGATGCACCTGGCATGAGATTTAAGCCACCGTGTCCAGGACTCAAACTACAGTCAACTATGTGGGAGTCCAGCAATGTAACCATTATGCCATCTGCTGGCCCCCCATTTTGGATCTTTAGAAATGATTGGAGTATAATGGGGGTTAAAGCTTCTTTAAAAGTTTTGTAGAATTCAGAACTCAAACCATTGGGACCTGGGCTTTTCTTTTTTGGGAGTTTTTTTTTTTTTTAATCTCTAATTCAATTTTATCACTTTTTATTGGTTTACTTGTTCTGTGTCTTCCTGATTCAGTGTTGGCAGCTAATGTCCAGAAATTTGTCCATCTCATACAGATTTTCTTGCGTGTTAGCATTTAGTCACTGATAATATTATTCAGTGATCTTTTGTATTTCTGTTATGTCTGTTGTAATATTGCCTATTTCATCGTGAATTTGATTTATCTGGTTCTTTTCTTTCTTGTTAATTGGTTGAACTAATGGTCTATCAATTTTCTTTTCTTTTTTTCTTTCTATTTAAAAAATTTATTTATTATTTTCATCCACTATACATCATTACAGCAAACAAAATGAGATTTCCCATCCAGAATACACTGTATATTGGCTCAATCAAGCACATCAACATACATGTTATTGTCAACAAATAATTTTCCATTTTCTGTTTCCTGGATATTTTGTAATTTTTGCCATCCTTGATTCCCTATCTCTCACCCTCTGCTGTGTCTCACCCTCCTCCCACACTGTCTCTCACCCTCCTCCCACACTGTCTCTGGTATCCATGGTTGCTTTCTATGTCTTTCCCTCCATTTTATTTACTTGCTAATGAACTTAATCAATCTAAATACTTCCAATAGCAAGTGTAGCTGATATATACATATCCATGAACACAAGTCTGACTTTAGGCATAAACCTCAGTGAGTAGAATGAACATACTATAAAGTAGCACCTAGCTGGGACTATATAGCTTACTGCAGTCATCAAATATGTATTTTTTCTTAATTTCAAAAAAGATAGTTTTCAGGACCAGCAGTTAGCATAATGGCTATGTCGCTGAACTCACATGTAGTCAACTGTGGTTTGAGTCTGGACCCAGTGGCTTAAACTCACGCTGGGCACGTGTGCGTGCATGCCCAAGATCCCGAGAGGAGAATGGTGGAGAAGGGATTGCTGCATGTCCATCCCCCCGAGGGGATGATTTCTCGCTTTCTATCTCTCTGCCTCTCTCTGTCTTTCTGGTAAGTGCATGCGCTCTATAGCAAAAAACCTCTCCTCCCCCCCAAAAAAGTTTTCATGTTTTTTTTCCTCTAAAAAAAAATTTTAAAATTAATTAATTTACATTCATCCTCTAATCATCGTCGCAGCATACAAAACGTGATTTCCCATCCAGAATATATTGCATAGTGGCTTAATCATGTATATTATCATCAATAATTTTCCATTTTTAGTTTCTCACACACACACACACACACACACACACGCACACGCACACGCACATATATATATATACACATATTTACCAGA
>NW_006160079.1:1184016-1186640 GCF_000334495.1 Tupaia belangeri chinensis | reverse complement strand
AGCATGAGTTTTAAGCCACCAGGTCCAGAACGTGAACCGTGGTCGACTACATGGGAGTCCAGCGACATAGCCATTACGCTAACTGCTGGTCCCCTTGGTGGATTTTTCTAGACTAGCAATTTTCTCTTCTACATCTGAGATTCTATTTTCTGTATGATCTAGTCTACTTTTAATACTTTCAAGAGAGATTTTGACTTCCTGTATTATAGCCTTCATCTCTAACAGTTCCATTTGATTATTTTTTTGTAAAGTATCTAATTCCTCTTTTAGATCTTGCAAGAATTTCCTCACCTCCGAGAGCTCGTCAGCTCCTTTCTCCTTTCTCTTCTGCAGTTCATTGTCTCTCTTCTCTTCCATTTCTGTTAGCTTAACCATTCACCATTATGAATGTTCTAAATTCTTTATCAGACATTTCCATGATTTCCATTGAACTGTCTGTAGATGAAGAGGAGTTATGCTTTTCCCTTGGAGGAGAGGTATTTTCTTGCTTTCCCATATTTATTGTGGTTCTGAGGTGATTTCTAGTCATCTGATGGAAAGTGTATTTCTTCCCAAACTTGAAGTTCAATCTGAGCATCCAGGAGCATGCAGAAAAGGAAACAGAGAGAAACAACAGCAACAAAAACAACCAAGAAACAGAGAAAAAGAGAAGAAAAAATTTAAAAAAAGCAAAATTTAGAAAACCAAATCACTAGTTCTCAGGAGCCATGAAGGTGTCTTCTGAGGCCTTCTCCGTTGCCTCTCTTGGGTTGGGAGGAGGAGAGGGGATTATTAACAAGATAAAGGGAGAGGAGGGGCTGAAAGCTGAGAAAATGCTTTATCTCAAAAACTGTTTAATGGGAAAAATTGCAAAAATATGAGAAGACAGAGACAGAGGTAGAGAGAGACAGAGACAGGGACAGGAGAGTTGATAGTCCTCCTACCACTCGAATTTGTGGGTCGGATGCTGAATTATCAGTGGACAATCTTCATTTTGCTTATTCCCCTGAAATCACTAGTTCTCAGGAGCCACGAAGGTGTCTTCGGAGGCCTGCTCCCTTGCCTCTCCTAGGTTGGGTGGTCTATCATTTTCTTTATCATCTCAAAAAACCAGCTTTTGGTTTCTATATAGTTCGTTTTTTCTCTCTTTTACTTATTTTTTCTTGAATCTTTAAAAAAAAATTTAGAGAGATTTTTGCTATAGTGTACATGCACTCGCTAGAGAGACAGAAAGCAAGAAATCATCCCCCAGAGGTATGGTCATGCCACAATCCCTTCTTATCCATTCTCCTCTCAGGATTTTGAACACTCACACACATGTTCCTGGCATGTATTTTAAGCCATCAGGTCCAGGATTTGAACCGCATTCGACTATGTGGGAGTCCTGCAATGTAAGCATTATGCCATCTGCTAGTCTCTTGTTTGAATCTTTAGTATTTCTTTTCTTCTGGAATTTTTCTGGGTTTTAAATATTTTTCTAGTGCTCTGTGGTGCGTTGCCAGGTTGTCTATTTGCCATCTTTTTCTTATGTGCACCAATTGATGTCAACTTCCCTCTTATGAGTGGTTTTGCTATGTCCCATAGATTATAAAAACTTGTGCTCTCATTATCATTGGTTTCAATTAATCTTTTTGATTTCAGTCTTGATTTTTTTCAGTGGTTGTGAAGTCATTACGAAACTGTTTAGTTTCCATATGTTCGTTTATTTTCAAGGGATTTTCCTAAAATTAATTTCAAGTGTAACTCTGTCATGGTCAGAGAAGATGCTGGATATAGTTTCTATGCCTTTAAATTTGTAAAGGCTTGTTTTGTGCCCTATCATGTAGCCAATCTTCGAAAAGTTTCCTTGTGGAAGTGAAAAAAATGTATATTTTTCTGCTGTAGGGTGGGAGGTTCTATAGATGTCTGTCAAGTCCATTTCATTTATGGTATCATTTAGATCCTGTATCTCTTTGCTTATTTATTGTCTAGATTATCTGTCTAAAGGAGACAGTAGGGTGTTAAGATCCTCAAAAATTATTGTGTTGTCGTCAATCTCTCCCTTTATCTAGCAGTCTTTCTTTTATATATTTTGGTACTCCTGAGTTGGGTGCATAGATATTTAAGTGTTTTATCTTCTTGTTGAATTAGCTCTTTTAGTACTATATAATGGTCTTTCTCTTTTCTTACAGTTTTTGTCTTATAGCCTATATTTTTCTTTTTTTTTATGTATTTTTTTCATTTCATTTTCTTCCATACATTCAATCACATTATTATTTGTCTTACAAAATGGATATTTCAACAGGTGAACATTTCTCCCTAGTACTGTTGATAAAACTATGAAATATCTTCAACAGATAATACCACACCTGTTTATGCCATTAATGCTTTGCCTCCCTGTCCCTCCCCCAAATGTCCTTCCTCAGACCCTCCTCTTTCACACTATATCTGGTATTTACATCTATATACTGCGTTTCTATATCTTTTAGACAATTAGTTTCAGTCAGAGTGCACTCAATTGGTATACATTAAGTGGGGACATACAATACCTCTCCATCATAGCATGGCTTGCTTCACTCAGCAGTAAGTCTTCCATATTCATCCACTTCCTGTCAAAAGCCAGGTTTTTTTTTTTTTATGAATGAATAGTATTCCATTGAGTATAT
>NW_006160079.1:1171361-1182156 GCF_000334495.1 Tupaia belangeri chinensis | reverse complement strand
CCTGGCTGACAGTGGGGTCTCTGTCTTGGGGGTCCTGGGACTGGAGCTGCTGGGGGGGGCAGTCCTCCCTCAGAGTTCCTGGGCCAGGGGTCAAAAGATGGGAGTGGGCCAGTATATTTTTTTCTATCAGTATTGAGACTCCAGCCTTTTTTAAAATTTCTATTTGCATGGAATTTCTTTTTCTAGCTCTTCACTTTTAGTCTATGTATGTCTTTACCCACGAAGTGCATTTTTTGTAGGTAGCAAATAGAGGATTTCTGTTTTTATTTTTTTAATTAATCTTGTCTGTATCTTTTGATTGGAGAATTTAATCCATTAACATTCAATATTATTATTGATATTTGCGGATTTGTCTCCACCATTCGTGAGTTATTTTCTTGGCTGTTTTTGATTCTCTTATTTCTTTCTCTCTTTAGTTTTCCTGATATCGTACCACCCTCTGTACTTTGAGAAGGACTGGACTAGTATCATTGAATTCTTTCAGTTTTCATTTTTTCTGGAAGTGATTTTATTCATTCTTCCCATTTGATGGATAATCTTGCTGGATATAGTGTTCTTGATTTAAATTGTTTATCTTTTACTATTTCGAATATATCTTCCCATTATTTTTTAGCTTGAGAGGTCTGATGTTAGGTTAATAGGGTATTCTTTGCAAGCGACTTGATGTTTCTCTCTTGCCAGTTTTAGAACCTGTGATTTTTACTATTCTGTCTATAATGTTCTGTGGAGAGGATCTTCAACATCGATTCTATCTGGGTTCCTTTGTATTTCTTTGGTCTGGATGTATGAATACTTTTCTAGGTTTGGAAAGTTTTCTGCAAGTATTTCATAGAATAGACCTTTTATACCCTTGTCTAATTGCTTGCCTTTTGGAATACCTATTATTTGGATATTTGGGCATTTTATAGTGTCTAGTATTTCCTGTATCTTGTCCTCAATTTTAAAAATTATTTTTTCATTATTTTTGGTGTTTTATCTAAGTCAAAGTTTTTGTCTTCTAGCTCAGAGATTCTGTCTTGTTTGTTGTCCAGTTTTCTATTAATGCTGTTGAAGGAGGTCTTGTTTTCCTGTATTACTGTATTCATCTCTAGAATTTCTGATTGATTTTTTTATTTGTGTCTATCTCCTCCTTCCTTATCTTTGTCACATAATATTCTGAATCTTATTACTGATATTTCTGCAAATTATTTTGTGCTGTTTATGGTTGAAAAAAAGTTACTCTGTTCAATTGAGTAAGAGGTATTTCTTTGTTTTTCCATCCTTTTTGTGCCTCTGTGCTGGTTTATAGTTATCTGATAGTTAATTTACTTCTTCCTGCTTTTCTGTTGTTGATTCTATAGTGTCGGAGGGGAAGAAGAGCTCTAATTCTCAGATGTCTTCTTGGTAGAAGGACTTGTTCAATCATAGACATGTATATAGCCACCTTTATGTGTTGATCCATTTCCTAGGTTCTTGGTATCAGGTGCACTTGGGACTAAGTTGAGAGTTTCTAATGGAAGATGGAAAAGGAGTTGTGTAGTACAGTGTGCTACACAGTTCAGAAAACTATAAAGTGTCAAAATATTCCTGTGTGGGGAGAAGGTAGCTAGAGGTCTGAGGTGGTCTTCCTGCCTCAGTTGGCCTCACTTGCTGCTGCTGTTCCCTGATCTACAATGCAGACTCCATGAGTAATGGCAGTTGGACCTAGGAAAGGTTGGGAGGCAGAGAGAAGTCTGAAGCTGTTTCCTGCCTCACTTGCCCTCACTGGCTGCTGCTGCTCCCTGGTCTGCAACACAGGCTCCGGGGATAATGTTGGTGAAAAGATGTTCTGGGATAGGTTGGAAGGCAAGAAGAAGCCTTAAGTAGTTTCTTGTCTCATTTGCCCTCACTGACTGTCGCTGCTCCCTGGTCCACAGTGCAGGCTTTGGGGAGTAATCCCACAGAGAGATTATGTTTTAAGGTGATAAAAGATATCTATGAAAAATCTATGGGTACATTAAACTTAGTGAAATATTGAATGCATTTCTCCTATTAATGGAAACAAAACAGTGATTCCCACTCTACCATTACCTTGAAATATTTCACTAGAGATTCTAGACAGTAAATAAGACAGGAACAATAAAAATAAAAAAGATTAGAAAGAAAGTTAATCTGTCTCTAATTTCAAATTTTGTAGTTGCTTCCCTAGGAAATGCTAAGGAATCTATAAAAACAACTACAACTATTGAGTGAATTTAACAAGATTGTAGGACATTAGATTAATGTTCAAGGATCAAATGTGTTTTTAATATGTGGGAGTATAAACTCTAAAAATTAAATACAGAGTCATTTTATTTACAATAGTGTACAAAATATCATGAAATCTTTAGAAATATATTTAACAAGAGACATGAAAGATCTCTACACTAAAAACTGCAAAATATGGGTGAGGAAACTTAAGATCTAAATAAATGAAGATATATACCATATTCAAGGATTATAAGGCTCAACATTGTTAAGTTTTTTCTTAGATTCAACTCAGTCTCTAACATAACACAAGCAGGATTGTGTTGAAGGATAGTACAAAATGACAAAAGGATTCTAAAATTCATTCAGAAATGCAAAAGCACTTGTAAAAGCAGTTGAAAAAGAACAAAATTGGAGAATGTAAATCACATAATATAAAAACTTACTAAAAAGTTGAAGTAATCAGAAAAGATAGCACTAGGATAAAGACTGACAAATAGATAAGTGTAATAAATACAACTCATAAATGATACTTTGAACAAATTTTCTTGGAATAACTGATTACCTGTGTGTAAAAAGTGTATTTCACCTCCACACACACTTTATATCACTCAAAAATATTAATTCTAGGCCCAGCCAGGTGGTGCAGTCAGTAGTCAATTGAACTGCAGTGCTGAAAACCACATGGCCATTTGAGGGTTCAGATTCTTGAGTTGGCCTAAAAGTATGCTGGGCTTGTGTATGTTTTCTGAGGATACTAATGATCTGGAGGACTGGGGCAAAGGGGTTGTAGCATTACAAGACCCTATTGAGAACACTTCTCTCTCTCTCTCCCTCATGCATATCCATGTGCTTTCTTTTTTTTTTTTTGGAGAGATTTTCACTGTAGGGCGCGTGCGCTCGCCAGACAGACAGAGAGAGACATAGAGACAGAAAGGGAGAAATCACCCCCCAGGGGGGATGGTCACGCCGCAATCCCTTCTCCTCCATTCTCCTCTCGGGATCTTGGGCACGCACGCACACGCGCCCGGCGTGAGTTTTAAGCCACCGGGTCCGGGACACGAACCACGGTCGACTACGTGGGAGTCCAGCGACATAGCCATTACGCTAACTGCTGGTTCCCTCCATGTGCTTTCTTATCTTTTTAAAATTAGTTTATTAATCTATTAAAAGATATTCTTGTGGTAGGGTGAGTGGACTTGCTAGAGAGACAGAGAAACAGAGAGACAGAAAGAGCAAAATCACCCACCATGGGGTATGGTCACACTATAATCCCCTCTCTTCCACTCTCCTCTCTGGATTTTGGGCATGCATGTACATGCACCTGCCATGAGTTTTAAGTCACTGGGTCCAAGACTCAAACTGCGATTGACCATGTGGGAATCCTGTGATGTCAAGGGGGGATGGCCATGCCACAATCCCTTCTCCTCCATTCTCTTCTCGGGATTGTGGGCACGCACGCACACGTGCCTGGCGTGAGTTTAAGCCACCAGGTCTGGACTCGAACCGCGGTCGACTACGTGGGAATCCAGCGACATAGCCATTACTCTAACTGCTGGTCCCATCTATCTTTTTGTTAAATAAAAGAGATTTCAGAGTAATTTTATTTTATTTTTAATTAATTAATTTTTTTAAGAGAGATTTTTGCTACAGGGCATGTGCTTGCTGGAAAGACAGAGATGAAGAGACAGAAACTGAGAAATCACCCCCCAGTGGGGATGGCCATACCACAATCCCTTCTCCTCCATTCTCCTCTTGAGACCTTGGGCACGCACGCGCACGCACATGTGCCCAGTGTAAGTTTAGGCGGCCAGGTCTGGGACTCAAACCACTGTCAACTACATGAGAATCCAGCAATGTAACCATTATGCCATCTGCTGGTCCTCTTCATTCATTAATTTTTGTAGTTTGCTGTAGAGAGTATGCACTTGCCAGAGAGGGAGATAGAGATATAGAGAGAGGGAAAATGAAAAATAACACAAAGAAAGAATGGCCAGGCTGCAATCCCTTCTCCCCCATCCTCTTCTTGGAATTCTGGGCATGTACACAAGCCTAGCATGATTTTCAAGCTACTGGATTCAAGACTCAAACCACTCAGTTGGCCATATGGAATCCAGATACCTCAATCTCTGTGTCACTTACTTGCCCTAAATGTATTTTCTATCATGAATAAAAGTAAACCATAAAATATATATTTTTAGCCAAGAAAAACAATTTTATTCTTAATTTTATATTTATCATACACATATCAAACACATATACATAAAAATCAAACATATATACATAAAAGCTAAAACCACTATGCTTTTAGAAGACATAAGAAGACATCTTTTCTTGAAAAGATCAGCAGCAAGTGGTGTGAAGGTTAAGGTGGCTGGATCCCACATGGCCTGCTGCACAGTTCTAGTCCTGGATCTCATGGTTTTAAAATCACTCTGTGTGTATGTGTGCATGCATGCCCAAAATCCCAAGAGAATGGAGAAGAGATTGTGGTGCAGCCATCCCCCCGGAGGATGATTTCTCATCTTCCCTCTTTCTCTCTGTCTCACTTTGGTGAATACACATGCCCTATAGCAAAACTATAAATAAATAAGGAAAATATCTTTGTGGCATGGGAGTTGGCAAAATTTCTTAAATTATAAAAAGCAATATTCATTTACAATTATTAAATAGATTAATGATTAAAAACATCTGTCTGTCAAAAGATACCATTTTTAAAAAGTGAATAAGTAAGCCAGCTTGGAAAAAAACGTTTAAAAAATACATACATCTGATAAAGGACTAGTATTGAAGATATTGAAGATATTGAAAATACTCTTTTTTTCATTCTTTTTTTTATTCTTCTTTTTTTTTTTTGGAGAGGTTTTTGCCATAGGGCACGTGCACTTGCCAGATAGAGTGAGACAAAGAGACAGAAAGCAAGAAATCACCCCCAAGGGTGGATGGCCGTGCTACAATCCCTTCTCCTCCATTCTCCTCTCGGGATCTTGGGCATGCACGCACATGTGCCCGGCATGAGTTTTAAGCTACCGGGTCCGGGATGTGAACCACGGTCGACTACATGAGATTCCAGCAACATAGTCATTATGCTAACTGCTGGTCCCAAAAATACTCTTAAGATGCAGTAAAAAAGTAAAATAAAAGTATGGGCAAAATAGTACTTTTATAAAAGAAGTTACGGATTGGCAATAAGCATGTGAAAAAGTCCTCAGAATCATTATTCCTCAGGAAAATGCAAATTAAAACCACAATGAAAGAATGACATCAGTGAAAATGGAAAGAAGTTAATTCCCTTTCTCCACAAAAACAATGAGAAAAATGGGAAAGTAGCCATCAACAACTTTTTTGGATCTCTGGAAGTAAACAACAGCAGGAACTAAATTTGTTTTCTATCATGAATAAAAATAAGCCTTAATATATTATGCTTATTCAAACAATAATAACAACAAAAAAAGTTGATATCTTTGTAAGAATAGTAAACTGTAGCTTTTATTTCCCCCATAGGATGTTTCTATTCGCTGGACACTCGCTGAAGAGAGACAGACAGAGTGAAAGTAAGAAGTCATCTTCCCGGGGAGAGAGGTGGCCATGCTACAATCCCTTCTCCATTCTCCCTCTGGGATTTTGGGCATGCACACATACACGCCTGTCATTATTTTTAAGCCACCAGGTCTGGGACTTCAACCACAGTTGGCCATTGGGAATCCAAAGCCCCAAAATGCCACCTGCTGGCCCAAATTTGTAGCATTTTAATTTACTCTGATTCTACCCCTTGCTTCCCAACACAGTAATAGCCATGAAAATAAAAATCACATTCTATTATTTTAGGATGGAGTGTTCCATGTATTATTGTTAACCCCAGTGTGTATATAATGTTGTAAAAATCTTTGTTTTCCTCCTGATTTTATGTCTACTTGCTCTAGCCATCAACAAATGAGGGTGTGATGATTAATTTTATGTGTCAACTAGATTGTCTATGGTATATCCACATTAAGTATTATTTCTGATTGTGTCTGTAAGACTATTTCAAGATAAGACTATCTTTTGACTAAATGGACTCAGTAAAAAAAATTGCCTTCCCCAATGTGGATGAGCATCATCTAATCAGCTGAGGGACTGAATAGAACAAAAGGCAGAAAAAGGAGAATCTTCCGTTTTTATTTCCTGCTTTGCCTGCTTGAGCTGAAACATGTCACCTCATTTTCTCTGGTCCTTGAACTGGGATTTGCACCATTGGCTTCCTTTATTCTCAACCTTTTGGACTCAGACTAAACTACACTTCCAGTTTTTTGGATTTCCAACTGTGTGTGGCAATTCATAGGACTTCTTAGCCTCCATAATTGTGTAAACTATTCCTCATATTATTAATATATTGTGCTGTATCTGTTTCTCTGCAGAATCTTGACTAATACAGAGGATACTGACATATTTAACCATTATAGTTGAATTGCCTGTTTCTTCACTTCTGTCAGTTTTTGCTTCATTTATTTTGGGGTGGTTGCTAGGTAAACATAGGTTTATAATTGTTATATCTTCTTGATGAATTCACCTATATATTGTTATATTATGTCCTTTATCTCCAGTAATACTTTTGCCTTTAAAGTATATTTTGTCCTAGCATATACATTCCCTATGACCCAAGAATTCAATACCTATTTACTGAAGAAGAATTTAAACATGTTCACACAAAGACTTGTATACAAATACTCATAGGTGCTTTATTCATAATAGTTCCAATTGGGAAATAATCCACATTTCTATAACATGAGAATAAATGTACATACTGACGTAGCAACACAATAGCATTCTACTCAGCAATAAAAATAATAACATTATATATGAAGCAACATAGATGAATCTATAAAATATGAGTTAAAAAGCTTTTTTATTGTTGTCACACATCAAATTCTAGATTATATACTATGCTGTTTCATTTATATAAAATTTTAAGACAAGCAAATCTGTCTTATGTTAGGAGAAATGGTGATTTCTCTGGGATCCTGGAGCAGAGGATTAACTAAGAAAGGTCATTAGGGAACTTTCTGAAATGATGCTAACATTTTATATTGTGATGGGTTTGGGTTACATGGATGTATGCATTTTTCAAAATTTGGTGAATGTACAGAATTATTTGTATATTTCATTTCATGTATTTTTTTCAAAAGAAAACTAAACAATATCTAATTAAGTATATGCATGCTGATGTGTTTAGGGGAAAATGTATTGATGTCTGAAACTTTTTTTAGAGAAATTTTTGCTATAGGGTGCATGTGCTTGCCAGAGAGACAGAGAGGCAGAAAGTGAGAAATCTCCCCCCACCTCCAGTGGGGATAGCCACACTGCAACCCCTTCTCTTCCATTCTCTTCTCAGGATCTTGGGCATGGATGCACATATGTCTGGCACGAGCTTTAAGCCGCTGGGTCTGGTACTCGAACTGTGGTCGAATACATAGGAGTCCAGCAACATAACCATTACATCATCTGCTGGTCCCTGAAACTTTTAAAAATTACTTTTCGTTTTTTAAAAAAAATTTTTCCATGCAGCATGTGTACTCACTAGAGAAAGAGACAGAAAGAGAGAGTTAGGAATCATACCCCCTGAAGGGATGACAACATTGCAATCCATTCTCCTCCATTATCCTCTTAGGATTTTGGAGGCACACACACTACTTAGCATGTTTTTGAAGCCACCAGATCCAGGACCTGAACTGTGCAGTCAACCATGTGGGTTCTGATTGCCTTAAGCACCATGCCACCTTGGTGGCCCTGCAAATTACTTTTAAATTAATCAAAACTTAAGATGGATTATTAGGTAGATGAAGGAATAGATAGCTGAATAGATGTGATAAAGTAACTATAGTAAGCTGTTAACTGTAGAATCAAAGTGATAAGTACATATATGTTTATCATATTTTTTTCAATTTTAATGTGTTTGAAAAAATTATTATGAAAGTTTGGGGAAAATCCATACTTAGATATATCCTTGTGATATTCCATAGCCTTATATAAAGAGAATCCTACAATCTCTCAGAAAAAAAATCAACAAGTAATAAAAAGCCAAAAATCAAAATGTCATCACAATAACATTGGTATCAGATCTCTCATCTACAACAGTGGACAACAGAAGGAACTGAAGTAGTTCCCCAAAGTGCTGAAAAAAGAGACATGATTTTTGAATCTAGACTTCTATACCTAGCCTAACCACTAATCAAAATTAAGACAAGAAGACACTTTACAAATGGGAGAGAATCCTGAAAATTTACCTTCTATACACATTCTTCTGGGAAAAGAGACTGAATTGATAATGTTTTCCACCAGAATAAAAGAGAATCCAAGCAAGAATAAAACAGAGTCAAGACATAGACATCTGTGCAGCTTGTTTAGTAACTAATTGGTAGAACAAGAAATCAGAGAACATGGGACAATAGGATGTCTCCATAAAGCCCTGAATGACATAGTCATTTCATGACCAAGGATGGAGTGGGTTGGGGGGGGGCAGGTTTCAGCCTTGAGATGAATTTGATTCTATTGAGAGATAGAAAAAAACCAAGACTGAAATGTCACCATGGAATCACCGAATAAACGAACCTTTAAGCTGCCTTCCATATGGACTTCCTCTTATGCAACCTAATGTATTTCCTCATTTAAATAATAAACAAAATAGGCTCTATATTGCTTGAAGTCAAAGTTATCTTATTTGATAAAGAAAGCATACATTACTCTTATAAAAATAAGAAAATAGATGAAGAACTTCAGGAAATTAAAGAAAAAGATGTACAAGAAAGTAATTAGCTCAATTTGAAGCAAATTAAAATTTGGCACAATTCAAAGGAATTGATGGAGAATAAGAGAATCTATTTGGTGTTGATGATTAAAACATTCTTCAAATGACAGGGCTATATTGCTTTTCAACTTTAAAATCAATGAATAGATCAGGAACAGAAGGCAAATATAGAGATAGAGCAAAATCAAAATGATGTACATATTCTCAACATGTCAACATAAAAGTGAAAAAAAAGCACAGGTGGTTAAAGTTGGAAGTGAGAAAGAAATCTGAAGGAAAGGAAGAGAGAGGATCTTTTAAAAAATTTATTTTATTTTAATTTTTTTACAGAATTATTTGTTCATTTAATTCCATTTGTTATTATCATTTTTTTAATTTGACCAGAGAGACAGAGAGAGAGAAAGGGAAAAGGAGAAAGCAAGTCATCATGTCCAGGACTTGAACCATGGTTGGCCATGTGGGAATCCAGCACCTTTACCCACCATGCCACCTGCTGACCACAGTAAAACTAATTTTAAATTATTAAATAAAATTAAAATTTCTTCAGAATTATTAGCATGTGAATCAAGAGCCCAAATGACCTCTGTCCTAAATGGCCATTCTGGGTGGGTGCCACATAGACAATTGGGTTACCAAAAAACTTAGAAAACATGCAAAAACTCTTTTGTGTCCAATAATTCAGTCTTTAAATAAAAGAAGACTAACTAATATAGCGCTAGCTTGGTTTTCCTTTACTTCAAAGGAAAACATCTTCAGTAGTCTTATTTTCCTAAATAATTCAAAAAGAATGCTTAAAAACCAATAAATGGGATAAATGTCAATAGAGTAAATTTTTATAATTAAACTTGTCATTTTAACATTTTTCAAAGTAGTTTAAGTTTTAAAGACACAATATGTTAAATAATATGAATAAAATGCTTGAATTATTTCTAAGTATTAAAACATTAATTATTAAGTCAGAGTTTAAGTGTCTCTACTTTTGATGCAGGAACACCAGCATGGAAAGGTGATTGAGCCCACACTTGTAGTGAGACACAGATTTTTGTCCCACATTCATAAAGAATTAGAGTCGTGGACATAGAGTAGGTATAACAAAGCAGAAAATTTATTAAAAGAGAGGGGAGGGATATAGGATATCACATCAAGCTAACAGCGGACTTCTCATCGGAAACAATGCTAGTAAGGAAAGAATGGGAAAATATATTCAAAGTGTTAAGTGAAAAACAAATTCAACCAAGAATACTATACCCAGCAAGATTATCCTTCATATGGGAAGAGAAGACAAGGACATTCTCAGATTAAAACAAAACAAAACAAAACAAAACAAAACAAAACAAAACACCTGAAAGAATTTACTGACACCAGACCAGTTCTCCAAGAAGTTCTGAAGGGAGTGTTATATCAGGAAAACTAAAGTCAGACACACAGAAATAAGACTTAAAAAACATCTAATAAAAGGTCCAGCTTAATGGTAGGGACAAGTCCAGAGTTGAATATTATCTTCCAGAATTTAAACTGAAAGCTTGGACCACAATGGATGTTAGATTAAGTAGAGACTGACTTGATGAAGTAGAATTTTATGACTTTTGACTAAAACAATACTGATCTTTTGCTATGCTTTGTACTCCATAGACAAGGTTTTTTGTCTTTGCTTGAATTGTCAACAAATCCATGTACCTACAATTTTTTTTTTTTTTTTTTTTTTTGCTATAGGGCGCGTGCGCTTGCCAGAGAGACAGAGAGTTAGAAAGCGAGAAATCACCCCCTGGGGAGATGGCCACGCTGCAATCCCTTCTCCTCCATTCT
>NW_006160079.1:1168530-1171260 GCF_000334495.1 Tupaia belangeri chinensis | reverse complement strand
GTAGCCATTACGCTAACTGCTGGTCCCTGTACTTACTATTTGAACAGAACCCTAACCTTCTGCCTGAGTTAAGTCTTAAGCAAAATTCTCTTAACATTTTTTGACTTTGATTTATTAAAGCTAAAACTGCCTTTCTTGAAATAAAAAAATTGAAAAATACTTATTTAATGACCACAGTAAGCTATATAGCCTCAGTTAGATGCTATTTTATAGTATATTCATTCTACTCATAGTTTCATGCCTAAAGTCTAACATTTGTTCACAGTTATCACAGATATTTATTGAACTCGCTATTGAAAGTAGCTAGATCAATTAAGATATTTTGTTAACTAATAAAATGTGTGTGTGGAGGGGAAGGAATGGAAAGCAACTGCAGAAACCAGAGAGGAGGAGGGTGGGAAATAGCTAGCAGAGGGTGAGAAATAGGGTATAGATATATCAAGAAATGGAAAATTATTTAGTTTTGTTTTGTTTTATTTATGGTTATCATAATCTTAATTGTATTACATTCAATCATAATCTTAATTGTATTACATTCAATCATGTGTAACTTTACAATGTATTACATTTTTTCCCAGAAGGAATACCATGCATATTAGTCAAGACAATGACATTACTATCCATGGCATCATCATCAAATAGCTTTTCATAATTTTTTCCAGATTATTATTATTATTATTCTCATTTGTTTTAAACATTCAATCACAATTTATCATTTTGCTTGTAAAAAGACTTTACCTAACATGAAATTCTTCTCAGATCACTCCAGTTGAGAATAATACACATGTTATCAACAGATAATAAACAATTTTTGTGTCCCACTAATGTCACGCCTCTCTATCTGTTCTCTTGCTATCCTTCTCCACATTCTTCCCTTCTCCTGCCCTGTTCCATACTGACTTCAGCATTGCTAAGTATTTTCACTGCTTTTACACCCTCCAATATTTTAATCTCTACCATAAAGTGCAGCTAGTCAGTATATATTAAGTGGATACATACAATATCTTTCTTTTTTATTTACATTTTTAAATACATTCAATCACATTATTTAGCTTACAAGGTGATCATCTTAATATGTGAACATTTCTCCCCGATCAAGTTGATCAAAATATAACAACACTACCACCCTGTCTCAACAATGCTGTCTACAATATGTTTCTTTCATATCCTGGCTTGCTTCACTCAGGAATAGATTCTACATACTTGACCACTTTCTATCAAATGCCAGGGTCTTGTTTTTTTTGTTGTTGTTGTTTTTTTTATGGCTGAGTAGTGTTCCATAGAGTATATATGCCACACTTTTTCAATCCATTCATCTGTTTGTGGACATTTGATTGGTTCCATGTCTTAGTGATTGTGAATAATGCTGTAATAAATATTGATGTGAAAGTGCTTTTCTGAATGAGCATTCTCCTGTCCTTTGGGTAGATACCCAGAAATGGGATTGCTGGATCAAATGGAAGTTCTATTTGTACATCTTTGAGGAATCTCCATATTGTTCTCCACAGTGGCTGAACCAGTTTACATTCCCAACAGTGTAGGAGAGTTCCCCTTTCACCACATCTCCACCAACATTTATCACATTTTATATTTTTAATTTTTGCCATAGAGACAGTTGAACATTTCCTCATATGCTTTTTGGCTGTTTGTGGCTTCCTTAGAGAGATTTTTGTACAGTTCCTTTTCCCACCTTTTAATTGGGTAAATCTTATTATTATTATTTTTTTTCTTGAGTAAGCCACTTGAGTTCCCTATGTATTCTGGTTATCAGTACCTTGTCTGAGGCATGTTTTACAAAAAATATTCTCTCATTCTGAGGATTCTTCATTCCTACTTGTTACTGTGTCCTTTGCTGTGCAGAAACTTCTTAGTCTGATATAATCCCACTTGTCTAATTTAGGAATTATTGCCTGTGTTTTGGGAGTCTTATTAATAAGTCTTTGCCTACCCCAATGTCTCCCAGAGTTTTCCCAATATTTTCCACCAGTAGTTTTATAGTTTGAGGTCTTAGGTTCAGATCTTTGATCCATTTTGAGTTGATTTTTGTTAATGGCAAAAGATGGAGGCTCATTTTAAACCTTTCTGCTGGTGAATTTTCAGTCTTTCAGTAACACCATTTGCTAAAGTGGTTTTCCTTTTTCCAATGGATTGATGGGTATCCTTTGTCAAAAATCAGTTGGCTATAAGCTTTGGGGTTTATTTATGGGGTTTCTATTCTATTTCATTGGTTCACATCTCTGTTTTTGTGCCAAAGCAAAGCTGTTTTGATTATTACAGCTTTATAATATATCTTGGGGTCAGGGAGTGATATGCCATTCACTCCACACTTCTTGTGCATGATTGCTTTGGCAATATGAGGTCTTTTATGATTTCAGACAAATTCTATGATTGTCTTTTCTAGAGCTATGAAGAATATCTCTGGTATTTTGATTGGAATTGCATTAAATACGTAGATTAATTTGGGTATAATTGCCATTTTGATTATGTTAATTCTTTCAATCCATGAACATGAGATGTCCTTTTGCTTTTTTATGTCCCTCTCAATATCTTTTTTAAGATTTTCATAGTTTTTTTTTTTTTTTTTGTAAAGGTCTTTGATCTCCTTAGGTTTAACCCTAGGTATTTTATACATTTTGTGGGTATGTTGAAAGGGATCCCTTTCTTCAGCTTTACTTCATTCAACTTGTTAATACATAGAAATGCTATAGATTTTTGGATGTTGATTTTGTA
>NW_006160079.1:1159681-1168488 GCF_000334495.1 Tupaia belangeri chinensis | reverse complement strand
TTTCATGGAAACCTTTGGGTCTTCTAAGTATACCATCATGTCATCTGCAAATAAAGATATCTTGAACTCTTTGCTTATTTGAATGCTTTTTATATTGTTCTTTTTTCTGACTGAATTAGCTAAGACTTCCAGCACTATATTAAAAAGCAGTGGAGAAAGGGTGCAGCCTTGTCTAGTACCAGTTTTTAGTGAAAAAGCTTTCAGCTTTTCCCCATTCAGTATAATGTTAACTATAGGATTTTCATATATGACTTTTATTGTGTTGAGAAATGACCCTTCTATACCAACCTTACTGAGAGTCTTAATCATGAAAGGATGTAGTATTTTATCAAATGCTTTCTCTGCATCAATTGAAATGATTGTATGATCTTTATCTTTCTTTCCGTAGATATGGTAAATTTTATTTATGGTCTTTCATATGTGGAACCACCGTTGGGTTCCTAGAAAAGAAGTCTACCTGGTCGTGGTGAATAATCCTTGTTGTATGCTGTTGGAAATGATTTGTAAATATCTTGTTGAGAATTTTTGCATACATATTCATCAACAATATTGATCTTTAGTTTTCCTTTTTTGTCGTGTCCTTATCTGTTTTGGGAAAGAGGATGATGGAGGCTTCATAAAATGAATTTGGAAGGTTCCCTTCCTTTTTAATCTTTAGAAATAGTTTGAGTAGGATAGGGATTAACTCTTCCTTAAAAGTTTTGTAGAATTCAGAAGTGAATCTATCTGGACCTGGGCTTTTCTTTGTCGAAAGTTTATCTATGACTGATTCAATCTCATGGTTGTTATGGGTCTATTCAGGTTTTCTATGTCCTCCTGATTCAATCTTGGTAGATTATATGGATCCAAGAATTTGTCCATCTCCAAGTTCTCTTGTTTGTTGGCATATAGTTGCTCATAGTATCCTCTATTATATCTGTTGTAATGTTGCCTGTTTCATGACGTATTTGCTTTATTTGATTTCTTTCTTTTTTCTTCTTTATCAGTCTAGCCAATGGTGTGTCAATCTTGTTAACCTTTTCAAAAAAACAGCTTTTGCTTTTATTTATTTTCTGTATGGTCTGATCATTTTCTATTTCATTTATTTCTACTTGAACCTTTATTATTAGTTTTCGCCTGGCATGTTTTGGATTTTATTGTTGTTGTTATTGTTTTTTTTCCAATTCCCTGAGGCATGATATTAGGCTATCTATTTGCCAGCTTTCCATATTTTCTTATGAGCACTAATTGCTGTGAATTTCCCTCTTATGATTGGTTTGGCTGTATCCCATAGATTATGGGCACTCGTGTACTCATTATCATTTGTTTCCATACTTTTTTTTAAATTCAGACTTAATTTCTTCAGTAGTTAAGAAGTCATTCAGAAATAAGTTGTTCAATTTCCATGTGTTTGTGTATTTTTGAGGATGTTTCTTGAAATTAATATTGAGTTTAATTCCATCATGGTCAGAGTAGATGGTGGATGTAGTTTCTATGCCTTTGAATCTGTAAAGGCTCGATTTGTGTCCTATCATATGGTCAATCTTTGAAAAGATTCCATGCCGGAGTGAGAAAAATGTATATTTTATGGTCTTATGGTGGAAAATTATATTAATGTCTATCAAGCCCTTTCAATTTATAGTATCATTTAGGTTCGGTATCTCTCTATTTACTTTTTGTCTAGTAGGTCTGTCTAAAGTAAGTAATGGGGTGTTGAAATCCTCAGCATTTATAGTGTTGTTCCTTATCTCTCCTTTTAGATCCAGCAGTCTTTCCTCCACATACTTAGGTGCTCCTGAGTTGAGTGCATAGACATTTATAAGCGTTATGTCTTCTTGCTTAATTAACTCATTTACTATTATATAATGCCCTTCTTTGTCTATTCTTATAGTCTTTGTCTTGAATCCTATTTTGTCTGAAATCAATATTGCAACTCCAGCTTTTTTTTTTTTTAATTTCCATTTGCATGGAATATCTTTTTCTGGCCCTTCACTTTTAGTCTATGTATGTCTTTATCCATAAAGTGCATTTCTTATAGGCAACAGATAGAGGGTTTCTTTCTTTTTAGAGTTTTTTTTTCCCTATAGAGCGTGTGTGCTGGCCAGAAAGACAGGGAGAGAGAGAGAGAGAGAGATTGAGAGAGAGTGAGAAAGAGAAAGAGAAAGAGAGAAATCACCCCTCCCCAGGGGAGATGGCCATACCACAATCCCTTTTCCTCCATTCTCCTCTCAGGATCTTGGACACACATGCACATGCACCTGGCATAAGTTTAAGCTGCCAGTTTTGGACTGGAACCATGGTCAACTACATGGTAGTCCAGCAACATAGCCATTACACCAAGTGCTGGTCCAAAGGGTTTCTGCTTTGTTTTGTTTTCCATTTGGCCAGTCTGTATCTCTTAATTGGAGAATTTAATACATAAACATTCAATGTTATTATCAATATTTCTGGACCTGTTCCTATCAGTATGTAAGTAATTTTCTTGTTTATTTTTTGTTCTCTTATAACTGTCCATGTGACATTTTAGTTTTCCTGGTATGGCATTCCCTTCAGAACCCCTTGAAGAGCTGACCTGGAGTTGGTAAATTCTTTCAGATTTTGTTTGTCCAGGAATGTTTTTATCATTTTTTTCAGATATGAAAAACAGTCTTGCTGGGTATAGTATTCTTGGTTGAATTGTTTTTAATTCAACACTTTAACTATATTTCCCCATTCTTTCTTTGACTGCATTGTTTCTGAAAAGAGGTCCGATGTTAGCCTGATGTGGTGACCTTTGTAAGTAACTTGATGGTTCCCTCTTGCCAATTTTAGTATCTTGTCTTTGTTGTTGTTGCCAATATGGCTATGATGTGCCTTGGAGAGGATATTGGTTTGATTCTATTTGGGGTCCTATGTATTTCTTGGGTCTGGATATTTAAATGCTTTCAGGATTTCATGAAATAAATTATCAATGCCCTTATTTTTTTCCTCTTCTGGGATACCAGTTATCCAGATGTTGGGGTACTTGATGGTATCCAGTATTCTTCATATATTGACTACATTTTTCTTGGTTGTTTTCTTAATCTTCTTCTTACTTTTTTCTAGGTCAGATGTTTTGTCTTCTACATTTGAGATTCGATCTTCTGCATGATCTAATCTACTTTTTAATATTTTTGAGGGAGGTTTTGATTTCCTGTATCTCATTATTCACCCCTAGAAGTTTCTTCTGATTCTTTTTTAAGGTGTCTATTTCTTCTTTCAAATGATGAAAGGGATTTCTCATCTCCTGGAGCTCATTGTCTCTTTTCTTTTGCATCTCAGTTAGTTTGTTCACTAGACATATTCTAAATTGCTTATCCAACTTGTCCACTACATCCATTGTGTTGTCTGTGGGTAATATCAGATTGACAATTTCCCTTGGGAGAGAGACATTTTGATGATTTCTCATATTTCTTGAGGTTCTGCTATTGTTCCTAGTCATCTGGTGATCAGTAGTTCTTTCCCAAATTATTGAAGGTACCTCTGAGTGTTCAAAAGTGTGCAGTAGTAGAATATTTGCGATGTCTTCTGGTCTTCCTTACTGTTGCTCACCAGTTCTCTGCACTGTTGTCACTGGTCCTGGATGACCTAAAGTCTTCCCTGTTTCTAAGAGTGGTAGGCCTCCAACTGAGCTAATGACCTTCACCTGAGGAGCAAAGAAAAGATCATGGGGGTATGCACTATTCAAAACACTGAAATTCTGAGTGTCTAAAGGCAAGTGGGGGTGGGGCTGGATGAGCAACGGGTCCTGACCTTTAGGGTCTGCAACCACAGGCAGCCTGGTGTCTGGCAATGCCACGACTTGAATCTTTCTCTGGATGGGGTGAGGATGGGTGCAAGTTCATCTTAAAGTCCCAAGAAACAAACCTGAAGTCCAGAGGCAAGTAGGGGCAGAGGCCAGGGATGGGTCCTGGCCATTAAGGGCTACAGCCACAGGCAGCCTGGTGTCTGACAATGCTGCTGCCTTGAAACGATCTCTGTATTGAAACTTATTTGTTAATGATATGATTAAGCCACTATACAGTTTATTCTGGATGGGAAACTGCATTTTGTATGCTGTGATGATGTTCAGTAAATGAATATAAAATTAATTTTTAAAAAAAGAAAAAAGAAAAAAAAGAGAGGGAAGGAAAATGAGAGTTTCCAAGAAGGGAGGGGTTCTGGAAAATGGGTTGCCCAAGGGAGGATCTTTTTTGGGGGGAGAGATTTTTGCTATAGGGCATGTGAGCTCACCAGAAAGACAGAGAGAGACAGAGAATGAGAAATCACCCCCCGGGGGGATGGCCATACCACAGTCCCTTCTCCATTATCCTCTCAGGATCTTTGGCATGCATGCACACGTGCCCAGTGTGAGTTTAAGCTGCCGGGTCCAGGACTTGAACCACGGTCGACTACATGGGAGTCCAGCGACATAGACATTACACCAACTGCTGGTCCCGGGAGGATCTTTTTTAACACCTCCCTTTTCTGTATGGAAAATTATTTTCACTAGTAATTATAAGAAAAATGACTGGAAAGGAAATGCAGAGTGAAAATGTTCTTTTGTTGAACTTTTATTAATAATCCCAGTGATATCACTTTGAACTGGAATGAACTGCAGAAGTTGAAAACATAAAGTGTACCTGAAGTCAGCTCAAACAGTTTCTGAATGATTCTGATCCATTACAAACTTACTCTCAAAACAAATACATGTTGTTGGAGGCTGACTATGTTAATGGGAATTCTCAATATTGACTTCTATGTACAACACAGTGTTTATTAAAAGCTAGTAACAAAAACATAATAATTTGACACTTGCATGTTTATTATTAAAATCCAGCAGTGACTTCAGGAATTGTTTAACATTTAGTCTTAAATCAATAAAAGCTTTATTTTTTTCCCCAAGGAATAGTATTTTTAAAAATTAACTTATTTATTTTACATTCTTTCACTGAACATCATCATTATTTAGAATTATTGGCATATGGTAATAGTAAAATGCAGACTGACTTCTTGTCACTATAATTATTCTTTTAAAAACCTTTACAAACAATGCATACCCTTATTGCCCAGACTTGGAGTAGACCAGGCTCATTCCTCATTTTTGATATGCCAATGCTAGAAGCAGAGTCTGGGGCTTTGTATGCAGGGACAGGGTGTGTATGCATAGAATTCACTAAGAAACACTCTCAGAAGAAAGAATGAGGAAAAGGGGAGAAAGCAAGAGAATGAATTAACAGGGATGTGGACTCAACTGGAAACTAACTTCAGCTAGATTCCACAGTGGCTCTGAAGCCTGAATTACACCTCAGAATTAGTTCTACCTTGAGGCAGAGGGATGAGATGGGCAGAACGAGCATAATAACTTCATGAGATGGTTTGAATATGATTTGTCCCCAAAGGTCTCCAACGAAATCGTGTTGAGAAGTGGTGGGAATTTAGGAGGTGGGGCCTAGTAGGTGATGTTTGGATCATGTGAGTACTGCTCTTGTGAACAGATTGATGCCATCTCACATTAGGAAGTACGTTGTTCATCTAACCAGGATGAGTTAATTCTAGCAAGAGCAGATTGTTATAAAAGTAAGGTAACTGCCCACAGGTCACTCTGCACATGCTCGTTGACCTTTCTACTTATTTCTGCCTTGTTTTGATGCTGATCCCATGCTCTTGGACTTTTCAGTCACCAGAATGATGAGCCAAAAAAGCCTATATTCTTTATAAATCACCACATCTCATTTATTTCTGTTTAGCAACACAAGAAGGGACTAAGACATTTTTCTAAGGTTGCTCCCATTCACCTCAGAGCAATTCTCTAATGAAGGAATAGCTGTGTTAGCAGCCAACACTCATGGCACCTAAGGACAAAGGGTCTCACTAGCCTCTGAAGAATAGAGGAAGGTAATGGGTGTAAGAAAATGAAATCATCACCGGTCATAGCAGGAGGTAAATGGGTAATGTTGAATATTGATAACAATTTAAATAGCAATAGGAAGCCAAAATGGGAGTTGGAAAAGGTAGATCAGAGGACCTTTTCTTTTAAAGTTTATTATTTCTTCCATGAGAGAGAGAGAGAGAGAGAGCACAATTCCAACAAGGTTTCATGCCACAGTCTGCCTGCAGCCTCAGCCAGCCCATGTTACAGACAAATGCATGCCTGGTATGCTTAGGGAGGTCTAGGATGCAGATCCAGAATATTTTCCATGTGTGTTCATTTGTGTCACCACTGTACTACCGCCTGGCCCCAAGAAGCCTTTTGGGTTTTTATTATAAACCCCTTCTGAACTTTTTTATTTTAAAATTATGTATAATCATTATATTAGAAGTCTTTTAAAACATTGATAATGTCAAGTGTTATATGGTGAAATAGAAATTCTCATTCACTGGTATTAGGAATTAGTACAACCATTTAGAGAGCAATTCAGAAATATTCAGTGAAAGTAAAGATGCACCTATTCTACGACCCAGTAACTTCACTCCTAGGTATATCCTGAGAAACACGTGTGTATAAGAAGATATGTGCAAAGATATTCACTGTAGCACTGTGTTTAACTATAAAAAATATTAAATAATCTAATTGTCAATCAATAGGGGAATTAATTAATAAGTTTCAGTGTATTCATACATTGAAATATTTATACAGCAGTGTAAATTAATCAACTCAATTTAAATACATGAACGTGGATAAATCAGAAGTCATGGTAAAGAAAAATAAAAGTGGAGGCCATAATTTAGATATACCCCAAGATCAATCACCAATAACCACATATCAAAACTGAAGTCATCCTGATTTCCCCAAAATGCTAGCTCTAATCAAAACCAAAACTCAAAAGATAAGCTTTCTATCCTTATCACATGATTCAGTGAAATTAAACCAAAGAGCTATAGACAAACCAGCTTAAACAGCTCTACTTGCCTCTGGGACCAACAGATGGCATAATGATTACATCGCTGGACTCCCATGTAGTTGGCCGTGGTTTGAGTCCTGGACCCAGCACATTAAAACTCATGTGAGGCATGTGTGCATGCATGCCCTAAATCCTGAGAGGAGAATGGAGGAGAGGGGATTGCAGCATGGCCATCCCACCAGAGGGAGTGATGATTTCTTGCTTCCTGTCTCTCTCTCTCTGTCTCTCTGCTGAGCACACATGCCATATACCAAAAATCTCTCCTAAAAAGTCAAGACAAAACAAAACAAAACCCAACTTTTCCTGCCTCAAAAAGAATGCTAATGTAAGACAGCTTATTAGGAAAAATGTCAAAATACATCCTCTTTATGATTTGTTTAAAATTTATTCATGTTCCTAGAGGCAGGGAGGGGGAAAAAAAGGACATCCCAAACAGGGTCTTTATTGTACAGAACATCCCAAGCCTCAGCCAGCCAAGATCAGCATGTGCCTGTTATGTACAGAAAGATTTCTGTAGTTGAACTGGATACCTTTCCATATGGCTTCAGCACTATGGAGCATTGCATTATTACTGGGTCACCATAGTTGGCGGCCTCCTTTATGATTTATGAACTTTGACGTAAAGTCTGTGAGTGGGGTTTTCACCACTTAGAGCTAGAGGTCTCTTGGTTGCAAACTGTCCTTTTTCCTTTTGTATGCACAGTAAACTTTTTTAAAGTGTCCTAATTTTGGTTTTGACAAGAATAATGTGAACAAAGCAAGTTGCAGAAATGTATGTACAGTCTGATATCATTTATGTAGTCATTTAAAACATGATCAAAATACTAAACAGTATTGATAGATACAGATACATGTAATATACACATGGCAAATTACTCAAGAAAATGTATTAAGTACATCAACTTCAATATAAACTTTACCTTGGGGGGGGTGAGAAAGGGGAGGGTACAAACTTAATTGAAGTAAACATTGCAAAATATGTAAATGTGGGTAGTGGTACCTGGATGTGAGTTTCTATTTGTGTATATTGTAAGTATTTTTTGGTCAAATAATTATTTTTAAAAACAAGCTATTTTGGGACAAGCAGTTGGCATAATGGCTATGTCGCTGGACTCCCATGTAGTCAACCGCGGTTCCAGTCCTGGAACTGGTGGTTTAAACTCACGCAGGGTGTGTGTGCATGCATGCCCAAGATCCCGAGAGGAGAATGGAGAAGAAGGGATTGCAGCATGGCCATCCCCCCTGGGGGGTAATTTCTCTCTTTCTGTCTCTCTGTCTCTCTCTGTCTTTCTGGCAAGCACACGTACCCTATAGCAAAAACCTCTCCAAAAGAGAGAGAGAGAAAATAAAGTAAAAATAGATTAGACAAAGAAAGTATAGGGACTAGCAGTTAGGGTAATGGCTATGTCGCTGGACTCCCATGTAGTCAACCGCGGTTCCAGTCCTGGAACTGGTGGTTTAAACTCACGCAGGGTGTGTGTGCATGCATGCCCAAGATCCCGAGAGGAGAATGGAGGAGAAGGGATTGAGGCGTGGCCATCCCCCTGGGTGGTGATTTCTTGCTTTCTGTCTCTTTGTCTCTGTCTGTCTTTCTGGTGAGCACACGCGCCCTATAGAAAAAAAAAACCTCTGAAAAGCAAGAAAGTGTAGTGTAGGGTTGAACAACCAAATCTTAGGGGAGACAGGAATATAACTGGGCTTCAGGAGGCAAATATGCAGGGAACCATAACCTTCATACTCCAATACTTGAATGGAGCTGCATCTCTTATAAACTTTCTGCAGTCATCTTCAGTACTCTGGCTCATGATAACATGGTCTGTGTACCTCATGTAACCAGAGAATGGCAAATCCTTTCTTCAGGCTCTACTTAGAAAAATCAAAGGATAAGGACCTAATGATCCCAACTTAGGTCAGCCATCTTTCCCT
>NW_006160079.1:1156487-1159666 GCF_000334495.1 Tupaia belangeri chinensis | reverse complement strand
GATCAATAAGCTGTGGGAAGGGTATTGTTACCTAAATTTAGGGAATTTGCCAAGCAGATGAAACAATTGTGCATAAAGGATTAACCAGGAGTCCCTGAGGCCTCTGGGCTGCTGAGATTTCAAGAGTCTCTTTCCACCTCTCCCCATCCTTTCCTCACTGGAGTCAAGTCTGCACACAGACCTGGGCATAGGAGCCCAATAGTGTCTTTAAGGCTATTGACCTTGTCTTCATCCCTGCACATTTTGGCTTCTATATTCCAAATGTGAAAGGGGTAAGAGAATGGCTTTTTTTTTTTTTTTTTTTACCCATACTGCCAGATCAAGTCCATCTCCTGAGAGTCTCTATGTGTGTGGAAATTCAGTGAGTCCCCTTTGTTATTAGTGGTCCAACTTAATATGGCTCAGCTTCCTTCTACATGGACCTCAGAGTGGAACTAAGAAACCCGTCCCATCGCATCCCAGCACTGTGGTAAGATATGCACACCTTTGACTCCATGTAAAGTGACCTTCCACATAATAACAGTCTATTGGAGTGCCTAATTTCAACTTAGAGGATTCCAGAAGGGAGTGTAGTGGAGTTTACATTTGATAATAATAACACATTTACATACTGTTTTCCAATTTACAAAAAATATCCCACCATTTTATATGCATTAATTTATTCAGTCCTCATGATTAAGAACAGCTAAAGACCAGTGAATAAAGTACTGAATTGTGCCTAGGTGTTTGTTTATTTAAAAATCACATATGAGTTTGTATTTGATTTAAATGTTTAATTTAGTGGAAGTTGATGCTAAAGCCAAGCTGCTCTCACAGAGTTCCATTCTTACATAATAGATATAAATGAACTGAAAAGCACAACACTCGCCTTGTCTTAGTTACTTGCCCACAGTGAGTTTAGCTGCTCAGATTGTGATACATACCACTTTCTGTTTGCTTGTCACTTTACAGAGCCCCAGTTCCTTTCATATCCTTTTTATAATTTAAGCTTAAAAATAGAGACCAGACCAGCCCTTGCTCTGCAGGAGCCCTCCCATTCCATCTCTAGGCCCCTGGCTGGCAAGAGAAACTGAGGCAGGGGCACCACTGCCCCTAACCCACTTTCAGACTCCCAAGACTAGGACCCAACCCCCTTTAAAGAGGGATACGACAGATCCAGAATCACAGTCCTGAAATTCCCTAGTATTGTAAGGTTCCCTGGGATCCTCCTCTGTACTGAGCCACCTGTGAATACATAGATAGTGCTCTTCAGACACTTGAATAGAGTACCCCTCTTGAGACCACATTGCTAAAAAAACAAAAGAAGAGAGACTTCTGTACACATAAATTCACAGCAAAAGGAAAACAAACTTGCTCATAGTTCAAGAAATGTTCTCCTAAGAGGTATTCAAAAGTGAATATATCTTCCAATGTCTAGAAGTAGGAAAAGAGACTCAGGTCAGAATAAGCCAGGAAATATGTCTCCATCAAAGAAACAGAGTAACTCCCCTCCATCTCTCCGAAAATCTAAGGATATTACCAAAATGTCAGAGAAAGAATTTAGAACGTTCATGGTGATCAAGTTCTATGAGTTGGAACAGAAAAGAGACAATGAAATTCAGGAGATTAGGAAGTCTTTCCACGATATGAAAGAAGAAATGGACACTCTGAGAAAGAGTCAGATAGAGCTATTAGAGATAAAGTCTGTAATACAGGAAATCAAAAACTCTCTTGAAAGTATTAAAAGTCGATTAGACCATGCTAAAGATCAGCTCTCTGATGTAGAAGATAAAACCTCTGACCTAGGAAAAAAAAACACCAAGAAGATAGAGAAAATAACAAAAAAGCAAGAGGATAACATACGAGAAATACTAGACTCCATAAGATACCCAAACATCAGAATAATTGGCATCCCAGAAGGTGAAGAAACTAATAATGGCATGGAAAATCTATTCCATGAAATCCTGGAAGAAAATTTCCCTAGTCAAACATCCAGACTCAAGCAATACAAAGGACCCCAAATAGACTCAACGTCAGAAGATCTTCCCCAAGGCACATCTTAGCCAGACTGACCAAGACCACAAATAAAGCCATGATACTAAAACTGGCAAGAGAGGAACAACAAGTGACTTACAAAAGTCATCCCATCAGGCTAACACCAGACATCTCAATGGAAACAATGCAAGTAAGGAAAGAATAGGAAGATGTATTGAAAGTGTTAAGAGAGAAACAGTTTCAAACAAGATTATTATATCCTGCAAGATTATCCTTTATATGGGGAAGAAAAAAAATCACATTAAAATCTTCTCAGACAAACAACACCTGAAAGAATTTGTCAACACCAGACCAGTTCTTCAAGAAACCCTGAAGAAAGTACTCTTCCAGGAAAACTAAAGAATTAACAGAAGGAAATAAAAAAATAAAAGACAGCTAAGACAATGGTCAACTTAAATGTCAGGACAGAACTGGTAACATCGATAATAACATTGAATGTGAATGGATTAAATTCTCCAATCAAGAGACACAGACTGGGTGAATGGACAAATAATCGGAAACCTTCTATCTGTTGCCTACAGGAAACCCACCTCATGGATAAAGACATACATAGACTGAAAGTGAAGGGTTGGAAAAAGGTTTTCCACGCAAATGGGAACCAGAAAAGAGCGGGAGTTGCGGTACTAATTTCTGACAAAATAAGCTTTAAAAAAAAACTGAGCAGAGAAAGAAGGGCACTATATTGTAGTAAAAGGATCTATAGATCAAAAAGATATAAAGCTTATAAATATCTATGCCCCTAAAACAGGAGTACCCAAATATGTGAGGAAAGACTGTTAGATCTAAAAGGGGAGCTAGACCACAACACACTAATTATTGGAAACCTCAACGCTGCACTATTCTCTTTGGACATATCATCTAGACAAAAAAATAGATAAAGAGAGAAAGGATCTAAACGATACCATAAATCAAATGGACTTAATAGACATGTGTAGAACTTGCCATCCAAAAACCACAAGATAAACTTTTTTCTCACCCCCACATGGAACCTTTTCAAAATTGACTACATCATAGGGCACAAAGCGAGCCTCTACACATTCAAAGGCAGAGAAACTATATCCAGCATCTTCTCTGACCATGATGGAATTAAACTTGAGTTTAATTTCAAGAAAAATCCTCAAAAATACACAAATACATGGAAACTA
>NW_006160079.1:1154722-1155521 GCF_000334495.1 Tupaia belangeri chinensis | reverse complement strand
CATATTAACAGGAATAAAGATAAAAAACATATGGTCTTATCAATTGATGCAGAAAAAGCATTTGATAAGATAAAACATACCTTTTTAAAAATATTTTTTAATTAATTAATTTATTTTAAAAATTGTTTAAATATACATTGAATCACGTTGTTTAGCTTACAATGTGAACATTTTAATATATGAACATTTCTCTCCAGTCCAGGTGATCAAAATATCTTCAACAGATAACACCACAGCTCCCCATCCCATCAATGTTCTGCCTCCGTATCTCTCCTCCAAATGTCCTTCCATAGGCCCCACTGCTCCACACACACCACATCTGGCATTTACACCCACCTCTTGTGTTTGTATATCCTTCAGTAAATCAGTTTCAGTCATAGAGTGCAGACACTAGGTATATATTAAGTGGGGACATACAATGCCTCTCCTTCATAACCTGGCTTGCTTCACTCAGCAGTAAGTCTTCCATATTCTTCCACTTTCTGTCAAAAGCCAGGGTTTTGTTGGGTTTTATGGCTGAATAGTATTCTGTAGAGTATATGTGCCAGTTTTTCAATCCATTCATCTGTACGGGGGAATTTGGGTTGGTTAGCAAACGTGAATAGCGCCGCAATAAACATCAATGTGCAAGCACTTTTCCGATGAAGAATTCTTCTGTCCTTTGGGTAGATACCAAGGAGTGGGATTGCTGGATCATATGGTAGTTCTATTTGTAGATTTTTGAGGAATCTCCAAACTGTTCTCCACAGTGGCTGGACCAATTTACATTCCCACCAGCAGTGTAAGAGAGTTCCTCTTT
>NW_006160079.1:1147948-1154357 GCF_000334495.1 Tupaia belangeri chinensis | reverse complement strand
GGTCGACTACGTGGGAGTCCAGTGACATAGCCATTACGCTAACTGCTGGTTCCCCTATTTGTAGATTTTTGAGGAATCTCTAAATTGTTCTCCATAGTGGCTGGATCAATTCACATTCCCACCAGCAGTGTAAAAGAGTTCCCCATTCACCAAACCCATGCCAACACATAATTTTTTTTATTTTTTTTAATCTTATACATTCTGACTGGGATTAGGTGGTACCTCATTGCTGTTTTGATCTGCATTTCCCTTACAATGAGGGATATTGAGCATTTTTTCATATGTCTTTGGCTATTTGTATGTGATCTTTTGAGAGTGTTTTTTTTTAAACTACTTCTCCCATCTTTTAAGAAGGTTGATCATCTTTTTTCAGAACAGCTCCTTGAGCTACTTGTGTATTCTGGTTATCAGTCCCTTATCTAATGTGTAATTTACAAAAATATTTTCCTATTCTGAGGGCTGTCTATTCACACTCATTACTTTATCTTTTGCCATGCAGAAACTTCTTAGTCTGATGTAATACCACTTGTCTAT
The DNA here is from genome assembly GCF_000334495.1 of Tupaia belangeri chinensis. Classification (NCBI taxonomy): domain Eukaryota; kingdom Metazoa; phylum Chordata; class Mammalia; order Scandentia; family Tupaiidae; genus Tupaia; species Tupaia belangeri. Next base: position 1,153,823 of record NW_006160079.1, on the reverse strand, counting down.
TTTGGGGATTATCAACTGTGCTTTGGGGGTCTTACTTAAGAAGTATTTCCCTACCCCAATGTCTGTCAGTTTTTCCCTGTGTTTTCCAGGAGCAGTTTTATAGTTTGAGGTCTTAGATTTAGATCTTTGATCCACCTTGACTTGATTTTTGTCAAAGATGTGAGGTAGGGGTTCAGATTCATTTTTCTGCCAGTGGAAATCCAGTTTTTTCAGCACCATTTGCTGAAGAGGTTTTCCTTTTCCCACTGAATTAACTGGTACTCCTTGTCAAAAATCAGTTGGCTGAATGTTTGAGCATTCATTTCTGTGGACTCTATTCTGTTCCATTGGTCCACGTGTCTGTTTCTGTGCCAGTACCATGCTGTTTTGATTACTACTGCTTTGTAGTATGTTATTGAGTCAGAGAGTGAGATGCTGCTCACTCCACTCTTCTTGTGCAGAATTTCTTTGGCAATATGGGGTCTTTTATCATTCCAGACAAATTTGATGATTGTCTTTTCTAGACCTTTGAAGAATTTGTCTGGTACTTTGATTAGCATTGTATTAAATATGTAAATTAATTTGGGTCTAATTGCCATTTTCATTATATTAATTCTTCCAATCCAGGAACATAGTTTTCCTTCCCCTTCTTTGTGTCATTTTCAATTTCTTTTTTTAGCTTCTCATAGTTTTCCTTGTGGAAGTCCTTAACTACTTCGCTTAAATTTATTCCTAAGTATCTTATATTCTTGGTGGCTATGGTAAATGGAATAACTTTTTTCAGTTCTATCTCAGTCTGCCTGTTATTCATATATAGAAATGCTATCGATTTCTGTATATTGATTTTATATACTGCAACGTTAATCATATATTGCTTCCATTAATTTTTCCATGGAGACCATTGGGTCTTCTTTGTATACAATCATATCACCTGAGAATAGAGAGTTTCACCTCTTGTTTTCCTATTCAAATGCCTTTTATTTTTCCATCTTTTCTGATTGTGTTGGCAAAGACTTGCAGTATTATATTAAAAAGGAGTGGAGAAAGTGAACATCCTTGCCTTGTTCCCCTATTTAGTGGGAAGGTTTTCAGCTTTTCTCCATTCAGGATAATGTTTGCTATGTGTTTTTCATAGATGGCTTTTCTTCTGTTGAGAAATGACCCTTCTATGCCAATTTTGCTCAGAATCTTGATCATGAAGGGCTGTTGTATCTTATCAAATGCTTTTTATGAATCTGTTGATATGACCATATGGTTTTTTTATCTTTATTCCTGTTAATATGATGCATTACATTTATGGTTTTGCGTATGTTGAACCAACCTTGCATTTTTGGAATAAAGCTACCTGATCATGGTCTATGATCTTTTTTTTAAGTTGTTGGATACAATTTGCTAGTATCATGTTGAGAATCTTTGCATCTATATTCATCAGTGATATTCATCAGTCTATAGTTTTCCTTCCCTGTCCTGTCCTTATCTATTTTAAGGATGAGGCCAGGGCTATTCTTGGGAGGTAATTTATTACTGATTCAATCTCCTGGCCTTTTATGGTCCTATTCAGACTTTCTATATCCTCCTGGCTTATTCTTGGTAGATTATATTTGTCCAGGAATTTGTCCATCTCATCCAGATTGTCTTGTTTCTTGGCATAGAGTTGTTCATAATATCCTCTAATTTTGTTCTGTATTTCTGCTTTGTCTGTTGTTATATTTCCTGCATCATTGCAGATTTGATTCACCTGATTTCTTTCTCGCTTCTTAATAAGTCTTGCTAGTGGAGTATCAATTTTGTTTATCCTTTCAAAGAACCACCTTTTACTTTCATTTATTTTTTGTATAGTACGTTTCTTTTCTATTTCATTTATTTCTGTTCAGATCTTTATTATTACCTTTCTCTTGGAATTTTTTTGGATTTTTTGGCTGTTGCTTTTCCAATTCTCTGAGGCTTGATGTTAGGTGGTCCATTAGCCTTCTTTCCATCTTTCTCTTATGTGAATTAATTTCTATGAACTTCCGTTATGACTACTTTAGCAGTGTCCCAAAGATTATGGAATCTTGTGTCCTCATTGTCATTGGATTCCATGAATCTTTTTATTTCAGTCTTTCCTTCTTCAGTAGTAGTGGAGTCATTCAGGAGTAGGTTATTTAGTTTCCATGTATTTGGATTTTTTTGAGGAGTGCTCTTGAAATTAAAATCAAGTTGAATTCCATCATAGTCGGAGAAGATGCTGGATATAGTTTCTCTGCCTTGGAATGTGTAGAGGCTTGCTTTGTGCCCTATGATGTGGTCAATCTTTGAAAAGGTTCCATGTTGGAGTGAGAAAAAAGTGTATCTCGTGGTTTTTTGATGGAAAGTTCTTTAGATGTCTGTTAAGTACATATCCTTTCTCTCTTTACCTATTTTTTGTCTGGATAATCTGTCCAGAGGGAACATTGCAGCATTGAGATCTCCAACAATTTGTGTATTGCCGTCTATCTCCCCTTTTGGATCTAACAGTCTTTCCTTCACATATTTGGGTGCTCCTGTGCTAAGTGCATAGATATTTATAAGCATTATATCTTCTTGAGCTATAGAGCCTTTTACTACTATATGGTGCCCTTCTTTGTCTCTTTGAACAGTTTTTGTTTTAAAGACTATTTTGTCAGAAATTAGTATCGCAATTCCAGCTCTTTCTTGGTTCCCATTTGCATGGAAAACCTCTTTCCAACCCTTCACTTTCAGTCTATATATGTCTTTCTCCAAGAGGTGGATTTACTTTAGGCAACAGATAGAGGGTTTCTGATTTTTTTTCCATTCAGCCAGTCTGTGTCTCTTGATTCGAGAATTTAATACCATTAACATTCAATGTTATTATCAATGTTACAGGATCTGTACCGACGTTTAAGTTTGCTATTTTCTTAGTTGCCTTTTATTTCTTTGTTTCTGGCTTTTAATTATTTAGTTTTCCTGGAAGAGTATTTTCTTCAGGGTTTTTTGAAGAGCTGGTCTGGTGTTGGCAAATTCTTTCAGGTGTTGTTTGAGAAGATTTTAATCTTTTTTTTTTTTCCCATGTGAAGGATAATCTTGAAAGATAAAATAATCTTGGCTTAAATTATTTCTCTCTTAAAACTTTCAATACGTCTTCCTATTCTTTCCTTGCTTCCATCGTTTCCATTGAGAGATCCCATGTTATCCTGACAGGATGATCTTTGTAAGTCATTTGTCGTTTATCTCTTGCCAGTTTTAGTAACATGTCTTTATCTATGGTCTTAGACAGCTTGGCTAAGATGGTCCTTGGGGAAGATCTTCTGGGGTTGATTCTATTTGGTGTCCTTTGTATTGCTTGGGTCTGGATGGTTGAGTGCCTCTCTAGACTTGTCAAGCTTTCTTCCAGGATTTCATGGAATAGATTTTTCATGCCATTATTAGTTTCTTCACCTTCTGGTATGCTAATTATTCTGATGTTTGGACGTCTAATGGAGTCTAGTATTTCTTGTATATTAGCCTCGTGTTTTTTTGTTGTTTCCTCAATCTTTTTGGTATTTTTTTTCTAGGTCAGAGGTTTTAACTTTTACATCAGAGAATCGATCTTCAGCATGATCTAATTGACTCTTAATACTTTCAAGAGAGTTTTTGATTTCCTTTATTACAGACTTTATCTCTAATAGTTCCACCTGGTTCTTTCTAGAGTGTCTATTTCTTCTTTCATATCATGGAAGGGCTTCCTAATCTCCAGCAATTCATTGTCTCTTTTCTGTTCCAACTCACATAATTTAGTCACATTGAATGTTCGAAATTCTATGTATGTCATTTTGGTAACATCCTCCATATTTACGAGTGATGTAGTGGAGTTACTGTTTTCCTTTGGTGCAGGCATATTTCCTTGTTTATTGAGGCCTGAGGCTCTTCTTCTACTTCTAGCCATTGGAAGATGTATTCAATTTTGAATACCTCTTATGGGAGCGTTTTTCCGACTAGGAGTAAGTTTTATTCTTTTTTGCTGGGAATTGATGTTTGCTGAAGTCTTTCTGTTGCTTTTACTAAAGTGGTCTTAAGAGGGGTACTCTACTGAGGTGTCTGAAAAGCAATATCTCCTTTTTCTCAGGAGTATCAGTACAAGGGGAGATCCCAGAGAAAATTATATTACTAGGGGATTTCAGATATCTGATTATAGACCTGTCTTGTTCCTCTGGCAAGGTCGAAGATGAAGAGAAGAGGATATTTGGTGAAACAACAAAAGAAAAATAAAAAGAAAAGACAATAGAGAGAAATAAAGAAAAAGTCATGTGCCACTCCAGAAGCCTGTTGCTGGACCTGTCGTCTGCTGCAGGGGAAAGGACAGTCTGTGGAAGGAGGCAGAGGTGGTTATTAACAAGAGAATGGAGAAGCACAAAGAAAAACAAAAAGCAGAAAATTCTAGCTACCTTCCTAAGGGGTGGGGTCTTGGGCTGAGGAGTCTGGAAGTGAGATGGGGGTAGGGGGTAGAGGTTCCCCTGCCTCAGTGTCCCTTGCTGGCCAGAGGCCTGTAGCTGGACCTGCCACCTGCTGCAGGGGAAAGAACAGTCTAGGGGGTGAGGTCTTGGGCTGGGGAGTCTGAAAGTGAGGCGGGGGGGCAGAAGTGTCCCTGCCTCAGTATCCCTTCCTGGCCAGAGGCCTGTAGCTGGACCTGTTACCTGCTGCAGAAGAAAGGACCAGCATCCTTTCATGATCAAGACTCAGCAAAATCAGCATAGAAGGGCCATTTCTCAACACGATAAAAACCATCTATGAAAAACCCATAGCAAACATCATCTTGAAGGGAGAAAAGCTGAAAGCTCTTCCATTAAAAACGTGTACAAGACAAGGATGGCCACTTTTTCCACTCCTTTACAATATAGTACTGGAAGTCCTCACCAGTGCAATCAGAAAAGATAAAAAAAAAAAGGCATTCAAATAGGAAAACAAGAGGTGAAACTTACTCTATTCACAGATGACATGATTGTATACAAAGAAGACCCAATGGTCTCCATGGAAAAATTTTGGGAGGTAATGCATGAATACAGTTAAGTTGAAGGATATAAAATTGATATACAGAAATCGATAGCATTTCTATATATGACTAACAGGCAGACTGAGATAGAACTGAAAAAAGTTATTCCAATTACCATAGCCACAAAAAGTATAAGATACTTAGGGATAAATCTAACCAAAGAAGTTAAAGACCTCCACAAAGGAAACTATGAGAAGCTAAAAAAAGAAATTGAGTTCCTTCCGTGTGGTCGCTGGGGAGAACCTGCTGCTGTGCTGACCGTGCTCTGCTGGACATGGTGTCCATGACGTTTGGAAAGAAACTGACCATCAACCAGATGACTAGAAATCGCTGCAGGACCACAAGAAATATGGGAAAGCAGGAAAATACTTCTCCTCCAAGGGAAAAGGATAACTCGTCTTCATCCACACACAGTTCAAGGGAATTCATGGAAATGTCTGATAAAGAATTCAGAACATTCATAATGGCAAAACTAACAGAGATGGAAGAGAAGAGAGACAATGAACTGCTGAAGAGGAAGGAGAAAGAAGTTGTTGAGTTCCAGGAAGTGAGGAAATTCATGCAAGATCTAAAAGAGGAATTTCACACTTTACAAAAGAATCAGATGGAACTGTTAGAGATGAAGGCTATAATACAGGAAGTCAAAATCTCCCTTGAAAGTATTAAAAGCAGACTAGATCGTGCAGAAAATAGAATCTCAGACATAGAAGAGAAAATTGCTAACCTAGAAAAATCCACCACGAAGACTGAGAAAATGCCCCAAAAATTTGAGACTAATATTTGAGAAATACTAGATACCATCAAACCTCCAAACGTATGGATAATAGGCATACCAGAAGGTGAAGAGACTCATAAGGGCATTGATAATCTATTCCATGAGATCCTGCA
>NW_006160079.1:1130307-1145377 GCF_000334495.1 Tupaia belangeri chinensis | reverse complement strand
TGTGGGTGTGGTGAAAGGGGAGCTCTCTTACACTGCTGGTGGGGATGTAAATTGGTCCAGCCACTGTGGAGAACAATTTGGCGATTTCTCAAAAATCTACAAATAGAACTCCATATGATCCAGCAATCCCACTTCTTGGTATCTACCCAAAGGGCAGAAGAATTCTTCATTGGAAAAGTGCTTGCACATCGATGTCTATTCACAATTGCTAAGACATGGAACCAACCCTAATTCTCCCCTACGGATGAATGAATTGAGAAACTGTGGTGCATACACTCTATGGAATATTATTCAGCCATAAAAGCCAACAAAACCCTGGCTTTTGACAGAAAGTGGAAGAATATGGAAGATTTACTGCTGAGTGAAGCAAGCCAGGCTATGAAGGAGAGACATTGTATGTCCCCACTTAATATATACTGAGTGTCTGCACTCTATGACTGAAATTATTTGAATAAAGGATGTAAAAACACAAGAGATAGGTGTGAATGCCAGATGTAGTGTGTGTGGAGGAGTGGGGCCTAGGAAAGGACTTTTGGAAGAGGGATACAGAGGCAGAGCAATGACAGAATGGGGAGCTGTGGTGTTATCTGTTGAAGATATTTTGAGCAACTGGACTGGCAAGAAATGTTCACATATTGAAATCTTCACTTTGTAAGCTAAATAATGTGATTGAATGTATAAAAAAATTTTTAAAAATTTTAAAAATTTTAAAAATTAAAAACAAACAAATAACCCTAGGAGATGGACAGGACAGAGATTTTTTATGCACATTGTTTTTCAGAAGAGAGAAACAAGGGCATGGAGTGATGCAGAGGTTTTTCCCAAGACCATCCAGCTATAAGTGGATGAGCTAGGACTGCAAGGTATACCTACTGCCTCTCAGCTTTGGACTTCTTCCTTTGCAATACAAATGTCTGTTCTGTCTCTGAGACTAGAGCACAAGCTCTTTGAGGGTTGGAGTGTGTCTTGTTTATCTTGGGTAAACCAGCAATGGCTTTCTAATTTTCTGAATGGGGCTCAATTCACTTCCATCTGAAAAATGAAAAGCTTAATCCCAATTTTTTTTTTTTAGGATCTTCTAAGAAACTAACCTCTCTACCTATCACTTGGCTTTGCCACCAGGGGTCAGCACAAGTGCTTACGAACCCAGAGCTCTGGGCTGGTGCAGGACAGGGAGAGGAAAGACAGGCAAACTCAACTTGTGTCCCTAACAGCCAGCATGGAAAATCCTAGTGCCTGTGGTAGAAGTCATCCCAACACATACACTGACCACTGAGCTCGGCAGGATGCATCAGAACCTAGGTTTTTTCATGGAGGTTGGTGAAATGTAAACTAGAGGGTGAGGAGATAGAGCAGTGGAGGGATTAAGACTTGTGGAATAGAGACCTATACTCTAGTACCAGCCCTGGTCCTTTATCCACCTGAGACTTCAAGCAGACTGCTTTCCTCCACTCTGGTCCTCAGTTTCCTTGTCAGTCACAGAGGAAGTTAAACCAGAGCCTGGCTCACAGCTAGAATTGCTTAGCAGCATAATCTAAAGCACTTCTTTCTACACACAGCCCGAGGGCCTCACTCTCAATCTACTGAAGTATGATCCCCAAGAGATGGAAATTTCCATTATTTTTTTGGACACAGCTCCCCAGGTGGTTCTGCTACATGGATTGGATTGAAGAACTGCAGGACCCTCCAAGCAATGTGGGCCCTGACTCTTCACAGGTAGTACTAACAAGGGGCTCAGAGCATTAGGAAACCACCTGTCTACCAGCTCCCCTCCTTCTCCCTCTCCCAGGCTGTTTAGGGAAAGCCTTGTCCCCACTGTACTCTCTGCTCAACCTCTGGCTCTTTGGCCTTCCTGGGTGGAAGCCACAGGACTCTTGAGTGCCACTTTCCCTGTCCATGAAAAGCACATCCCAGGCCCCTGGCATCCCCTCTGCTTTCTCTGGGAGGTGTCTTTTGTATGTAGAACTTCAGAGGCATCTGGGAGGAACTATATGATGAGATTGTCAGGGGAGAGGAAAACATTCATGAGACAGGAACTGGGAGAAAGGGGTCCGTGCTGAGGCAAAAAGCAAAAGGTAGAGACTAGACTATTTCCTCCTCCCGCTACTAAGGTTAAGAATGAGGGGTCATATATGGCATTCCCTTTTGAAAAAGCAATGTAATAACACTGTAAAGTTATATGCAATTCAATGTAATATAAACAAGATTATGATGATAATAAATAAAAATTTATATTAAAAAAGGACTAACACACACACACACACAGAGAGAATGAGGGGTCCATCCTCCCATCTGTCCAGTTTTACAACTTTCACAGCCATTAACCTCAACAACAGTGATTTGAGGCCATTATCTCAGGTCTCAAGGCTCTTCTTTGCTATCCTTGCTAAATAGCACCGGCCCCTCTTCCCACACCCATCACTTTTTATCTTCTTTTCCCGATAGATTTGTGTTGCACTTAACCATTTCTCAGCATTTTATTTTACTTTTATTACATATGCACTTGCTCATTTGTCTATTGTTTGTCTTCCCCACTAGAATGTAAGCTTCAGGAGGACAGGTACTATGCTCCTCTCATTTACTATTGTATCCCCAATGATTAGAACAGTTTCTGGCATATGAAGGTAATTATTTATTAAATGATAAACAAAATGTATAAATGGGAAAATCACGGCCAGTCACTGCTTCAGACAGGACTGGATCCCTCTATTCCTTTTTCTACTGACTCCCAGGACAGTGCCCTCTGTTCCAACAGAGTGAGGGCTTAGCTCTAAAACCCCTGTGGTGATTTGGCGGCCAAGCCATTAGAATAGGGCACTGGGCTTCATACCAGCAGGCTGATGGCAATCACTACAGCCCTGAGACGGTCCACTGGACTCCTTACTATGTCCTCCCCCAAGACCTTGTGTTGCTTTGGGCCTCCCCACTTTAGCTGTCACCTCAGCTCCCCAAGAGCCTGTTCTGCCTGCCTGACTGCAGGTGCAGCAAGGCCTGATCCATAGTGACTGCCCAGCTCTTGCCTTTCAAGGTCTTCTCTAAAGAAAGCTCTGGTTGTAGCCGCAGGTGGTGCTCTTAGGTCTAGCCAGCCAAGAATACCCAGTAGTCTGGAGGACTGGGCTAGAGTGTGAAAGTTGACCAACTCATCTCCACTGGTGGAGACACTCCTACTAACTGCTGACGCCTAGCAGGAGTAGGGGATTGTGTTTCATCTTCCTCTTTGTGAGCTTCCATGTGGAAGGCAGTTGAGCATGAGGGCTACTTATGAGGCTTAGGAACCAGCCTGCTGAGACTGAAAACCTGACTCTGCCACTTACCAACTAGATGGTCTTGAGCAACATCTCTGAACAGTTTCAGTTTTCTCATCCACATACCTCAAAGGTTACTGCAAGGATTAAACAAGGTAATCCATGATAAGTGCATGTTAGCTGCTATTGTGGTTATTTTGTTAGAACTCATTATAATACTTTCTTCTTCCTACTCCTCTTACTCTTTTTCTCCCTTCTTAATCTTCTTTTTATCCTCATCCTTCTTCCTCTACCTCTCCTTCTTTAGTTGCCAGATAGCATGTATGCTTGTCAGAGAGAGACAGAGAAAGAGAGGAAGTAAACACACACACACACCCATAAGGTATGGTCATGCCACAATCTCTTCTCCTCCATTTGGGGTACATATAAACATGCACCCAGTGTGTTTTTCAAACTGCCAAGGTCAAGATTTGAAACATGGTTGATCATATGGTTAACTTCCTTTAATTACCAGACTACAAGCCTGGCCCAATATATTTGCTTCTTATTATTGTTCCATTGTTATTTATTTTCATCATCCTCATCATTGTTACTCTTATTTTGATTTTTCTTTCCCATATTCTGTGCATTTTTCTTCCTCTGGATCTATGGATTGATGGTAGATGGGGAAATGGAGGCACAGAGCCCCGTAGTAGCTTGTCCTAGGTTTTATGGCTCACTGTGTCAGCAGACCTCATCTCCCCAGGTAGGTCTCACTTTCACTGAGCTAGAACCTCTTGGGAATCCTTTTTGCTGTATACAAGGGCAGGATCTGAGTCAAGCTGTGGAATTTGGGGTACATATAAACATGCACCCAGTGTGTTTTTCAAACTGCCAAGGTCAAGATTTGAAACATGGTTGATCATATGGTTAACTTCCTTTAATTACCAGACTACAAGCCTGGCCCAATATATTTGCTTCTTATTATTGTTCCATTGTTATTTATTTTCATCATGCTCATCATTGTTACTTTTATTTTGATTTTTCTTTCCCATATTCTGTGCATTTTTCTTCCTCTGGATCTATGGATTGATGGTAGATGGGGAAATGGAGGCACAGAGCCCCGTAGTAGCTTGTCCTAGGTTTTATGGCTCACTGTGTCAGCAGACCTCATCTCCCCAGGTAGGTCTCACTTTCACTGAGCTAGAACCTCTTGGGAATCCTTTTTGCTGTATACAAGGGCAGGATCTGAGTCAAGCTGTGGAAACTGAGTTGTATAGAACATAGGGAATCAGACAATTATGGACTTTGCTCTGTTAGATGTCTACTATCTAATTTTCCCCAGTATCCAGCCATTGTTGCTATCTTCCCTCAGAGCTGAGACATACTGACCATATCTTCAAGCTCAGCTCCAACTATGGCACCCAGCTTGCCACTGAGATGCCCCAGGCTCACCTGCTGGCCTCAACACTAGATCTTTGCTGTAGCCTGGCCATGTTCCTGTGCCCTGGTTCTAGTTACTGGGCTATGATTGGAAACATTGACCAGTTCCCCACCTTGTGTACTGCAGCCCTGATTTCTGAGTTTCATCCTTGGTGAACTGACCTAAGCCATGCCTTGCTATGTTGGTCCTCTCACAAACTTGAATCTGGCCCCTTATCCCCCACTAGAGTCCTATAGCCTATAGACAGACCTTCCTCTAACACCTCCTTAGCATTCCTTAGAAGGCTTGGCATCACCTGCCCTTACTATATCCTCCCCCAAGACATTGCATTGCCCTGGGCATCCCCACTTTAGCTGTCACCTCAGCTCCCTTAAAGCCTGTTCTGCCTACCCGACTGCAAGTGCAGCATGACTTGATCCATAGTGGCTGCCCAGCTCTTGCCTCTCAAGGCATCCCGGTTCACTTCAGTGAACTGTGGCCATGATTACCCAAGCCTTGCAAGGAGGTTCCCAGCATTGGCTGCCAAAAATTCAGGGACTCCCTGAGCTCTCTTGGGCTCTGAGGCATGGTGATGGGTCATCCAGTGGCCTAGGAGGAGGCCTAGAATTTCTGCTGTGTCATTGGCTTAGACCTTGCTCTGAGCCTGTCTATTTCTCCTTCTCTGTTTCTCAACCTCACCCATCTTTGACTCCTCCCATTCCCCAGTCCTTCCTCACTGGCCAGTATTCCTGCCCTGCTCTCTTGGCCCTGCCAGGCTCTGGCTGATGTGCTAGAACTAAGACAACAGTCCTTCTTCCAGAGCATTTGGAGCCACCAATTCACCAATTCATGCAAATAACTGCTTATTTGCTGGACTGATACTGATGAACAATCCTGCTTATAATCAGATGCTCATAGAATTCAGCCCCTAGTTGCCACTACTTCCTATGAAGCCCAGCATGACTGGCCTATTGGCAAGTGAGCCCTTCTGAGGAGCATTCATCCAGCCAGCTATGGCCCTGAGGGATTCTCACACCTGGGAATGAAGCCCATGGCCTCCCTGGAGCTATGAAGTGGGTTGGCCCAACACGGGGGTTGTTGAGCCTAACTAGGGAACATTGCAGAACTTTGGTCACTGGGAATTTCATATCTTCTATCTTACCTCTAACTCCAAGCTTATCAGGTTGGCTGTGGTGGGAACTACAGTAGCTAAGGAGTGCTGAGTGGATCTACCTCTGAACAATACTACCGGGACCAAGCATTACTTAGCTGGGAAGTCTACTTCCCACCACAAGCCCTCGTGAGTAGAAAACCAGACTTTTCAACAGCAGAAATTTCACCTTTCCAAGAGGCATCTCATGTCTTTTCTAGAGATCATTTTCAGACATGCCTCAGTCTCCGACTTCTTGTCTTGATGGTCCTGTGACACTTCCATCTCCATCCTTGTCTCCGGAACATCCATGAGCCTCTCTTTTTGGACAGGAAGAAATTATTGCCAAGACAAGGGACATTTTTTTAGTAAGGAAATGGTCAGTTTTCTCGCACCTGCTGGAACTTCCCAGAGTATAGGCATTTAACAGGGACTTCTGTAGGCTCGGAGAGGAATGGAAGGGGACCCCCAAAGTCTTTTGTAGAAATCATTTGACTTCATTGATGAGGAAGCCCAAGAGACAGAAGAGACCCAAAAATTTATTAATAATTTAAAAAAAATGTCCTACCTTGCTGGTATATCAATTCTTGGATGGGTCAGAAAGAATATCAGATCTAGAAGGGCCCTTAGAGTCCCTTGGCCTACTGCTTTCCAAACCCAGCTGTTCTTCACAATCACTAGAGAACGCAGTCCCTATTCCTTAAGGTTCTGATTCAGGATATCTGGGGAGACACCTGAGAATCTATATTTTTTATATAGATGTGCACCAGGTTTAGATATCACTGGTCTAGTTCAATGCTCTCATATTACAAATGGGGAAAACTAGAACTCGGAAAGGCATGTTTTCAAAGCCATTTGGCAACTACCTGGGAGACAAGACATTGACTGCTTTCCGTGATCTGCTTCTAATGTTCCCTTTCTCATTCTATCATCCTTTTTATGCACCCTTGGGATTATCATATAAAATATAGGACACAAGTTAAATTTGAATTTCAAACATACTTAATACTGAAAAATTATTTATTGTTTACCTGAAATTAAACCGAATATTCTGGACTTTTATTTGCTCAATATGGAAACTCTAAGTACCTTACACTATAGACAACTTGAATGAGTTTTCTCAGACATAATTTCTAAATTCCTACTTCTCGACCTTTGCTTATGTTGTCTCCTCTCTCTGGAATACTCACCTTATCATTTCCCCCAAATCTGCCCATCTTTCTACCTGAATGCCACCTCCTCTTTCAAGCCTTCTTATCACTTAAACTGTCTTTCATCTAGTCTCCAATGACACTTTATCTGTCTTCCTACTTCTATTTCCTCTAGCTCTATTTTTAATCAGAGCTCTTTATCTACTTGTCTCAACTCTCCTATGGAAAGTGAGCCAGCCCTCCACCAGGACAGGGATCCTATCTGAGCAGATGGTAAAGTGTGAAAGCATGGACTCTAGTGTCAGATGGCTTTTGCTTGAACATGGCTCTGTCACTGATCAACTGTGTGCCATTGGACAAGATTTTCCACCTCCTTGAGTCTCAGTTTTCTCATCTCTAAAATGAAAAGTAAAAGTAATTATGCAAGGTTGCCATGAACACTAAATGAGATAAAGCTTTGAGAGTCTTAGAGCAGAAAGGGTATGCATAAGATGCCCAATAAATGTTAGCAATTGTTATAAATCATCATCTTCATTGCTGTATCCTCAGAGTCAAGCACAGAGTAGTGACCAGTCTCCTGAATGAACACATGAGTGAATGAATAGATGAATAAAAGTAAAATGTTTGGATATAAGATCCCATGACCCATTGGCAGAAAGTGCTAGATGCCAATGTGAACAGCTCTGAGTTGAGAACCAATTACATTGGAAAACCATGTTCCCTCAGAGAAAGTTTCCACCCTGGGGGAACTGTACTATATTCCTCTGTAGGGCAGTAAATTGTAAATTGCAGTTTGGAGATTATTACACAAATGTTTATCTCATAGGAGCATTTCTACACTTCCATTCTCTATAGTAATTATTGAAAACACAAATCCAGACGTGTGCTTTTCACAAGTCCCTGCATTTTTGTGAATGCTAGGGAATTTCTACTGGGCTTTCTCCCTCCATTACAGTGTAATCTATTAATCGAAAGTCTGGAGGGCCAGCCCTATAATTTAATTATCAAAGGAGCAAGATTACACATGGCTGGCCACAGTTTGAGTTCCAGACCTGGAAGCTTGAAAAAGAAAACACTGGGCACATGTAACTGCATAGCCAGAATTCCAACAAGGTAGAGAAATGGAGGGAGATGGGATTGTGATGTGATCATGCACAATTGGGGAGCTCTTTCAGTCTCTCTTTCTCTCTGTGTCAAGTGCACATGCCCTCTGGCCATCGAAAAAAAAAAGGAGGAAAGAAAACAGATTGATAAATGCTTAGAGACCAAAAAAAAAAAATGCAAGTGACAAATTTTGTCCAGGTTTACCTTGCTCTTACCCTAAATATATTCAATTGTCAAGTGTTGGGTCCATGACACACACTAAATAAACAGGTAGAAGCTGAAATAAAAGAAGGTGAAATGAGAGTTTCTTAGTGTAATGAGATACATTGGATTGTCAGAAAAGTCATAACACAATTTTGCATAAAAAAAATGTCATGACTTTTCCAACGACCCAATATTACTCTCATCTGAAATCACTTATGACTTCTGCTAAAAAAGGACACTCAGCATCTTACCTATTGTAGTAGATGTCAAATAAATATCTGTTGAATAAATGACTGAATACTGTTTGAAGAAATGTGGAGTATAAACAGATAAATGCATAAATAGTCTTTTAAAATAAAATAAATGTGGAATAATTCTGCCTACCACATACTCTAATTGTATCTTGGCCCAATTTGGAAGAGTGGCTGATTTGGCCTTGTCATAGAAACTCTGCCTGAACTGTGGTGTAAGTACCATTTATAGTCATTTCTTAGCCTCTTGAGGTTGATAGAAACCTGAGAGATTACATGGGCCAACCTTTTCCCTATTTACGTCTAGTGATAAGGACCTCACTAACCCATATTATGACTTTTAGGTGCTCTGATATCCAAATGACAGACCTGATGCTAGAATCCAAGCCTCTCTATCATGTAAACTAGGACACTCTCCACTGTACCACAGTTACCACCCTTAGAACTATGAACCTGTATTTTATTCAAAGATGATAAGAAAAGAACTTCTCTAGGAAGCAGAAGACCTGGATCCAAGTCTGAATTCTGCCACTGACTTGCTGTGTGAAGAATATCTTTCCTTTTTGGGGCCTCAGTTTCCCTTTGTACACAATGAGGGGTTTCAAACGGAGTACTCTGCAAGACTCCGGCAGTTCAGATGTTCCATGATTCTTTACTGAGGTCTAATTAAGATCTTTATATGCAGTGGTTCTCAAAGTATGATCCCAGAACCTCTAGGGATCACTGAGAACCTTTCCAAGAGTCAATCAGGTCTCTCTGTTCAAATTATTTATCTGCAGGAGGCAGGGTTTTCTTTATATACTTCAAATCAAACTACATCTCACAACAGGCTTAATGCAGAAGCAGTTATGAGAAGCCAACTATTTTCTATCAAGCCAGATATTAAAGAGAGTACTAAGCAATGTAAAGCCATGTCACTCTTCTCAGCAAACTTATTTTTGTTTTGGAAAACAATATTATTCATTATAAACTAATAAAAAGATATTGTAAAATGGCCAGCTCCATAGTCTAGTAGTTAAGGGAGACAGATCCCACATGGAAAACCGAAGTTCAAATTCTGGCCCTAGCAGCTTGAGAGACATGCCAAGTGCTTGTGCTTGCTCCCAAATCCCAACAGGATGGTGAAATGGAGGGGAAGGGATTGCACTGTGACCATGTACCATTCTGGGTTGCTTTCTTCTTCTCCCTCTCTCTCTCTCTCTGGTGAGCAAACATGTTCTCTGGCTTTAAAAAGTGTTACTATGTTAGCATATTTAATTTATAAGTCACTATTTTTTTCCTTTTTAATTGTTATAGGGCATATGCACTCACCAAGGAAAAATCCAAGCCTCTCTATCATGTAAACTAGGACACTCTCCACTGTACCACAGTTACCACCCTTAGAACTATGAACCTGTATTTTATTCAAAGATGATAAGAAAAGAACTTCTCTAGGAAGCAGAAGACCTGGATCCAAGTCTGAATTCTGCCACTGACTTGCTGTGTGAAGAATATCTTTCCTTTTTGGGGCCTCAGTTTCCCTTTGTACACAATGAGGGGTTTCAAACGGAGTACTCTGCAAGACTCCGGCAGTTCAGATGTTCCATGATTCTTTACTGAGGTCTAATTAAGATCTTTATATGCAGTGGTTCTCAAAGTATGATCCCAGAACCTCTAGGGATCACTGAGAACCTTTCCAAGAGTCAATCAGGTCTCTCTGTTCAAATTATTTATCTGCAGGAGGCAGGGTTTTCTTTATATACTTCAAATCAAACTACATCTCACAACAGGCTTAATGCAGAAGCAGTTATGAGAAGCCAACTATTTTCTATCAAGCCAGATATTAAAGAGAGTACTAAGCAATGTAAAGCCATGTCACTCTTCTCAGCAAACTTATTTTTGTTTTGGAAAACAATATTATTCATTATAAACTAATAAAAAGATATTGTAAAATGGCCAGCTCCATAGTCTAGTAGTTAAGGGAGACAGATCCCACATGGAAAACCGAAGTTCAAATTCTGGCCCTAGCAGCTTGAGAGACATGCCAAGTGCTTGTGCTTGCTCCCAAATCCCAACAGGATGGTGAAATGGAGGGGAAGGGATTGCACTGTGACCATGTACCATTCTGGGTTGCTTTCTTCTTCTCCCTCTCTCTCTCTCTCTGGTGAGCAAACATGTTCTCTGGCTTTAAAAAGTGTTACTATGTTAGCATATTTAATTTATAAGTCACTATTTTTTTCCTTTTTAATTGTTATAGGGCATATGCACTCACCAAGGAAAGAGAGAGAGGAGAGGGAGAAAGAACCTACCAATGGGGTGTGATCACACTGTAATTGTTTTATTTATGCATCCCGATCCCGTTGGGATTTTTGGCATGCATGCACATGAACCTGGTATGTCTCTCAAGCCACCAGGGCCATGCTTTGAAATGCAGTTGGCCTTATGGAATCTGACTCCCTTACCAACTAGATTATGGAGCTGGCCCCTAAATTTGTTTTTACAATGAATGAACCAATAGATATTCTTTAAGTGTCTCAATCTTAATGTCTTATGTAATAAATATCCATACATGTGACCTACACAAATAAAATCTTTTGGGGATACTTAATAACTTTTACTATTGTGAAGCTGTACTAGTAGGTATTTAACTTCCTGTCTCATTCTGTACAGCCTTCCTCCTGGCCCCCAATAGTCACGGATGTGACCTGTTCAATATGTGGCACAGGGGAGCTGGACAGTGGTGCAGTGGTAAAATGTGATGATTTGCAAAGCTGACCCACATAGGAAGGCTCCAAGTTCATGCCAGGAGAACTCCCTAAGTATGCAGGGCATGTGTGCCCATGATCTGAGACTGGTTGAGGTTGACAGTGGCTTGTGGCATCAAGACCCCATTGGGAATCTGCTCTCTCTCATTCATGGAAGTAATAAAATAAGCTTAAAAATATATCTGGCACAGAAAAGGACACAATGACATTGAGAGAAAGGCCATTCTTTCTCACAGGCCTCAGCCATGTCAGGCTCTCCATTCCTTCATTTGCATTTCTTGGTATAGACCAGTGACTGAGGCTTTAGATGCCCGCTCATGGCAATGCCAGTTCTGGGGCAGGGAAAGAAAACAGCTGGTCAAACAAAGGCTGATGTGACAGCCTCCCTGCTCGTCTGCCTACTGCTGCGCAGCCCCTCCTGCTTTCAACTTCCATAATTGCTAAATTCTCCATAACTCCCACTCAAATAAAACAGGTTTCACCACTAATCATGGAAGGTCTTGGGTATGAGGCAAGGGGAGCCCTGTCAGATTCAGAGCCCCTATGGGGTAAAGGGGAAGAAGAAATCAAGGCAGAAGGGAGGACTTATGTTAGCTGAGAGAAGCCACTTCATGCCAGACCTTTCAAGTTCTCTTTTTTCTTTTTTTATATATCAGAGGGGAATGCGCTATTACCAGAGGTTTTTGCTATAGGGCATGTGTGCTTGCCAGAAAGACAGAGAGACAGAAAGCGAGAAATCACCCCCTAGGGGGGATGGCCACACCACAATCTCTTCTCCTCCATTCTCCTCTCAGAATCTTGGGCATGCATGCACACGCACCTGGTGTGAGTTTAAGCCACCGGGTCCGGGATTCGAATCTCAGTTGACTACATGGGAGTCCAGCAACATAGACATTATGCCAACTGCTGGTGCCAAGGGGGGTGCACACTCTCAAGGGAGACAGAGAAAGGGAGAAAGCACTATGCCCCACGGGATATGGCCTTACTGCAATCCCTTCTCCTCCATTTCTCTATCCTCCCAAGGATTTGGGGCATGCATGTGCAAATTCCCAGTATGTTTTTCAGGCTGTCAGGGTGGGACTTGAACTCCATGGTCAGCTATGTGGATTCCACTCCCTTAACACTAGACCACAGGTCATCCCAGTTTCCTTTTTTCTTACTGATAAACCTGGGAGGTGAGTAGAGATCTTTATTTTCATCTTCATGCAACAGTCAAGAAAACTGAGGGCGATTCCAGAAGTAAAGTGACTAGCCTAAAGTGACTACACAGTCAAAAAGTAACTGGACTTGGATTGAACTCAGTCTAGAGAATGCCAAATCAGTGTTTCTTTTGCTTTATCAGAAGTGGGGAGAGTCAGGAACAGCCAAGGGAGGAAAAGGAAGCAAGGGAACTAACATATATTGAATACTTACTGTGTGCCAAGTACAGTGAATATATCTGAATGTTATCTGTTCCCTCCTATCATCAGTCCCCTTATGTAAGCAATGAACCCATATTTTACAGATGAGGGGACACACTTAGAGAAATGAAGTGGCTTTTGTAAGGGCACTTAAAAGGTAGCAGAACCAGAATTTGAACAGAAGTGTGGTCCCAGCCTCAGTAGTACAGTTGATTACTACTGAACTACTGTGCTGGAAGCCACGTGTCTGACTACAGCTTCAGATCTTGAGTTGACCTTAATGCATTCCAGGTTCACATGCAACCAAGATCCTGAAGAGCTAGAGGGCTATGGAAAGGGGATTACAGCATGAGTAGACCCTATTGAGGGTGTCTGTCTCCCCTTGGTTCTGTCCATTTCTCTCTTGCATGTATATGAACTCTCTCTCATGAATAAAAGAAATAAGGTATGAAAAGTTCTGAGTCTGCCTGGTTGCAAAGACTCTGCTTTTTCAGTAATAACGAACAAACTTTATTAAGAACTTACTTGGGCCAAGGCCAGCAGATGGCATAATGGTTACGTTGCTGGACTCCCATGTTCTTGATTGTGATTTGAATCCTGAACCTTGCGGCTTAAAACTTTCACCAATCACATGTGCATGCTTGCCCAAATTCACAAGAGGAAAATGGAGGAGAAGGGATTGCAGCATAGCCATCTCCTCCCGGGTGGTGATTTCTCACTTTCTGTCTATTTATCTTTCTCTGTCTCTCTGTTGAGCACACACATTCTATAACAACAGCAAAAAAAGTCTCAAAACAAACAAACAAATAAAAAACAGCTTACTTAGGCCAGCTGATGGTGTGGTGGCTAAGGCAGCTGGATCCCACATGGCTGACTGTGCAGTTCAGTTCTGAACCCAATGCCTTGAAAAACATCCCAGGCACATGAGCATGTGTGCCCAAGATCCCAAGAGGAGAATGGAGGACAAGGGATTGAGGGGTAGCCATCCCTCCCGAGAGGTAATTTCTCATCCTCCCCCCTTTGTCTCTCTCCGCAGTGTATGTGCTCTATGGCAATTTTTTTTAAAATAAAGGCTTATTTTATGATAAGCATTGTACAAAATTCTTTAATTCATTCGATGTAAACTTCCCAGTGCCAGGTGATGATACAGTAGTGATATAACTAGATCCTTGTGAGAAAGGTCTCGGATTCACACCTTGGGACCTCACTGAACATATGTGGCACATGTATGTGTGCCTGCAGGAACCTGTGGGCAAACAGGGATTGAGGTGGATTGGGGTGTGGATCCTGTTGAGGTTGTCTGTCTCTATGTCTCTCTGTCTCTTTCATGGAAGTAATTAGTAAACTATGAACTTAAAAATTTTAAATCTCAAGGAGAAGATTCCACATGGCACCTGCAAAGTAGTGATTTCAAGATAAAAGATAAATGAAGATTTCCTACTGATAATTCAGCCTCTAGCAAACAAGCTAGAGTGGTAGGGAGTTCCTCTAGCCTTCTATCTCTGTCTCTGTCTCTCCCTGCTTCTGTCTTCTCATCTTTTTGTAATTATTCCTTTTTAAAATTTTTTTAAAGGTAAAGTTTTCTCTTGTTCTCAGCTCTGCCTTTTGTCTTGTTAATAATCCCCTCTGTTCCTCCCACCCAGGCAGGAGAGGCAAGAGGCAGGCCTTCAGGAGATGATTCCTCACGGCTCCTGCAAAGTAGTGATTTGGTGCAGCGTTTGTGCGTCACACGGTTTTCTATTTTGTGCTTTTTTTTTTTTTTAAAGAAAAACAATAACGATAATTTTTTTTAGTTTTTTTATTTTTTTGCCTTTTTTTCTGTTTCTTTGTTGTTGTTTCTCTCTCTCTTTTTCATTTTCTTTTCTCTTGTCTTTCTGCTCCTCAATATCCATTGGCTGTGTTTCTAGGTGGATCTAAGGGCACTGTAGCTAAACATCCTAATACTATTAGGGTTAACATATTCCTCAATATCTACTGAATCAGCTGCACAAAGCAATCACAACAGAACAGCAAAGATATTCCAGATCACCCCTTTCTGCTTGCTCCTGAATGTTTAGATTGAACTTCAAGAATTAGGTTAGGAAGAAACACACCATCCATCAGATGATTAGAAATTACCTCAAGACTACAAAAAAAAAATGCAAAAATAAGAAAATATCACTCCTCCAAGGGAAAAGAATAACTGCTCTCTTTTTTTGGAGAGGTTTTCACTATAGGGCGTGTGTACTTGCCAGACAGACAGAGAGAGGCATAGAGACAGAAAGTGAGAAATCACCCCCCAGAGGGGATGGTCACGCCACAATCCCTTCTCCTCCATTCTCCTCTTGGGATCTTGGGCACGCACGCACACGCACCTGGCATGAGTTTTAAGCCACCGGGTCCAGGATGCGAACTGCAGTCGACTACATGGGAGTCCAGC
>NW_006160079.1:1116526-1127491 GCF_000334495.1 Tupaia belangeri chinensis | reverse complement strand
CTCTGAGTAGAATGAATATACTATAAGGTAGCACCTAGTCGATCCTATATAGTTTACTATGGTCATTAATTATGTATTTTTTACTATATTTTTCAATTTTAAGAAAAGTAGATTTAACTTTAATAAATCAAAGAAATGCTAAGAAAATATGCTTAAAACTTAAAGCCAGGAAACAGGTTGGGATTCTGTTCAAATAGTAGGTACATGAACCTATCGTCAGCTCAAGACAAGACAAAAATCCTTAAAACTGGAAAACAAAGCCTGGAAAAAAATCAACGTTTTAGTCAAAAGTCATAAAATTCTATTTCAGCAGTTCAGTCTCATGTATTTTATCTTTTGTTGTGATTCAATTTTCCCACTTAAAATCTGGGATATAAAATTCAACTTCAGACTTGTCACCAAGATTAAGTTGGCCATTTTCTTAGCTTTTGAAGTCTTATTTCTGTGTGACTGTATTTAATTTTCCAGGTATAGCACTCCCTGAAGAACTTCTTGGAGATCTGGTCTGGTCCTGGTAAATTCTTTCAGATTTTGTTTATCTGAGAAAGTTCTTGTCTTTTCTTCCTATATGAAGGATAATCTTGCAGGGTATATTATCCATGGTTGCAATTGCTTTTCCCTTAGCACGTTGAATATATTTTCCCGTTCTTTCCTCACTTGCATTGTTCCAGTGAGAGATCCGCTGTCAGTCTGATGGGATATCCTTTGTAGTAACTTTATGTTTCTCTCTTGCCAATCTTAGTATCTTTTCTTTGTGGTTTTGGTCAATCTGTCTATAATGCATCTTGAAGAAAATCTTCTTGAGTTGATTCTATTTGGGGTCCTTTGTATTTCTTGGGACTGGATCTTTGAATGCCTCTCTAGGTTTGGGAAGTTTTCTTCCAGGATTTCATGGAATAGATTGTCAATGCCCTTATGGGTCTCTTCCGCTCTGGGATACCAATTATCAAATGTTTTGACGTCTGATGGTGTCTAGTATTTCTCAAATAATATTCTAATTTTTAGGGGCAATTTTCTCCATCTTCATGGTGGATTTTTCTAGTCCAGTAATTCTATCATCTACATCTGAGATTTGATTTTCTGTATGATCTAGTCTGCTTTGAATACTTTCAAGGGAGGTTTTGACTTCCTGTATTATAGTCTTCATCTCTTACGGATCTATTTGATTCTTTTTTATAGTGTATAATTCCTCTTTTAGATCTTGCAAGAATTTCCTTACCTCCTGAAGCTTGACAGATCCTTTCCCTTGCCTCTTTGGCAGCTCATTGTCTCTCTTCTCTTTGATCTCTGTGAGCTTTGTCACCATGAAAATTCTAAATTGTTTATAAGATATTTCCATGAATTTTATCATACTATCTGAGGATGAAGAGGAATTATTTTTCCTTGGAGGAGAGGTATTTTCTTGTTTTTCCATATTTCTTGTGACCCTGTGGTGATTTCTAGTCATCAGATGGATGGTGCATTTCTTCTAATTCTTGAAGTTCAGTCTGAGTGTTCAGAGGCCTGCCGGAGGAGGTTATCTGTAATCTCTCTTCTGTTCTGTTCTCACTCTTTGTGCATCAGAATCAGTGAGAATAGAGGAATATTCTGACCCTAATTGTATTCAGATGTATAGATTCTGTTTACTTGGACCTGTCTAGACACTTAGTGAGCAGAGGCTGAGAAGCAAATGAGTAAAGATTAAAAAAAAAAAAAAAGAATTAAAGAAAAGGAAAGAAGAAAACATAAAATAATAAGAAAAAAGGTTAATAAAAAACTATAGATTTTAATATTAAAATGCAAAAATTGAAAACCATGCAGCACACTTTCGCGCTGCACAAAAGCACTAGTTCATAGCTGGAATTTAGGATCCATGTGGATGTGGGCCCAGGTTTGTGCCTTTCCTAAACAGAAGGGGAGAGGCACCTATTAACACAATAAAGGGGCTTGAAATCCCAGAGAATACTTTACCTTTAAAAAAATTAATAAATTAAAAGGCTCAGGGAGACACAGAGAGACAGAGAAAGCTGGAGACATTTATTCACTAAGCATTGAATTACCCACTAGAAATAAGTGAGGAAGAAGTCTCAACAGAAAATCTTCATTTTAAGTCTCTGAAAGCACTAGTTCAAAGTTGAAGTTATCCATGGTTGCAATTGCTTTTCCCTTAGCACGTTGAATATATTTTCCCGTTCTTTCCTCACTTGCATTGTTCCAGTGAGAGATCCGCTGTCAGTCTGATGGGATATCCTTTGTAGTAACTTTATGTTTCTCTCTTGCCAATCTTAGTATCTTTTCTTTGTGGTTTTGGTCAATCTGTCTATAATGCATCTTGAAGAAAATCTTCTTGAGTTGATTCTATTTGGGGTCCTTTGTATTTCTTGGGACTGGATCTTTGAATGCCTCTCTAGGTTTGGGAAGTTTTCTTCCAGGATTTCATGGAATAGATTGTCAATGCCCTTATGGGTCTCTTCCGCTCTGGGATACCAATTATCAAATGTTTTGACGTCTGATGGTGTCTAGTATTTCTCAAATAATATTCTAATTTTTAGGGGCAATTTTCTCCATCTTCATGGTGGATTTTTCTAGTCCAGTAATTCTATCATCTACATCTGAGATTTGATTTTCTGTATGATCTAGTCTGCTTTGAATACTTTCAAGGGAGGTTTTGACTTCCTGTATTATAGTCTTCATCTCTTACGGATCTATTTGATTCTTTTTTATAGTGTATAATTCCTCTTTTAGATCTTGCAAGAATTTCCTTACCTCCTGAAGCTTGACAGATCCTTTCCCTTGCCTCTTTGGCAGCTCATTGTCTCTCTTCTCTTTGATCTCTGTGAGCTTTGTCACCATGAAAATTCTAAATTGTTTATAAGATATTTCCATGAATTTTATCATACTATCTGAGGATGAAGAGGAATTATTTTTCCTTGGAGGAGAGGTATTTTCTTGTTTTTCCATATTTCTTGTGACCCTGTGGTGATTTCTAGTCATCAGATGGATGGTGCATTTCTTCTAATTCTTGAAGTTCAGTCTGAGTGTTCAGAGGCCTGCCGGAGGAGGTTATCTGTAATCTCTCTTCTGTTCTGTTCTCACTCTTTGTGCATCAGAATCAGTGAGAATAGAGGAATATTCTGACCCTAATTGTATTCAGATGTATAGATTCTGTTTACTTGGACCTGTCTAGACACTTAGTGAGCAGAGGCTGAGAAGCAAATGAGTAAAGATTAAAAAAAAAAAAAAAGAATTAAAGAAAAGGAAAGAAGAAAACATAAAATAATAAGAAAAAAGGTTAATAAAAGATTTCTAATGGTGCGTTTCTTCTAATTCTTGAAGTTCAGTCTGAGTGTTCAGAGGTGTGCAGGAGGAGGTGATCTGCAATCTCTTTTATGTTCTGTTCTCACTCTTTGTACATCAGAATTAGTGGGAGTAGTGGAATATTCTGACCGTAACAGTATTGTGCATCAGAATCAGTGGGAATAGAGGAATATTATGACCCTAACAATATTCAGATATTTAGATCCTGTTCACTTGGACCTGTCTAGACACTTAGTGAGTAGAGGCTGAGATGACAACTAGTAAAGATAAAGAAAAAGAAAAAACTGGAGAAAAGGAAAGAAGAAAATATAAAATAAGAAGAAAAAAGGATAATAAAAAACTATAGATTTTAATATTAAAATGCAGAAATTGAAAACCATGAGGCACAAAAGCACTATTTCACAGCTGAAATTCAGGATCCATGTGGAGATGGGCCTGGATTTGTGCCTTTTCTAAACAGAAGGAGAGAGGCACCTATTAACACAATAATGGGGCTTGAAAGCCCAGAGAATACTTTACCTTTAAAAAAATTAAAAATTAAAAGACTCAGGGAAACACAGAGAGACAGAGAGAAATGGAGACAAAGAGACAGGTAACACTACCCACTAGAAGTAAGTGAGGAAGAAGTCTCAGCAGAAAATCTTCATTTTAAGTCTCTGAAAGCACTAGTTCACAGTTGAAGTTCAGGATCCATGTCTACCCTCCCTATTTTATAGATGGGGAAACTGAAGCAGTACCAGGCTCACATTCACTCAGAGTCCTGGAGCTGGGATTTTAACTTGGAATTTCTACTTTCAGAGTTCATGGGCTGCACTACCTAAAGGCTAAAATGACCTGAAAAGCCCAGAACTGAAACTGAAGTCTTCTGGTTTCTCCGTCCAGTGTGGTGCACTGTGCACGATTGCCTCCTGAATGACTGCCCAAAGCCACAGCTGATGCACCTCTTCCCAGGGCCCCAAATCTAAAATACATGAACTCCAAGGAGCCTGAGACCATGTGCCAACTTACGCAGCCTTGCTGCCTGTCCTATAGCAGTGGCTCTGCAGTTATCCATCCTCAACCTTCTGGCTACAAGGGAAGAAGACATATGCTCAATGGAGGAGACATTCTGTCAGTGCTGGCTCTTCATATTACACATCCCATCCCCTCCCCCTCATTTCCATGCAGGGGTCTTCCCTCTTATAAGCCTGTGCATAACTGGAGGTGAGAGGGAAGGAGCCACTTATCTTGGCTTATACTGTCTATCTTCTTGACATAGCCCAACAGAACTCATATCTCAGATAGCCCTGAGGTTAGAGCCAGAAAGAAGAGATCAGATATTGCAACATCCTCAGAGTGCAAATAGGGAAACTAAGGGCCACAGATTAAGTGGTAAGTAGAGCTAGAGGGATCCTTACAGACCCTCTAACCAGCCTCAGAATAAAACCACTGATGAAGAAAGTCCTCGAAGGCAGGCAGATACTTGCTCAAAGCAGGCTTAGGGAGCTTTCAGGGTCCCAAGACTTGGCCCTTTGCATGACCAGCTTTGATCTCTGAAAAAGAAGTGAGGCCAGGGAAAGTAAGTTATTCTGGGACTCGTGATGACATGTGTCCCCAGAGACCCAAGCCATGGGGGCCAAGGGAACTTTCTGGCCACTAGCCATGGTACCCTTCCTTCTGAGGTCTGAAGAGGGAAGAGGATCACTGCTTCTTAAGGGTTTCCTGCCCAGAAAGCCTCTAGAACTGTGGAGTACTGTTTCCTCTGAAATATCTGACTTCAAGGCCTCCAGGGAGTTCAAATTTAGACTCCAGGCTAAAATTCTGGACTTAAAGGTTTCTGAGCATGGGAGTGGATAAGGTAGGAAAGCCATCAACTGCTCAGATGTTCAGAAAAGGACAAACAGTTGTCTATCTGGGCTGGGACAGTGCTGTTACACCCCAAGGAAAGGAGATGAATGAAAAGGCCTTTGAGGGTTCAGATTATCTTTGGAGCATTATCTGACTTGCAGCATGAGAGTTCTGAGAGTAGCTACCATAGTCTGGAATAGAGTTTCTTCCAGATCTGCCCTGTACCTAACCCCAAATAGGAGTCATACAACAGACTTAAGACGGAGACCTCTAACCCTGCCTCTCACTGCACAGCTAAGAAAACTGACAGAAGAGGCCTTCCTGAGGTGCCAGAGTGAGTCAAGCTCACTGACCAAGCAAGGCTGGATAATGAGCCCCTGACACAGTGCTCAAAGCTCTTAAGAAGAGTTTCTAAGGGCACATGCTTCCCCCTTCCACTGGTTGTCTTCACACCATCCTGGGTCTCACCTGGGTTAACAGCTCTTGAAATCAGGCAGGCATACCAGCATGCAGGTGGTGGAACTGGAGGGTGAGCTGGCAGGCAGGCTGGACACTCCAAGCTACAGAGTTCTAATGTTCAGGGAATTTCAATTGGTATTCCTGTCTAGTCTCAGCCAACTGGTTAATGGTACCAAGATTGAATCAGTGATCCACCTCCGGGTCCCTCCTCCTTAACCAGTATCTCTGGCTCCCTCCCTCCCTTCTTCCCTCCCTCAGCCTCTAGAGGTGCCTGCAGTTAAGGCAGTTGAGCTCAGGACAGAGGCTGCTCTCTTCCACTCCCCACCACCCTACTGCTCTACTCTCCTTTCCTGGTGCTGGCTGATGGGGCATGGTGCTAGGGCAGGGTCTCAACCCTGGGGTTCTTCTAGCTTAGTCACCAGAGAGGGAGAGGCCCTCGGCTATTGAATCCCTGTTGGACCCCACCATGCCTCTGCTGGATGTTTTCTGGACCTGCTTCAGGAAGGTGAAGGTAAGTGGCTGCCCAGATCCAGACCACCTCACTTCTGAAGAGGTGAGGGTGGTGGGGGAGGTATTATATGCCAATCATATTAACTTCTGAAACTACCAAGAGGCTCTTAGAGCTAACAAGTCTTTGTTCAAGTCTTGCCCTTGTCAGCTCTATGACCTTCTGCTACTTTCCCATGAAAACAAGTAAGCTAGCAGACTGTTTTTCATAAACTTGTCTCTGTGGCTTCCAGGCTTTGCCATAAAGGCAAGATAACCTCTCTGAGCCTTGGTTTCCCAGCTTTAAAGTGAGGACATTAGTAACTTCAACCTTATAGAGCAATGAGGTTGCTGTTAGTGTTTACATATTAAATGTATGCAAATAAAAGAGATAAAATGTATAAAGTTCCTAGTACAATACCTGGCATATAGCATCCACACAAAGAATGGTATCTATTATTATTATTAATTTCTATCAAGATATGAGGGGACTTCAAAAAGTTTGTGGAAAACAGAATTAAAGAACAAGTTGGGCCAGCTACTGTGGGGCAGCAATGATGCTAGCACCCTGCAGGACTGGAAGCCACATGACAACTGGAGTTCTGATTCTAGGTCTGCCTAAACAACACATGGGGTAAAGGCTTCCAGGATCCCAAGGGACTGGGGATTGAGGAAAGGGGATTGCAGTGTGATGAAACTCTATATTTGAGAGTGTTTATCTCTTTTTGTGTATCTCTCTTGTGTTTTTTATCATAAAAAGTTTACTTATCATAAAAAAGTGCAGAAATTTTTTTTATATCGTTGCATAGTTTTTTATATTTTGATACTATGCATTTCTCCTAAACTTTTTGAAGACTTCCACGTATATCTAGCACCTTTTCTGTGCTGAGCACCATGGAAACTACACAAAGATAAAAAAAACATGGTTTTTGTCTTCAAAGGGGATATACTGAAAGTGGCAAATATTCATTAAGCACCTACTAAAAAAATGATAAATAATGATTGAATGTTTAAAAAAATAATTGGAATAAATAATAATAATCTGGAAATAAATGAAAAGCTATTGGATGATGATGATGGGGATTTTAATGTCTCTGTATTGACTGATATGAATGGTATTTCTTCTGGAAAAAGAAATGTAATACGCTGTAAAGCTATATGTGATTCAATGTAATATAAACAAGATTATTATAATAATAATAAAAAAATTAAAAAGCACCTACTATATGCCAGACATTGTGATATATAATCTTTGTTAGTTGATCAATAAATATTTATTTAGTGCTATTATATCCTGGCTGCAGGGGATGCACATACATAGCAATACCAAGGCTATTTAAAGTATTAGTTCTGCCCTCAAGGGCCAGAGAACTAATGTTTATTTAATACCATCCATGCAGTACACCTAGGCACTTTCACTTTATTCATTGTAGTGGTGATCTTCACCTAAATCTATTATTTTGCTGCTTTAATGGGGGAAGGACACTGAACATTGATAAAATATTTACAAAGTTACTTACACATGACTGGCATAGCTGGGACCTGAATTGCTAAGTTCACACCCCTCTTGACACTCTGTGACTTCCCACATTTCAACCCAGTAGGAAGACTTTCAAACAAGTGGTTTGACTGCAAGCCAGGATGTAAGGAATGCTGGGGCCCCTGGGAAGGAAAGATCCTTTCCACTATGAGGGATTTGGAGAGGCTTCACAGGAAGTCACATTTGAATTGAGCCTGAGGCTTCAAGGAAGAGAAGAATTTGTTAGTCCAAAAAGGGAGGAAGGGCATTCCAGGCATGCCTGGCAGAGGAAAGTTCATAAGCAAGAGTTTGGAGGCAGGCAAGTGGTTGTGGATTGAGGAAAGGGCTCATTTTGTAATGAGGCTCAACTGCAAGGTTCTATGGAAGAGGATCTAGACAGAGGGAGACAGGAAGGACCTCCCAAAGAGTTTGATTTTGATCTGTGGCTTCATGGTCTGTACCTAGTGGATGTCCCAAATGAGATTTGTCACCCATCTGTGGTGGAATGAGAGATGAGAAAGGATAAGGCAGTGCAGTTTTTATAAAGCCAAATTAAATCAATTCAAGGGATTATTCTTTACCTGGAGATTATCCTGTCCCTCCTATGGGGTGGGGGTTTAAATTCTCTTTCTTTTACAAAATAGGAGTGAAAGATGTTTAAAATGTCTGTTCTCAGCAAAAAAATGCAAAAGTTTGTGACATGCTGAGTATTCCCCTGCTTATTTACTTAAAAATTGTTTTCCCTGTCAATGAAATCTCTAAGTCTAGGGACTGTTTTAGGTGATGGGACTGGGGTGGGGGGAGTGATTTAATAAAGTAGGAATATAATTAGATGAACAATCAGGAAAAACACTCCAGCAGCAGCAGGCAGGATAATGTGGAAGGGGCCAAGGAAAGATATAGAGGCCAGAAAGGAGAGGTCTGCAAATGGGAGTGAGGATGCCTGAGGTGGAGGTGGTGGTAAACTGGATAGAAGGATAAAGACAGGAGAAAGGGAAGTTGAAAGTGCCTTTGAGGTTTGGCACCCTAGAGGAAGCAGGGCCCATTACCCTGGTTAAGTATTCAGGATGCTTGGCATGCATTTAAATATCTTTGTATTCATTACCCCAAGTTCTTTTTTTTTTTTTTTTTTTTTTTTTTTTGAATTTTACTATAGGGAATGTGCTTGCCAGGAACACAGAGAGAGACAGAAAGCGAGAAATCACTCCCTAGGGAAGATGGCCATGCCATAATCCCTTCTCCTCCATTCTCTTCTTGGGATCTTGGGCACGCATGCACATGCGCCTGGCGTGAGTTTAAGCCACTGGGTCCGGGACTCGAACCACAGTCAACTACATGGGAGTCCAGAAACATAGCCATTACGCTAACTGCTGGTCCCACCCCAAGTTGTCATATGCCCAGCAAACGCCCACAACTTATGCCTCTAGAAACTGTTAGGATAGACTCCTGAAATATTCAGACAAGAAGCCATTTTAAAGCTGAGGTGTGTCCTGGCCTGTTCAGGGAAGCTCTGCTCTAAACTCCATCTTCTAGACTCCTGAAATATTCAGACAAGTGGAGGAAAGATTTTGTCACAGAATGACCAGAAACAACCGCAGAGACGCAAGAAACATGAGAAGCCAAGAAAATATCCTTCCTTAAGGGAAATGAACAACCCCTCATCATCCACAGATAGTACAGTAGAACTCATGGAAATGTCTAATAGAGAATTCAAAATATTCATAGTGACAAAAACAAACAAGATGCAAGAGCTGAGAGATAATGAACTCCAGAAGATGCAGGAGAAAAGAGACAACGAGTTCCAGGAGGTGTTGAATTTCTTCCATGATCTCAAAGAGGAAATTCATGCCATGGAAAAGGATCAAACAGAACTATTAGAGATGAAGACTGACATTAAAGAAATCAAAACTTCCCTCGAAAGTATTAAAAGGCAAGAAACATGAGAAGCCAAGAAAATATCCTTCCTTAAGGGAAATGAACAACCCCTCATCATCCACAGATAGTACAGTAGAACTCATGGAAATGTCTAATAGAGAATTCAAAATATTCATAGTGACAAAAACAAACAAGATGCAAGAGCTGAGAGATAATGAACTCCAGAAGATGCAGGAGAAAAGAGACAACGAGTTCCAGGAGGTGTTGAATTTCTTCCATGATCTCAAAGAGGAAATTCATGCCATGGAAAAGGATCAAACAGAACTATTAGAGATGAAGACTGACATTAAAGAAATCAAAACTTCCCTCGAAAGTATTAAAAGCAGATTAGTCCGTGCAGAAAACTGAATCTCAGATGTTGAAGGCAAAATGTTCGATCTAGAAAAAACAACAACAACAACAAAAAAAGAGAAAATAACCCCCCAAAATGAGAGTACTATATGAGAAATACTAGACAGCATTAAGTGCCCAAACATTCAGATAATCAGTATCCCAGAAGATGAGGAAACTAATAAGGGCATTGATAATCTATTTCATTAAATCTTGGAAGAAAACTTTCCAAATCGAGAGAGGCATTCAAATATCCAGACCCAAGAAATACAAAGGACCCCTAATAGAATCAACCCAAGAAGATCTTCTCCAAGGCATATCATAGCCAGTCCGGCCAAATCTACAGACTATGACCAGATACTAAAATTGGCAAGAGAGAAACATCAGGTTACTTATAAAGGTTACCCAATCAGGCTAACCTCAGACCTCTCATCAGAAACAATGCGAGCAAGGAAAGAATGGGAAAATATATTCAAAGTGTTAAGTGAAAAACAATTTCAACCAAGAATAGGATACCCAGCAAGATTATCTTTCATGTGGAAAGAAAGGATAAAAACATTCTCAGATAAACAAGACCTGAAATAATTTGCCAATAGCAGACCCACTCTTCAAGAAGTTTCTCCCAGGAAAACTAAAGACACATACAGAAATAAGAGAACAAAAGGCAACCAAGAAAATGACCAATTTAATGCTAGGGACAAGAAATATCAACATTGATGGGACTGGCAAGTGGTGTGGTTGGAGGCACTGGACTCCCATGGCCGACAGTGGTTCAAGTCCTGGACCTGGCAGCTTGCTTCTCACTTCCCCTTTCTCTCTTTCTCTGTCTCTCTCTGATCAAACTGGAAAATAATAATAATAAATAAAATAATTCTTTTTTTTGAGAGGTTTTTGCTATAGGGCGTGTGCGCTCGCAAGACAGAGAAAGAGACAGAGAGACAGAAAGTGAGAAATCACCCCCCAGAGGGGATGGCCACGCCACAATCCTTTCTCCTCCATTCTCCTCTTGGGATCTTGGACACGCACGCACACGCGCCCGGCGTGAGTTTAAAACACCGGGTCTGGGACTCGAACCCCAGTTGACTACGTGGGAGTCCAGCGACATAGCCATT
>NW_006160079.1:1103073-1116078 GCF_000334495.1 Tupaia belangeri chinensis | reverse complement strand
TGGGCGACCGGCCCTTTAAGAAAAACCCTCCAAAAAAAAAAAAAAAAACTGAACTGGAGAAATAAAATTTTATGACTTCTGAGTCAAACATTACTGATTTATTTTTTACTATGCTTTGTTTTCCCTATTTAAGCGTTTTACTTTCTTTCGAGTTGTTGATAGGTTCAGCAATTTGTTAAAATATTTTTGTTTGTTTCTTTAAATGGAAACATAAACTTTTCTTTCTTCCTGACACCTCTGGAATTGGAAAATATTTGGGAGTATCCTTATTTTGTGGCAGAAGGGTTATTTGTATAAGTTCAATAATACTTGTTGCATTGAATCAGAAATTGGAAATACTCATTACTGGACAAAACTTTGACTGGAATGTCATACTTGAAAATTTATCAGAAAACTATGGAACTAAGGTGGATCTCAAGCATGCTAGCAGAAGCTCTTAGAAAGATGGCCTGGCAACATAAATAGTTCTGCCTGGCAGAGAATATTAGAGAAGATATATAAAAGAATTTAAAACATAAAATAATGTGGACTTTTCCAGCCCAGCATTGCAATACATAGAAACTGCAAAAGAGCAACCACACCAGAGGATTATCTTGAGAAAGAATTTGAAGGAAGAAAAAGAGACTGATCTTTGCTAGCAAATGGTATATCACAGAATACTTGGTAGGCAGGGCTGAATTGAGAAGGTTTATATGGGATTTGCGTGCTAAGCATTTGCTTTTCAACAATTTGAGTAGTTAACATGTAAATATTTTCTCAAAAAATATTTAAAACTATACTGTCTCTGTTGTTATAGAGTCACAAACAAAATTATAAGAAATATTTTGAACATTAACTTAAAAATTCAGTATTTTAAAATTTTTAAAGTTGTTTATTAACTGTCAAGAACTATGGACCCACAAAACCCTGGCTTTTGACAGAAAGTGGAAGAATATGGAAGATTACTGGTGAGTGAAGCAAGCCAGGCTATGTGGAAAGACATTGTATGTCCCCACTTAATATATACTGCGTGTCTGTACTCTGTGACTGAAACTGATTGACTAAAGGTTGTACAAACACAAGAGATGGGTGTGAATGCCAGATGTGGTGTGTGTGGAGGAGTGGGGCCTAAGGAAGGACATTTGGAGGAGGGATATGAAGGCAGAGCATTGACGGGATGGGGAGGTGTGGTGTTATCGGTTGAAGATATTTTGATCAACTAGACTGGGGAGAAATGTTCACATATTGAAATGTTCACTTTGTAAGCTAAATAATGTGATTGAAATGTATATTTAAAAAATTAAGAAAAAAAAGAATTATGGAGTATGAGCAAAAATTTTTTGATATGTAAAGTATATGTTTGTGGGAAAATATAAAAATAAATAAATGAAAAAAAAGAAAGAAGGCAAAGAGAAATAAAAAAATTAAAAATAAATAAATATGTAAGGTATTAAAAAAAAACAAAACTCTTCGCCTAGTAGATCCTCAAGAGAAGGTTAAAGATTGCTACCCCAGGTCTCAGGCACTTGCCCACATATACACACACACACACACACACACACACACACACACGTGCACATACACAGAAAAATAACTCGTGTGTGTTCATAAACATAGGACATACTGTTGTCCATGCTTAGCTACACATGTATGTGAATAGGCACATAATTTAAGTGTACACACAAAACTAGGCAAAAATACACACAAATGCACATACAGACAGCGGGCATACACAAGCATGTAAACACATACATATGCATGTATATATGTAAGAAGCAGGCATATATGCATAAATAGACTCTCTTGTGAAGAAGCATGCAGGGCCATGCAGAGACACATAGACCCAGGAACATACATGATATTATGTAGATATGCAGAAGCATGCACATAGTGTGAAGGTACATGTGTGTGCATGTGCACACACACAAGGCAGCAGCTGAATGTGTCCTCAGCAGCCTTGAATCAATATATGATTGGATCTTAGGGCTATGAGGCTGCCTGTAAGACTAACACACATGCTTGGACTTTGTGTTTCCTTTTCCAAAGCAGCTGCTTTGAGACTCGAGAGAGAAAGGCAGGCTCTATGGTCTTGGAAGTCCTGCCATGGGCATGGGCTTCTCTGAAACAGGCCCCTTTGTGAGCAATGGCATGACTGTGGGAGAGCTGACTGAGGAGTAGGCATGGCTATGGCTGCACCTGCCCATAGCTGAAGGGCCCATTCAGATCTCATTTAACCTTCTCATGGTCTTGATGGAGAAAACAAGCCTTCTGCCATCGTATACCACATGGAGCTCTCCTTCAGCTATATAAGTATCAGCAGGTGGGAAGTAGACAGTCTGGGTTTTAATCTCACCCCAAACCCTCGTGCATACACACTAGCTGTGTGCCTTTGAGCAAGTCCTCTTTGAGCCTCAGTTTCCTTGTCTGCAAAATGATGCTAATCACTGCCTGCCTCACAGAGATACCATGAGAATTCAGTGAAGCTGTATCTTTAAAGTGTCTGGCATGGAGCAGGTGGTTTATGCAATGAGACTTGTTGAAAGCACATTTATGCATTGTCTACTGGGGGCACCAAAGCAAAGAACAAGGGTTAGTCCATATTTGGAAACTCCAGAGTTAAGAGCTCAACTCATCTGTTCTTGCACTGTAACTCCCACTAAGCTCTCAACTCTAGCCTTTCCTGGATCTAGGACCTGAAGTGACCTATTTGGGAGCTGAAGGATAACACCTCAGATGCCAGGGATGCTAGGAGAGTGGCCATAGGCCAGGTCAGGGCTCAGAATTATTTTGAACTGTTCTGAGATTAGGGGCAGTCAAGTAATACAAAAATTGGGTATGAGATAACCCCAATAGTTCCACATGGGCCTGATGTGTCTTCCCTGGAGGCAAATAAGGGTCAGGATGGTATTTATAGACTCTCAGCACAACCAAGCATGCATATGAATCCCTCCCCTCTGCCACCTATCTCTCATGCACTTACTTGCTGGAGAGAGACAGAAAGAGAGGGAGGGGAATAAAGCACCCCTCAGTGGGACACAGTCATACCACAACCCCTTTTCCATTACTCCATCCGGTTGAGATTCTGAGCATGCACACACACCTGGTGTGTTTATCAAGCCACCAATGCCTGTATTTGAACCACAGTAGGCCATGTGGGATCTGGCTTCTCTTTACCACAAGGCTATGGGGTTGGCCTGAGAACCATTTCTATTGCTCTCTTCCCATGCCTAGCATGGTGTTATGTACACAAGAAGTGCCTGGAACACAAATTGTCTCTTATTCTTTGTTTTAAGTGGCACATCAGTTCTAGAAGGCATTGGCCTGGGAGGTGGAAAACCCAGTTGGAGTTCTACCTCAGCCATGACCTCTGGATGATTTTGAGAGGGTCACTTCTACCTATTGTCCCTCAACTCTCTCCTTTTCCTGTTATAACATAGGTAGATAATTACACTGTATCAGAGATGGAAAGGCCCTAACAGGTCATCTGTTTTTCCCTCTCCTCCTCTATCCAAACTACCAGCGAGGAAATCAAGGCAAAGAGATGGAAGAGATGTGCCCAGGGTTACAGAGAAAGTCAGGACACAGCTGGATTCAAATACAGTCTGTGTAATATACCAGAATCTCCCTACTTTTTCTGTGGTGAAATCCAAAGACAGACTCAGACAAAAATCTAACAGCATTACTAGATGGGACATTTAGGTAGAACACATGCCACACACACATAAACACATACATGTATGTGATAATGATCTTGTTTCACTTAATTCTATGAGAGGAAAAGCAAAGTATGGACTGAATAGTCCCTTATAAACTGGGAAGGCTCATCTCAATTAGCCTCCCAGTCATGGTTAAATACAGGATATCACTCTTTTTCCTTTTTCTATCACTGTACTCACATACTTAGGTCATGCACATGAGCACATATGTGCACAAGGGTACTCAAAGTTCACCTAGGTACACATTCTCAAGCACCTGCTCCCATGAATTGTCCTTTCTAAGTATGCTGTGACTGCTCTCATAATTGGCTGCCTGGGTGCCTGTTCATATGGTGCAAGTTTTCACACCTATGGTGCAGGCTTACACGCAGGTACATAGATACATGCATGTGAAGTGAGGATGCATGGTTCTTACATGTATTTACTCTCTGCCCTCAGGCCAGCTTGCAGCTTCCTGGTCTTTGAAGTCTTAGCTGGGAATCAGCCTGGCAGTGTATGGAGTAAAAGTGTGACAATAACTGGATGACTCAACAGTTTCACTCCCAGCCTCCAGGATGTCTCTACTTTTCCATTCCTTTGCTGTAGTCATCCCAAGCAAGACTAGTTTGCCACATGCATGCAGTGTGTATTTATTGTAGGAGGGAAGGTGTGGTGTAGAGAATTCAGGTGTGCATGTGAATGTATACAAACTCTCAGGAGTGGGAAAGGACCTCAGAGTTCCTGATGCCATCACACATTCCATGGAGGAGTCCTCTCTATCACATCTTACCAAAGGCATGGCCAGACACTGTTGCATACCTCCAACAACATGGAGCTCATTACCTCCTCAGATTTTCTGTTTTATCTCAGAACATTGCCACAGGTTCCTTAACCAGTCTTTGTGTGTGTGTGTGTGTGTGTGTATGGAAATAGTATGGTACATGTGTACATCTGAAACATGTATATACCAGCCACTTGTCAAATACTGGCTGCAAAGAAAGAATTTACAAGACCCTCATGTCACAGAAAAATTGCTTAGTGGGGGCAGGGCAAGACTCTATACTCCATAGGAGGTTTCGCCTCAGGGTCCTCTCTGCAGAGTTCCATAGTCCAATCAAATAATGTGTCAGCTGAGCAGTGGGTTCTGCTTCCAACATGTATAAAAAATCCACACTGTCTGTGAGTTGCCCCTGAATGACTAACTGCAAGTGTTCTAGATGCTGCCATATGCTGTATGTCTATGAGGCACAGGCTCATTGACTGAGGCGGATGAAGAGGTTGTGGTATAGCTACTGAAACAAATGGAGTTAAAGAGAATTGTGTGTTGGCTTCTGGGTGAGTTGACTTTGTTCCAGAGAGTTCCACATTTGGAATAGAAGGCAGATTGGCAGAAGGAATACTGGGCATAGAGTCAGATTGACTTTTACATCATGTCCACCTCTGCCACCCTGAAGCTGAGAAGTCTTGGAAGGTGAGTGGAGTTGCCAATGAAATGCTGTATGTAAAATCCTGGCACATGGGCATATGTGCCATTCAATGAGAATCTGAAGAGATGATCTTTAGAGGAAAGAGCTGGAGCTTCTTTGTAGGGCTGGATGTGAATGGTGATGAGAGCAGGGGACTTTGACATTTTGTGTGGGAGTTTGACCTTGGTGCTTTTGTGTGTGTGTGTGTGTTTTGTTTTCTTTTGATTTTGCCATAGAGCACATATGTGCTTGTCAGAGAGAGAGGGAGCTGGTCATGCAGCAATCCCTTCTCCTCTATTCTCCTCTTGGAATTTTGGGCATGCATACACATGTACCCAACATGATTTTCAAGCTGTCAAGTCTAGGACTTGAACCACAGAATCAGCTATGTGGGATCTAGCACCTTAACCACCATGCCACCTGCTGACCCCAACGTTGGTGCTCTTGATGCAGTGAAAAGATTTGGAAATCTAGTCAGAAGTAATGCTCTTTGCTTATCTGAGCCACAACATGCTAGCTGTGCAACTTTGAGAAAGTCACTTCTCTCTAAGCCTTAGTTTCTTGCTCTGTAAAATGTAGACAATAATAGTGCTTATCTTCTAGTGTTGTTCTGGGACTTAAATGAGTTGATGTGCATAAAGATTTTAGAAAGGTAGCACAAAGTTCATAATCTTTAACCACTTTTATTATTTGTACACTGGGGATGATGATAATTCCTACCTCACAAGGCCATAATGAAGATTCAATCAAATAATGATGGCAAAGCCAATGTTTATTTGTTGTTACCTTTTTTTTTTCATGATGGACCATGTGGAAGTATGTGTGTGTGTGTGTGTGTGTGTGTGAGAGAGAGAGAGAGAGAGAGAGAGTGTGAGAGATAGAGAGAGAGAGAGAGAGAGAAATGAGCACTCTCCACAAAGTCTAGTCACGCCTCCAATCATTCAGCCATTTGGATCAGTAGCACTGATGCATGTTGTTTCAAGCATGAGGATTCAAATGGTGGTCACCATGTGAAATCCAATTTCTCTCGAGCAGTACATTACCACTATGCCATGAAACCAACTCTGCAATTATCTTAAATGAAATATGGAGTTTTCTTTTGCTGGGAATAGACTTAAAGAATTTATTCCTCATTCATTCAACCAAACTATATTTATTCAGGGCCTATTATGTTCCAGGCACTGCATTAAGCCCCAGAGATAGATAATGGTGAGGAAAAAAGCTGTATGTTCAACATTCATGGAACTTACTGTCTAGTGGTGGAAAAGGAGAATTTCATAGTCACAACCCCCAAGGACCTTGTTGGTGGGTATAATTGACTCAGTCCAGAAAGTTTCAGGATATGAAACTGTTCAGTGATTAACAATTTTAGTCTATCTGGTATTTGTTCTTGGCAAACATGCTTAGTCCTCAAGGCAAAGAGATGACCACACTGGCTGTATAACTTTTATAGGAGCAAAGCCTGGAATAATCTTAGGCCCAGCCCAGAAATGACTGGGGACACCCCTACCCCCCAAATTTGCCTGATCAAAAGCATGAAGCCCTCCCCTCAGTCACTACCACCTCAGCACAACTGGTATAATTGCTGAAGAGTCATCTGAGATTCGACAGTATTTGTTCAGGAGGGTAAGAAACCTAAGGATGAGCACTGAGAAGAGAAGATGGGGAGTAGGAGGCAAGGCTACAACTCTTACATTTCCTCAGATACAAGTCTTTACATTGCCTTCATCTTCCTTAGTGCCAAAAGATTCAGAAGCAGGGGCTGCTGAGTGAAGGGTGGAGGGTGGAGGACATACCTAGCACTGGCTGATAGAGGCACAAATAAGTGGGAAAGGCTGCAGGCTGTCAATACCAGGACTGTTTGTTTTGCCCAAAGAGTAGAGATAGTCAGAAATAATATTTATAAAGCATTGACCAAGAGGTGGACAGTGTTCCAAGCCCTTCACATATATTAACTTATTTCACTATCATAATAACTCTGTAAGGCAAAAGCTATTTTCATCATCTTCAGTTTACTAAACCACAGAAAGGTTCAGAAACTTAGTGAAGGTCACACAAGTATTAAATGGTGAATTTGGCACTTGGCAATGTAATCCCAAAGTCCACTCTGCTTACGTAATCTGTGCCTCAGTTTCCCCATCTGTAAAATGAGGAAAGTGGATTATTTAGTTTATCTCTGAGAGTCCTTCTGGCTCTGATATTCTCATTATATTTTATATTTCACATATACTTTTCTGAACATCCAGGCCAAATGAAAAAAGAAAAAAGAAAGAAATCCTTGCCCCTAAAATGTCAGTGATTTCCACTTGAGTTCTCTGGGAAGGGAAGTCCAGGCTCAGGGAAAAGAGCCTAATTGGAGGTTGGTCCTCCCAGCAGCCCCTAGGGCCTGAGAACAGCTGGAGGGCTGGGAAGCCCTGGGAGCCAGGGCCTGGCCTGCATTTCCAAGTCACTAGTAATAATAATAAGAAGCAGTGCCTCAAGCTGCCTGTGCTGGGATTTGGGGTCAGAAGTTTCCAAGTGGTGTGGGGGTGGAGGTGGGGGCTTCTCAACCCAGTCCCTCTGGCCTCAGTTGCTGCTGCTACTGCCAGGAACCTTAGAGTCCAAGTCACCCTACAGTTCTAAGGCTAAGAATGCCAAGTGGCAGAGGAAAGAAGGTCCTGTGCTTGGGGAATGGGTGCTTGAGATCCTGGAAATTTTCCCTGGCATCTCCTCTACTCTGGATTGGGTCACTTTCTGGGAGCTGGAGAGGTGACTTTGGAATGATGATATAATGCAGTAGTTGGAAACAGTACTCATCTCTTAGCCCAGATTCTGCCTCTTCTCTCTGAGCCTCAGTTTGCTTGTCTACAACGTGGAAAAAACATTCCCTGTTTCATAATTGGTTGCAGTGATGACATATGTGAAAAGGGTCTACCATAAAATCGGTGTTCAAGTAAACAGAACTTATATGTGAAGGTATCTGATTAATTGCTCTAAGTAACATTAGGCCCATGGCTTGGGTTCTTGGTTTTCTCAACTGTAAAATGAGGGAAAATTTTTTTTGAGAGTGTTTTGCCTTAGGGCACATGTACTCACTGGAGAGAGAGAGACAGAGACAAAGAGGAAAAATTTTCCCTGCCATTCCCTCATCCTCTGGCTGGAAACAGCCTAGAACTTGGAACATCACATGGAAGCAAAAGAAGAGTTAGAAAACATTGATATCACTACTCCAAGGTTTGGGAAGTGGGTTGTTTAGGCAATTTCCTTACTCTTACCCCGGTCAGATTAGTTTGACCACAGGGTTTGGAAAAAAGGCTTCATGTTACCCTCCACCCCCTTTCTACACTCATTCCTCTGAGGCCCCTCTCCCAGAAAGATTCCTAATTGCTAGGCAAGAAGGAGGGTCCTTGCTAGCTGGTGGGAAAATCTTTGAGACATGACATTCCTGAGATTATCCAAAGAACCCCTGGGGCCTACAGCTGCTTGTTCACCCTCCATCCCCTTCCACCACTCAGCCCAGCTGTGGCTGCTGGAAGGACAGTAGAGACCAAGGCTAGAGAAGGCTGGGGGAAAGGGGTCCAGGGGCAAGAAGGTGGGCCTAGAGCAGCCCCAAAGGCCTGGTGAAGAGTGGGGTTGGAGAAGACAGGAAGCCATGACAGGACTGGAGGACTAGAGGAAGGAATTAAAGGGAAAAGAGCCAAGGCAGTAGAAATTTCTCTCATTTTTCTGACGTAGAATTTCTGACTTACAAAATAATCAGCGTTCCTGAGGCTACAGGTTGGGTGTCTTATTTTTGCGGGTGAATGAATAGGTATTAGATTGCAGTAGTGCTAGTGGGTAGAACTGGAGAGGCAAGCCTTCTGAGAGGACCATACCTCCAGGCTAGAGTGGAACAGCTCGCATCTTCAGTGAGCAAAGAAGCCTTCCAAGGATTCCTCAAAAGCCTGTCCCAGACTGAGTTCTATAAAAGTCTTCTGGAAGTCATTTTTTCGTTGTTGTTTTCCAGCTGGGAATACCTCTTGTCCTTTTCCTTCTGATGGAAGGATAAGGATTGTCAGGGACCCACCTATTACTCTAGGCAGTAAGTTTGAGGTCCAGCAAAGTACAGGTCAAAAATGCTGGGCCAAGCCCAGAATGTCTGTATCAATCAATCCTTCTTGAAACCAGGTCTCCTCTGCTATTTCCAGACAAGAGATTGGCACCCTCCAAGGCTGTAGCACTTCCACCCCCCACAGACATTACATCCCAAGTGTGAGCACATGTATCCAGGCCACCAGCAAAGGTTTTTAAAGTGGCACCATGACATCAATGTTCCTATTTGGGACCTAGTGGCAGACTCAATACAGCCCTGGCCCACATACTGTCCTCTGTATTTGCAGCTATCTCCATGCTGTCTTGTGAGATTCTCTAAAGATCCAGCCTGTGTCTTATCTACCCTTTGTCCAGCTATAGCCTGACCCAACACAGCCCCTATTCTAGATTGAGCCTAGAAAAGTTTTCTGTGTGCATAAAACACACATGAACACTCATGCACATACAAGTCGCCAAACCCACTGTACCCACCTCCCAGCTGAGTGACTTCAAGAGACAGAGTAGTCAGCCCTAGAAGGGTCAAGGGAGGCTGCTTCTCATAGTGATCATATTCTGTGTTGGGAAAACACAGAATAGGCCTGGGGGTGGTGAAAGCCCATTCTGGAGGGAGGGAGGGCTAGACTGTGAATAGGGCTCTCTGTGGTCTAGCTGAGAGGGCTGGGGGAGACTGGAATGTGAAGAACATGCTCTCATGACTGAGGTTCTAGCCCTAGGTCTATGGCACAAGACTGGCCAAGGGCTATGGGGAGTGTGGGGTGGATCAGAAATACAAGGAAGAAAAATGAGAAAGTTTCTCCAAGCTTCCCTTCAGATAGCAGGGCAAGGGTTAGTCTTAGAGGCTGCAAGCTGAGCAGAGAGGGGAGAGCAAGTTGTGTCCTAGCCACTTATGGCATAGCACTCCACAGGTCAGAACCAAGCCCATCAGTAGCCTTTGCAGCTTGTTTCCAAACTGGACCCCTAAGACCTTCTTCATACCCAGCAACCATCTTTCTGCTTTTATCTCCATTTTAGCTCTGATTCTTTCACTTTTTCAACATGTTTCCCTTTTTGTCTCAAAAATGTTTTCTGTCTTTTTTTGATTGGCCACTCTATCTCTTACTAGACTACACATTCTTCCAGGATTTTGTGCATCTTTTCATGTGCAGGTCTAGCATAGTGCCTACTGGACAGCTCTGGTTAGATGTTCCATAGACCCCTTGAGTCCAACAGATCTGAGGAGAGATCTGTTAAAAGATTTCCCTTCTTTATACCTCAAACCATGTTTTTTTGTTTTTTGTTTTTTTGTTTTTTTCTGTTTCTGATCTCAGTAGCATTATCACCCACTTGATCGTCAGGCCAGAAACCATGAAGACTCAACTTCTCTCTTGTCATCCCATATTCTATCATTTCCTATGGTTCTACCATTTAAGTAGGCTATAT
This sequence comes from Tupaia belangeri chinensis, assembly GCF_000334495.1. Lineage (NCBI taxonomy): Eukaryota > Metazoa > Chordata > Mammalia > Scandentia > Tupaiidae > Tupaia > Tupaia belangeri. The sequence goes on along the minus strand of NW_006160079.1, from coordinate 1,105,448 downwards.
GTTCTACCATGTAAATAGACTATATATTGGTCCCCCATTCCTATCCCAAAGACCACCATCTAACCCAGAACTTTACCATTGCTCTGGTCTCCCTGTATTGTCTAGGCCCCCAATCCATTTCCAATCCATCCTTCACTCTACAGATAGAGTAACTTTCCAAAACATAAATGTGATTATGTTAGTCCCCTATAATGGCTTCCTATTGGACTCTAGATGAAATTCAAGCTCCTTAAAATGACCTGCAAGGTCCTTCATGATCTGGCTCCAGCCTGCTGCTCCAGACTCATTTCTTACTCTCTCTAGCACTCTGCTCTCCAGCTGGACTATACAGTTCCTTAGACTACACATTCCCATACCTTCTTATTCTTTTCTATACTCTTCCTTTTACCTGCCATGATCTTTGCACCTCTGTCTGCCCGATGAACAACTACTCATCCTTCAAGATCTGTCTCAACGCTACTGCCTTCATGAAGGTCCTCATTGAACCCCCACTCCCAGCAATGAATTATTCCCTCTGCTCCATTCCACAAGACTTTCTGTTTTCCAATAGCACTTACATTTAATTGTGATGATTTATGCATGTGACATCTCCCTTCCCCACACATATACACACACTTAGCTGAAAATTCTCAAGGGCAGAGAACATATTTGATTTATCTGAATCCCTGAGGAGGCACTTAGTGAATGAATAAGTAAGTAACTGCATGAATGAAAGAATCACTGGATGGGAAGGTTATCACCATTAATCTTGATCTTCTAGAGAGGCTGTTCTTATAACTGCTTGACTCCTGGCTCCTGGATTCAGAATCTCCAAGTTAATGGGGTGTGTTCTACAATCAGGAAACTAAAAGAGCCTTCATGCTGAGAGAGCAGAACTCTCAGATGCAACAACCCAAACCTCATTTAACCCTGCAAGTCTTTCAGCTACAAAAATAGAATCAGGGGACCAGCAGTTAGCATAATGGCTATGTTGCTGGACTCCCACATAGTCGACCGCTGTTCGTGTCCCAGACCCGGTGGCTTAAAACTCATGCTGGGCGCATGTGCGTGCGTGCCCAAGATCCCGAGAGGAGAATGGAGGAGAAGGGATTGTGGCATGGCCATCCCCCTGGCTGGTGATTTCTCGCTTTCTGTCTCTCTGGTTCTCTCTGCCTGTCTGGTGAATGCACACACCCTATAGCAAAAACTTCTTAAAAAAATAGAATCAGGATCAAGGTGAAGGTCCTAGCCTAGTCTAGGTTATCCTGGGTCCCAGAGGAAAAAAGAATAGGATGCAATAAAAATGGGAGCCCCATAGACCTCCAGCATAGACTTGGTTCTGACATTTACTAGGTGCGTGACCTTGGGTAACTCATATCATTTCTCTGGGCCTAATTTTCCTCAGGGGTTACATAAGGATAATAAAACCTAAGTTGTGCCACTCAAAGGTCACTCATGTGTCACCTGTAAATCCTTATGTAAATTTAGAGCCTAATTATTTCCCACATTATCTTTAATTCTGCTATACCCATGGTGGATTGAGCTGGTCAGGTGGAGAGGAGAGGACTAAATATGAGTAGAGCAGGGCTGCAGAGCAGCCAACTGTCTTCTATTAGTTATCTCCTCAGTGCTCAAAACTGTAACATTTAGGACTTCACAGGGGTCTGCTTCCTCCTCTTCCATTCCCTCATCATTTATCTCTTTGTTTCTCCTATTTTTGTCTACCACTGAGAATTATACTGACTTGCCTAATCATAGTTTCATTTCATAGCTTTATATGGGAGTTTTATATTTGTTCCTCTCACTTCTTGTTTCTACTCTGGTCATGCCTATTATTCTAGAACTTTCCATCTCTCTCACTGTAACATTACTTGAGGGCCTTATCAATGACTCTTTGGGGGGGACACCTTCTCTTTCCTGTGGCTAATTGTGATCTATAGGGGCAGATATGACGTTTGGTCATTTTATGATGACCTGAGGCTGAAATAATTTCCCAAGATTAGGAATCATTGTGGTCAAGTGTCTGCACATGATGTGACGGTCATTACACAAGAGACTCTGGCACCTCCTTTCCTGATAACCTTTTGGTTGGTTTAGAGCCTGACTGCATGAAAAAAGAATAGATAACAAGACTCTTCTACCTTTAAGAGGTTCTCATTTTCCCTTACTTCCTTTTTTCTTTCCTTTTTAACTATTGAATTAATATTTCTATCACTGCCATTTTAGCCCAAGCCCCTGGCATTGCTTTGCCTGAACTGCTGCAGAAGCCACTCTTGCTCTATAATTCACTCCCCATACAGCAGTCAGTGACTGATCTAAGGTGTAAAGCAGATATCTTTCTCCTGTTCTATACCTGCCAATGGCAGCCTACTGTGAGGTGAAAAGACCATGTCCTC
>NW_006160079.1:1093166-1102965 GCF_000334495.1 Tupaia belangeri chinensis | reverse complement strand
TGTTATTTGGGTGTCTTCTCAGAGCTGAACTCCATAGAGATCTCCTCTGGCCACCTCCTTATTCCCTCTACCTGATCACTGTCTACATACTGATTTGTAAAGTTTATCCTTCTCTGTTCTTAGTGATACCTGCAATTTCCTTATTACTTTGTTTACTTATTTATTGTTTGTCCCTCCTCACTAGGATAGGGCACTGGTACTCTATAAATATTTGTTGAATGAATGAATTTATAAAGTGCCTTATCATTTAAAAAATGTTTTCATGTACATTAGTATCTCACAAAACCTGTGAAATTAGAATTATTACCCTTCTAATCGTATGGATGCAGAAACTGAGGCTTGAGAGGTTATAGTTGACATCTAATGTCACATAAACAGTAATGAGGGAAGGCGACCCTGAATTTGGGTTCTCCAATTCTTAACATTGCTCTTTCCACCAACACGCTTTACTTCTAGTCTCATCAAGGCTGTACCAATGATAGTCAACAAGTGCCAAGCAAATGTTGACCAAGTCTTTGATAATCTTTATTGTTACGTTTCAGAAAAGTACTGTAACTTGTGTAGACTGTCCCTAATCCCATGATTTGGAGATGCTCTCCATTCTATGAGCAAAGTGAACAGGAGAAATCAGCCAATGGGGTAGGAAAAAGTAGTATGGAACAAGCAGCTAGGAGTCTGGGATTATAGCCTCCACTATAGTGCTCCTTACTTCATTTTCCTTTTTCTGTGAGCCTCAATGTGTTCTGTAAAACAGGTAGATTGAACTTGCTGATTTTAAAGATCCCTTCCAGTTCCAACATTACGTCTTTCCAATGCCTTGACTTCTCTCTGTTTCCTTTGCCGTGTTTCCCATTGCTGCAGGTGAGGAAGAATGCTGGTAAGTACCCGAGGTGGGGCTCACAAATAGCAGACAAGACTAGCAGATGGCATAATGGTTATGTTGCTGCACTCCCATGGCCAATGATGGTTCAAGTCCCAGACTTGGTGACTCGAAACTCACACCTGGTGCATGTGTGTACATGCATGCCCAAAAATCCCAAGAAGAGAATGGAGGTGAAGGGATTGCAGCATGACCATCTCCCCTGGGGATTATTTCTCACTTTCTGTCTCTGTCTCTATCACTCCTGCGAGCACCATGTACCCTATAGCAAAAACCACTCTCAAAAAAAAAAAAAAAAAAAAAGGAAGGCAGAGCTTCTCAATAGTTCCTCATGGACTAGCTGAGTGTGGCTCTGGGCAGTGAAGCCAAAGACAAAGATGCAGAGGCCAAAGACGTTCTCTCTGTCTCCCTCCACTGGACATTCCCCATTTCAAGTGCAGTTTCTTCATTTTCCAGATGGAGGCTCCAACTCTTCAGGAAGCCAGGGGAGAATTTCTCTCCAAAGCTATCAGCAAGTGGCAGTCACCTAAGAGCTTCCCTTGTGTGCAAATGCCTTCTTTCCACTGGGAAATATATTAAGGGTGGGAGACATGTCAGGAGAAGAAAGAGGTAAGTAGAGGGGTGAACAAAGGAGACTTGGCCCTTGGAGTTTGGTGTCTGTGATGTTCTCAACACACACTATCTAGAAGGCTTCTAAGAAGGTGTAAGCCTCAGAGTTAGACTTGTGGAAGTAGATGACGTCTTGAGGTGAAAAATTCCCTTTTGCTAACTAGTTTCTTTGAGCTTAACTCCCTATCTGCCTCAGCCTCTGGTACACTACTTGGGTGTGCACAAGTGGGTGATATTCTGGGAACAACTTATTTACACTTAAAAAGACACAGTTGTCTAGAAAGGATGACTGCTTTTGGGGGAAGAGAAATAATACTGGCCAGGAAAGACTTTGCTGTCAGAGCCTTTACTCCTGGCATATACCTGGCTTTGCTAAGGTCTTTAAGGCCATCTTCCTGACTCCAGCCTGACTTCACCCATTCCCATTGATTGCAACTTTTCATCAGGATGAAGTTCATGACTAATGTGAGTGAGTGTGGCTTCAAGGTAACAGTCAGGGCTAGGTGATCATTGAAATAGAAAGGTACTAGTTAACAAGTGGCATGCTAAGGGCCTGTGCATGGCATTTTGGGGACACACTGAAAGAGACAGTCAGAGCTCTCACTCATGAGGACCTCCCAAAGTAGTTAGAGAGGGTTTGAGCACCATCTTTGTAGGAGACAGAGAGGGGATCTTATCTTCCAAGGACTTTTCCACCTTAAGAAACTGAGTTCCCGGGTGGTAGCTGTTAATAAAGAGCTGACAGGGTGAGGTGTTTATTTGCATTGCTATACAGCAGATGAGTGAGACCTATTTTGAAGCAGGAATACTGCTTTGATCAGCATACAATATGCATCTGTTCCTCCTCCCTCTCCCCTCAACATCCCCCGTCATCATTCCAAGGCTTCTTGCTGAGTACGGTTTCTGCTTTGCAACAGAGACTTCTGGGACACAAGATGTGCATACTATCCATACTGAGAGAAGGAAGAACTTCTCCATTACAGGAACACCAGCTGCAAAGGCCAAAAAGAAACCCCTAAGGCCCTGAAATAGTGACACCCCTGCCCCAATGAATGCACTTGCAGATGGCCTCATTAGACTGCCTTGTGGTCTCATTAGAATGTCTGTTCCAGTCTGAGATGCCAGCATTGAACCCTCACAGAGTTGGTACCAAGTGGCTTACTGGTCTATGGCTTCTAGAGGAAAGATGATCTTTTAGGGGGTGGTACCAGGAAGGAGAGGTTGCTACCTACAAAGCTGACATAGGACTGGTCTTCCTGATACTTCTTTAGGTAAAAGTTTGAAAACGTCTATTTAAGGACAATCATAAACACATTGTCTCTGTCTGATTCTAGGATAATCTGGCAGAAATTTATGAGTTTATGTAGATGTGGCAGTGATAGCAGCAAGGCAGTAGAAATCAAAGCATCTGGATTTTAGCCCAAATTTTATTCCAGATTCACTCTGTATACCCAAACAAGTAACTTCCCCTCTCTGGACTCTATAAAATGGAGCTTATAGCATGGAATTCTTCTCTACACATAAAAAATTGTACATTAAAAACATCATAGTGTTGGGTTAACAGGCAGTGTGGAGGTTAGGGCAGCTGGATCCCACATAGCTGACTGTGTGGTTCAAGTCCTGGACCTGGCAGCTTGAAAATCACACTGGACACAAGTGTCTGCATGAGTGCCCAAGGTCTGAAGAGGAGAAAGGAATAGAAGGGATTGCTGTATGGCCATTCCCCCAGGGGAGATGACTTCTTACTTTCCCCTTCTCTTTCTCTCTCTCTCTCTGGTAAGCACATGTACCCTATAAGAAAATAAGCAACAAGAAAAAAGAACATAGAAGTACTGACTGAATGTAATTATTCCTGAGATTTAGCTCAAAGAGAGCAGAACTCCTGTTTACTTTTATTTATTTGTGGAACAGGTAATGACTTCATATGCTTCAAAATTCAGAAAGTATAAAAATGATAAAGTATCTTCCCACCCCTGTCTCTCAACCACTCAGTGGTCACTTCTTTGAAGTAACCAATGTTCCTGCCTTCTTGGACCCTCAATGCTTTTATAAGTTCTGAAGAAAGTGAGCTGCACTAGCGAGAAATGTAGTAGAAGCTGTCACTGCCTGATTGGGGTGGTGTGGGCTAAGGAGAGCACCCAGAAAGGCCACAGGGCAGGAGTTGTGGCATAGGACATGTGAGGTGGTGAGCACTGTTTGGAACCCAGTCTTGTCTTTGCTTCTCATAGTGGAATGATCCTAAGTGCCTTCCTGTCTCTGGCACCTCAACATTTCTATCTGTCCACTGAGCCTGCTATGTTTTCTTCCCAATGCTTCCAGGGTAGAACCAAAGTGGAAGAGAGGACAGCCAGGCACTTTTTAGAAATGGAAAAGATGACACACTGACTCAGAGATGACAGTTGTATAAATTTGCATATATAATCTTCCTAGGAGGATGGGTCAATCAACTATTTCTCATATGTGTTACTGCTTTTGCCCTAGTGGCTCCATGGACAGAAGCAACTTTGGAAGGAGTTCCAAGGGAATCCCTTAGCACTCTTTTAAGGGAGCGTTAGAAATAGACAGTCATCTTCAGCACAGGGGGTACTGCCTAGGCCCAGGAGGATGACTTAAATGACCTTTTAGACCTTAATATGACAGTCTCAGAATCTACTAACACAATGTCTCCCAAACTTCACATATTTCTAACCCAACTTCACCTTTTTAACCATCATTTCACTCAGTGTCATTATGGGACTTAATATTTTTTCTTTAAATCAACCCAATTTTATTATTTAAAAAAAATTACTTCTTCCATGAGAAAAAGTGACATAGAGAGAGAGAGAGAGACTCCCAGGAGAGATTCTATGCCACGATATACCCCAGCTTCAGCCAGCCAGGATCATGGGCATGCACGTATGCCTAGAGTATACAGGGAAAACTTGAGACACAAACATAGAACTTTTCCTGTGGCTTTATTATCACGAAGAATTGTGTTGCTGCTGTGCCACCACAGTTGGCCTAAGTTAAACTGATTTTACTTTTATTTTTAATTGCTAGAGGGCACATGTGTTTGCCAAATAGAGAAAGAGAGACAGAGAAAGGGAGATGGTGAAAGCATCCCCATTGGGGTATGGTCATGCCACAATCCCTTCTTCTCCATTTCTCCATCTTGTCAGAATTTTGTACATGAATGCACACACTCCTGGAGTGATTTTTAAGATTCCAGAGCTGGGATTTGAACTATAGTTGGCCCTGTGGGATCCAGTTCCCTTAACTACTGGGCTATGGAGCCAACCCATCAATCTGATTTTGAACAACAACCTTACCCTAAACTATAATATCTGTGAAATTAAGTTTCAAAATATTGGTTACATTTTTCCTAATATGTATTAAAAGTATATCTATCATAATGCAAAATGCCAGGATACTACCCCAAATCATCTCATGCCAATATATACCAAACATTGTAAAATATATAACTAGTGGTAATACAAACCAGAAGGTCAGGAGGTTTGGGCCTTAAGATTTTACTTCAAGACTCACTATGTGCTCTCAGGTTGGCTCCCTGCATCATTTCATACATCTTCCAAATCCTCATACCATGTTTCTTGAGTATGAATTGCTCCTAAGATGAAAATAGGTTCTTCAGCCTAGAAGAAACCCCCTTCCTCCAAACAAAACCCACCATTCACACCTGCCTCTCAGATACTGACTGGGGGAGCCAGGAGATCTAGGTCCCAGTTTGGGCTCTGCTCATTGCTAGCTATGGGACCTTGGGCCTGCTCTTTCCCCTCTCTAGGCCATAGTGTCCCCAACTATAAAATAAGTGACTTTCTCTAAATGACCTCTAAGGTATTTGGTGGCTCTGAAATTCAATGATTCCTTGGATGGCAGATTCCACACTCCTGTTGACCAGAGCAGCCCACAGAGATAAGGAGGCTGTTGACCTTCCCTCTCACTACCCCTGAACCAAATCCTCCTTGAGGTCCCTTGCTTCCAGTGCACAATGCTCCTTTTGTTGCCAGGAGAAATTCAGGGCTTCTCTCCAGGTTCCTGTTGAAGTGGCTAAAGTGATCTAACGGGTAATAGTTTGCTTGTAACAAGAGGCCCTGCTCCCAACCCACTGACTCCAGTCCAGCTGTAAGTTTAGTTAGGCCTTGGCACCAGGATCTGTCCATCAGCTGCCCCAGACCTCTCCTTAGCATCTTTGAATGGGTGAGGAGATTATTTAAAAGGTAGAAAATAGAAACATTCATTTATTTAAATACATTTATTTAAGATGCTATTGGGTGTCATTGCCAGGGTACAGAAGGGCAGTAGACTAAAATATTAGGCATCTGAAACTCATCATCATCATCATCATCATTCCATCTACTTTCTTTCTTTTGAAAATGACCAAACCATTCTTGTAACTAATTCTTGACAGACCTGGTCATTTAACATTTGTATTTTACAAAGAACATTTGCAGGGCATGACTTACCTAATATTTGACAGATATTTTACCCAGAAACTTGGGATAGTATAAAGATATATCCAGGTAGGGGATATCTGGAATTGATTATAACTTGACACAAGGAATTGTTCAACCTTGATCTACAGTGAATTCAGCTAAAGAAAAAACACTAAGCTGTGAATTGAAAGGCCTAGGATCTAGTCTCATCTTTGCCATTAACTCCCATGACTTGAGTAAGTTATCGCTCCTCCCTGGGCCTCAATTTCCTTGTCTTCAAAATGAGAAAGTTGAACTAGAAGGTCCCAAGGTCTTCTACACTTTGTCTCTGTATCATCTTCTGCCTCCTAGAGAAAAAGAAAAAGTTGGTCATGTTCAAAAAACCTTTGTTCATTTCCTGCTAGAAGTTAGACTGAAAGGAAGGCGAGGTATGGTCAGTGCAAAGGGCAATTTCAAGATGTTCTTTAAGATGGGTGAAGGGTTTCCAGGATCCTGAAGGAATATGATGGGTTTCTTTGGGGCCAAAAGGGCTGGGAAGTTCAGGTTCCTGGTTTCTGTTTTCAAGAGTGCAAAAGAGAATTAGACTCAGATTTACAGATGCAAATCAGGCAAATGTCCTGAAGCATAGCCTAGTTGGGCATTTTTACAGCCTTGGCCACTCCAGAGGACAAGGGGCTATAGAGTGAATGGAGACTGCAGGTAGAAGGACAAGTCTGAAAAGGACCTGGGAAATGCTACTGGACACTTCCAACAGAAGTTCCTATGGATCCTTCAAGCTCAGCACTAAAGATCATAATTCTGCATCAATCTCTGGAAATGTCCAGGAATCCCATTCTTGGCTAACACATCACCATCCACCCAGTCATTGATGTAAGAACCATGAGAAGCACTTGGACTCCTCCATCTTATTTGCTGCCATTAGTCACCAAATCACACACATGAAATATCTTGGTAATGTTTCCTTAATCTGCCCCCTCTTTTTCACCAGTACTACCATAGCCCTCCACCTGGGCCCTTAGCAGCTCTGGTACAGATGGTTAACTGATTTCCCTGCCTCTGATTTCCATTACAGTTTACCTTCTAGGTTGCTGCCAAAGTTCTTGCCTTAAAAGAAAAATTAAGGGCTGGTTCCATATCACAGCAGAAAACCCTGTGCAGAAAGCCAGATCCCACATGTCCAAGAATGATTTGAATCCTGGCCCTGGAGGCTTAAAAAACATTCTGGGCATGTGCACGTGTGCATGTGTGCCTTAAATACTGATGGATAGAAGAATAAAGAAAAAAGGATCATGGCATTACCAGTCCCAATTGAGGGATTCTCTCTCTCTTCTCTCTCTCTCTCTCTCTCTCTCTCCTTTCTAATAAACCCTCATTCTCTCTGGCAATTAGAAAAAGAAGAAAAAGAAAAAGTTGGTCATGTTCAAAAACCTTTGCTCATTTCCTGCCTTTGGTTAAAGTCCAACTTCTTTTTATTGGCATTCAAGGTCCTTTACAAACTAAACAACATCTTTGTGGCTTCACCTCCTACCACATCCCCACATTCCTGAGGCCCATGGACAACTCTCTATTTACTGGAGACACAATGAACCCTCATATTGGATTTTTCACTGGATGTGTTGGTCAGCTAGCCTTCTTGATCTGTCAAGCCAGTCTCTGAACTCCCCTTCCATCTTATCTATATCTCTGTTATCTAACATTGCAATGTTCTGCATTGGCCTATTTTCTTTCCTGTCTCTCCCAAAGACTATGAGTTCTTGGTGTACAATGGTTACATTTGACTGACCCCTTTGTTCCCAGAACTAAGCACAGGCCTCACATAAACAATTAATCTGCCAAGGACTATCTTTTATTTTTGATGGCATAGCAAAAGAAATTCTGGTAATTGGTCTGGCAGCTTCATCTTCTTAGAAGACTTTTTTCTCTTTCTTCCTTATCATTTTTAGCTCAGAACTAGTGATTACAGATCAACACAGAGGCCCAGTGGCTCCAGATGATGAACTGTCTTGAGATGGAGCCTTGAAAGTCCAGTAGTTTTAGCCAATAGCACAGATCCATGTAAAGCACACTTGCACCAAATCCTTGAAACTTGGACGTTGCCCCACATCTCAAGGTAAGAAGAGTGTTCAAGGACCATATTAACTAGTGTTTTCTTTTTTCTTTATTTTTAAAGAGAGATTTTTTATATAGGGCACATGCACTCACCATGAAGACAGAGAGAAAGAAAGTGAGAAATCACCCCCTGGGGGAATAGCCACCCCACAATCCCTTCTCCTCCATTCTCCTCTTGGTATCTTGGGCATGCAAGCGCACATGCCTGGAGTGAGTTTTAAACTGCCAGGTCCAGGACTCAAACCACCATCAACTACATGGTAGTCTAGGGATGTAATCATTACGCCATCTACCAGTCCCAACTGTGTTTTTCAAACTGAGTACTATGGAGCCCTAATATCCTAGAGATTTGTTGGGGATCGTGAGAGGACAGAATTGAGGTACCTCATTCTTGCTTCACTCAATGCAATCTATTTCACCTTTTGGAGGTTTCATGAAGATTGCATTTTGAGACTGGAATCAGCTTCATGTAAGTAAATGTTTGTGATCACAGCTTGAATCTAATGTTCAATCATTCAGTCATTAACTGATACCCTTTTATACATTTCCTGCTGCCTGTACTCTCAGGCTCTGACCAAACTATCCAGCTATGATGACACATTCATTTTTCGTTCTGCACCCAGTTGGAGGTTCTTCTTTATATTGAGCTGGAATCTGCCTTATAGCAACTTCCACCCAGTGGTTCTGGTTTTGCACGTTGGAGTCTCATGGAAGTAGTGTGTTTCTTCCCTGTGACCAATCTGCTGGCATTTAAAATTTTTCCAAGGTCTGAAGTGGAAGGAAACTTATAACTCTTATAGCTCAATACTCATGCATTTGGGGACTCTGAAGCCTAAAGTAACAGCACAGAGCTAGTTGGTGGCAAGACTAAGACCCAAGTCTCTCCTCATCTATAAAGTTTGCTCTCCCAAATCAGCTTTTATCCAGAAAGAACAGCCGCAGTTCTTAAAATCATTCTCCACAGTCCTGATGACTCCTCCCTAAATTTAATCTCTACTGATAGTAACCAATGGTTGAAGATCAGCAACTGAGTTTTTTTTCAATTTATTTATTTGCATTCATTCAGTATATATCATTACAGCATTCAAAATGAGATTTCCCATCCAGAATACACTGTATATTAGCTCAATCAAGCACATCAACATACGTGTTATCATCAACAAATAATTTTCCATTTCTTGTTTTCTGTATGTTTTGCTTTTTTCCCCCCATCCTTGGTTCCCTATCTCTTACTCTCTGCCACCTCCTGCTCTCCTCCCACACTGTCTCTGGTATCTATGTTTGCTTTCTATACCATTTTCCCCCCACATTTTTCTGAATCACCAAAGACCCTAATCAATCCAAATACCCTCATAGCAAACACAGGTGACACACACATTTCCATGAGCACAAGTCTAACTTTACGCATCCTATAAAGTAGAACCTAGCTGGGGCTACATATCCTACTGCAGTCACTGAATAGATGTATTTTTTTTCCTGAAACTTTTTTTTTTTGTAACTCAATTTACATTCCTTCCCTAAGCATCATCACAGCACACAAAATGCGATCTCCCATCCAGTACACACTGCATAGTGACTCAATCATGCACATTACAAAAAAAATAAATTTCCAATTCTAGTTCCTAGAATTATTTCCACCCCTCTTTCTGACCCTCTGTCCCTTCCCACTCTCCTCTCACACCACCTCTGGTGTCCAAAATTGTCCTCCATTCCCTTGCCACCCACATTGCGTTGATCACAATTTCCTACATAACCTGACTACTTTCAA
>NW_006160079.1:1091539-1092017 GCF_000334495.1 Tupaia belangeri chinensis | reverse complement strand
TGTTTAGCTACAGTGCTCTTAGATCTGTCTAAAAACACATTGAAAGGATATTGGAGGGTGGAGAGACAAGAAAAAGGAAAATGAGACAGAGAAAAACAACAAAAAGAGAAAAAAAGACAAAAAATTAAAAAATTAAAAATTTGTAATTACTGTTCTTTTTTTTTTTTAAAAAAAATCACAAAATAGAAAACCGCACGGCACGGAAAAATCTAGTTCACTGTAGCCATGTGGAACCTTGTCCTGAAGGCCCGTGGCTTCTTCTGCCTGGATGGGAGGAGCAGGACGAAAATTAACAAGAAAAAAGGTGGAGCTAAGAGCCAGAGAAAAACTGGGCCTTTTTTTTTTTAAAAAAAAGAAAAAAGGGTATAAAGGAAATATTTCCAAGAAAAAAAGGGAAGACAGAAGCAGGGAGAGACAGGAACTGAGAGACAGAGAGAGAAGGCTGGGGGTGCAGAGGGGGCCTCCCTAACACTAGCTC
>NW_006160079.1:1082082-1091308 GCF_000334495.1 Tupaia belangeri chinensis | reverse complement strand
TTTGTTGGAGGCTGAATTATTAGTAGAAAATCTTCATTCCCTTAAAAATCTAGTTCACTGTAGCCATGTCACAACCGAGTTTGTGAACGCTACATGGCTCCCAGGTTTTGGTCTGCCTGGGGAGAGGGCCAAGGCAGAGTAGAATGCATTGGGATCAGAAGTGTTCCCTCACCACAGCCTGAGTGGCATTCTTCCCATTCTCATGTCTTCCATAAGACTTGATTACATTTAAGCAGCCCTTCCCCATGACAAGGTGGCTAAGGGGATGTTTTCCAAGGCTTCCTCTGACCTGTTTGCTAGGGGGTTCCTGCTGTGTGAAAAAAATCCAGAAACAGGAAGAGTTGATTTAGTTTGCATTTGGAGAAAAAAAAAAAGAAAGAAAGAAAACATAAGAAGTAAGGCTCCGTAGAACAGAGGCTTCCAATTCTTTGTCCATTTGTCCCTGGAACAGGATATTTCAGGGAATACATTCTACAGGGGAAAAGAATGGCCTCCCTTAATAAAAACAAAGCACAAAGCCCTTCAAGGTCTGGAATGAGAAAAAGGCCAAAAGGACACTCTGAATGAGGGGAGGGGCAGCTGTTTCAGAATCTCCAGCTCCCCCACCATGTGTCACTAAGAGCTGTCATGCTTTGATCTCCATACTTATCACACATCTCACCTGCGAAGATGTCCTGCTCCCTTTAACCTATAGCCCAAGAGAAACTCCAAGCCCCCCCCCCTTTGTATCCCTAAAGATTATCAAAGTAGGCTGGCGCTCAGAATCTTCTTTTAAAATGAAAAACAACAACAACAACAACAAAACAGATAAAGAGGCATATATTAATTACAGAACATGCAAATAGCAAAACAGTATTCGGCTTTACAAAGTACATCCTTTTTCTTTGAAGAAATCCAGAGAAAGCAGGGAAATGCTTTTCCTGTCCCCCAGGATAACTACTCCATTGCCTGCAATGAGAGATGTAAGTTTACTTAACTTTCTCCCATCTCAGCTCCCTGTCATCAGGAGGTGGCTATCATAGTGTTTCCCTACCATTGTTGCAAAAGTCCTTTTAGGAAAAATGAAACAAAACAAAACAAAACCAAAAATACCTTCCAGGGCTAGCCTCATAGTCTACTGCTTAAGGGAGTCAGATCCCATGTAGCCAATGGCAATTGGAAACCCAAACCTGGAGGTTTGAAAAACATGCCAGGTGTGAGTGTGCACATGCTCCAAATCCTGACAGGATGGAGAAATGGAGAAGGGATTGCAGTGTGATTTCTCCCCATTGAGGGGTGCTTTCCCCCTTTCTTTGCCTCTGTCTGGTGAGAGACAATGTGCCCTCTGGAAATTACAAAACCAAAGCAAACAAATAAAAAACCTCCCAGAACCCCTTGGGTCCTTTTCAGTTATGGTCTCTGGGCTGGGGAGCATGGCTGGTTCATAGCTAGTTTCTAGGGTAGAAGTGTGATCATTTGAGGGTTAAAGAAACATATGGTCTTGCAAGGAAATCAGTTCTGCCTGCCTCTGGAGCTTCTGCATGCACGTATGTACTTATCTCTCTCCCCCTGCCACACACACACACACAGCCTCTTTACCAAGATCTCAGCTTCAAAGTATAATAAGACCTTCACCACACAAAAACACAAAAACATTCCACTGTGTCTGTTGGAGTCAGAGGTAAGCAGAACCTCCGTCTGGGTGATGTTTCTGAGAACATCAGCTTTTTCTTAAAATATGTATGTAAAAATATGTTTTCATATTAAAATAAGCATAGAACTGCTGTGGAATATCTTGCAAAATTCACTCACGGGAATGTATAAGGTAAAAGTGGAGGCTTCAAAGAAATTTCTCACTTGCAATAATTATAAAAGATTCTCCTCCAGTTCCTAGGGACTGTGTGAAGAATGAGTTTATTAAATTCAGCAGTTGGGGATATTTTGGTACAAATGTCTGAGAAGCACTGGCTGAAACCATGGGCACCTTAAGAGTAGACAGACTGTCTCATCCCTCTGTATCCTCACACTTGATACAGAGCAGAGAGAATGCTTGGGATCTATTTGCTCTGTCCACTTACCCATCTATTCATCCTTGCCAAGAAAGAAGCAAAAAAGGTAGCCTTAGTGTAATAGAAAGGACTCAGTTTCTGGAGAATTCAGGCATCTCTAGGTCCGAATTCTGACTGTGTCACTTATTAGCTATATGATCACTTCTGAGCACCAGTTTTAAAATGGGGATTCAAACAACTAATTGCTGGGTTGTTGTGGGACCCAAATGTGATAAGTGGAAAGATCACTCTATATGCACCTAAGTAATACACTAATTATTGTTATTTTTTTAAAAAATTATTTTATTTAACTTTATTTATTTATTTTATCTTGACTAGAGAGGGACAGAATGAGAGAGAGAGAGAGAGAGAGAGAGAGAGAGAAAGCAAGCCACCAGGTCTGAGACTTGAACCAGGGTCTGCCATGTGGGAGTCCAGTGCCCTTAACCACCAGACCCCCTGCCAGCTCCTAATTATTGTTATTATATGATTATAAAATTACGACCATGCCTAGCCCAGTCAGTGAGGGGGAGGGAATAATTTCTTCCAGTCCAAAAGTCTGACTTGCCATTAAGAAGGCAGGAGTGGGGCCAGCAGATGGCTTAGTGGTTACATCACTGGAGTCCCACATGGCTGACCACAGTTCGAGTCCCAGACCTGGCGGCCTGAAACTCACACAGGATGTGTGTGCCTGTGTGCCCAAGATCCTGGGAGGAGAGTGGATGAGAAGGGATTGTGGCGTGGCCATCTCCATCCCTCCTGAGGGTGATTTCTCACTTTCCCTCTCACAGTCTCTCTCTCTCTCTAGAGAGATTGCCCTAAGGCAAAAAAAAACCTCTAAAAAAAGGGGGGGCAGGAGCTGAGACCTCAAGAATGAACTCATTCTGGTATTGGGAGGGCAGATGCTGAATTGAGCTCCTGAGCCCCACTTCCACTCCAGGAATGAAATGTGCAGACCAGATGGGAACTTGGCATGATGGGAGAATAAGATGTGTCTCAGACACCTCAGGTCTCCAAAGACCAGATGTACTTTCCTTCTCATGCCTGCCAGTGAGCCCTCTTTGAGGTTTGGTTCACAGCAAGGGTCATTTATCACCAGGGCTAAAGTATAGCCAAGCATGATGTCTTGCCTTGACTGCTAACAGATGCTGTGACTTTGAGCAAGTCCTTTCTCCTCTAAGGGCCCTTGTTTCACCATCATTAAAATAAAGGGACTGAATTGAGTGTCCCCTGAGGCACTTTGAGCTCCTACTTATTGTTTACATGACCCTGAATTGGAAAGGGGTTTGGCCTTGATTTTCTAAAAATGTGAGAAATACAATTTTCCAAAACTGTGATCAATCTGATTATTCATATCTTGACACTGAATCTTGGACCCTGGTGACGGGTCCAGTTGGAGGTGTGGGTGCCTGGTTTGGGCCCCCTTCTGTTTATAAGTATGCCAGGCCCCATGTGTCCTACTGTCTGTGTCTAGCTGAACTGGCCCAGCTAGACATCTCCAGAGAAAGCTGAGATCACAGTCCAGGTGAGGAACATGTGGATGAAAAAACAGGTGTTTCCCAAACCCTGAGCACAGGTATCTCACAATTCAAAATGAGAAAAGGGAAAAAACAAAAAGCAAAACAAAACAAAACCCAGGAAATCCTCCCTGCTCCATGCACCTAATTATGAAGGAAGAATTCCTTCTAGGCAGGGCCACTGTCTCTGAAGTCAGCCATAGTTTCTGAGCTGGAATGGCTGACTTCTGCAGTCTCCAGGATTCTCAGATTCCCTCCTAGCCACCGCAGTCTGTTCAGACCTTTGCCATTATTCAAAGCTCAGCTCAGATCAGATGTTGCCCCTCCCTTTTTCAAATCCCCAGCATCCTGTGTATCTGTCTTACACCTGCATCATGTTCTTCCTTGTGTTTGAGCTATTTCCTTCCACACATGGATTAAAAATAAAATACATATTCTGAATAAAGATTTCAACCTGCATATCTGAATATGAAGTACAGAGTCAGGGCCCCATAACCCATCACCTCAACTTTCTACAGTCAGCTACAATCAAGAGGTTTTTATTTGTTTTTATACCTTTCTAGCAATCTATCATCAAAGCTATTGAAAATACAAAAGCGTGATATTTTGGGGAGAACACTGGCTCCAGAGTCTAAACACTTGGATTTTTCATTATTGTTGTTGCTAGAGGGTGTATGCCTCAATGTAGAGACAGAGAGAGGGAGAGGGAGAGGGAGAAAGCACTCCCATAGGGTATGCTCACACTGAGATCCTTTCTCCTATATTTCTCTGTCCTGTCAGGATTTTGAGCATGCACACATATACACCTGGCAGTTTTCAAGCCATTGGGGCCAGAATTTGAACTGCAATTGGCCATGTGGAATTCAGCTTCCCTTAACCAGTAGGCTCCAGGGTCAGCCCTAAACACTTGGGTTTGAGTCTCAGCTCTCTACTTGCTGAACAGATTAGAGTGGGCCAATTGTATCTCCTCTGCTCTGTAAAATGGGACAAAATTTCTCACAGGGTTCTTTAAGGGATAAATGAGACAAAACAGATGAAAGCACCTTGGAACTATAAGGGGCACTCTATTAATTCCATGCTTATATCTGTGAATTGTCTTTGAAACATCTTCGAAACAGAAATCTGGGCCCTTGCGAGGTTGTGTCCCCATTGCCCCTAGTTCCAGTGTCTTGTCTAGAAAAAGGAGACAGTGATGCTGACGGACATGGAATTGAATCCCTGGTTCGTGCTAAATCTAGAGACATTGATGCTGTGCTCCTGCCTGGTTCTGGACACACAGCTCATTGACCTTTCTTTGAAGCTAAACCCAGATGAGAGGACTATTTCCTAAAGTTACTTGGCTTGCAAAATGCTGATTCCCCATCAAATGGGTATAGACACAGTTTCATTGCCCTGGTGTGCTTTTGTTACTATGAAAATTCTGCAACGTTCTCCCAGTTCCTCAGGTTTTGCCCCCAACTACTGCTTTTAAAGATCTCTGCCAAAAATAAATCTCTCTCTCTCTCTCTCTCTCTCTCTCTCTCTCTCTCTCACACACACACACACACACACAGTGTATGGAAAAAAGTGACCAAGAAAATTCAATTCTCTAAATGAATCAGACGTAAAACTGTTGGTAATTAGAGCTGAAAAGCTACTCAGATACCATTTAATCCAACTGCCATCACTCCCCTTTGACCTTTAATAGATAGGGAGTCTGAGACCCAGAAAAGGAAAGGGGCTTGCCTAGAGAGTTAGTGGCTCTGACAAGGGGAAAAGGGTCAAACCTATGGGCCAAGAGGGTTAACATTGATTGAATTAGCCTGGAGAAGGTGGGTGGGACCGAGAGGAAATGAATATGGTCAGAGAAGGGAGGATCAATCAGGAGAAGCAGTCAGGACCAGCTGCAAAATTCGCCTGGGAAGTGGAAATAGAAAAAAATATGAGAGTTGTGCTTTAGCAAGTTATTATGAGTCTTGCTGAGCAAGGAGAGGGAGGATAGAGGAGGAGAAAAATAGAGGGGGCTAGAAGGGAAGAAGGAAGGCTAAACTAGGCAAATGGAGGAGATTTAGAGTGACAATATCAGTAAGAGTGGAATGAAGAATATCAGTAGAGTCCCATCCCATGTGGGACATCCAGAAGTTTCCAACAGATCTGACATCTGTTTTCTTCTTGGTTCTGAGCATGTATATCCTCATTTTCTTAGCACAGTCAGCATTTTTCCACTGCTTAGTGCTTGGGGAAGTGGTCCCAGAATGCAGGCTTTACCTCAGCAGATCTGACACACCAACATCAACACAGCCTGGCCTAGCAGCTAGAGTAGGCCCTAGGGTACCTGTTCTACAGCCATGTTCTCACAGTCACATTGTGAGGTGAACTCAGCAACAGTAATGCAACTAAATCCACACGGAAAATACCCTGAGTTTACTTCCTAGCCTAGGATCTCCCTAAGCATGCTGGGCATGAGTGTGTGCCCATGAGTTGGGGCTGGCTGAGACTGAGGGTATATCATAGTATGAAGATCCTGTTAAGGGTTCCTGTCTTTCTGTTTCATTCTCACTGTCTCATAGAAGAATTCAATGAATAAACTTTAAAAATAAAAATAAAAAATGAGGGCCTTGGAGTCAAACTCCTTGTTTCCAAATCCCAGTTGTGCTCCCCACTGGCTGTGTGATCTTAGAAAAGTTGCCAAACTGCTTTGTGCCTCAGTATTTGTGTGTAAAATGAGGATAATAATAGTCCTTCTTGAGAAGATTGGGAAGGATTAGAGGAGTCAATTCAAGTGTAGCCTTTGAACAATGCTTGATACATAGTGCTCGATAAGTGGTAGCTATTTTTGTCATCATCATGTGCTGGGAGCTATGTTCTAAGCATTTTACTTATATTATGCTATATAACGATCATTCAGAAGGAAACTAAGGTTCAGGTGCATGAGAAACATATCTAGTCCATTGGCTTTTTTTTTTTTTTTTTTTTTTTTTCACCAGAGAGAGGGAGAAAGCACCTACCAGTTGAGTATGGTCATGGTGCAATCCTTTATCCTTCATTTCTCTATCCTATCAGGTTTGGAAGCATATGTGCACACATGCTCAGTGTGATTTTTATGTCACTGGGGCTTGGATTCAAACCACAATTGGGATCCAGCTGCTTCAACCACTAAGTTGTAGGGTCAGCCCCTATTGGCTTTTAAAACTTCCTTAGATGCAGACTCTTCCTCCCACCTCAAACTGAATCCTATGTGAAATTCCAGTGCATAAATCAGATACAACTCCATGGCTTTTCCTAAAACAATGTGGGGAAGAGGTGGGGACTTGGAGCCTCCTGGCCAGCCTTCCCTTTTTCTCGCCTTTCCCAGGACAGCAAGTCAAAGACAGAGTGGAGTGGGTGGCATCACCAGCACAGAGGATAATAACATGATCAAAGAGAATAACCTCCTTGGTTAAAGTAGAACCCAGGACATTGCAGAGAAAAGTCAGAAAATGAGAGTGAGCAGGAGGGAAAGAAGGCCCTTTAGCATGATCCATACCAGATTTCAAGACAACATGACAAGGCCCCATCCACATGGGGCCTTCTCGCTGCACAGGGTTTGGGGTTCTGTTGTGACAAGGTATGTTGTCCCCTCTTCCTTAGGGCTCTGGTCTGAAAGATATAGCTGACCTGGGGTAAATCCCACCAGCCAGGCCTCCCAGTCAGGCCCAGATTGGCATTTTCATAAGGCTCCTTTTCCTCCAGAGTTCGGGGAAGGCAGTCTGACTTCCACTCCATTGTTGTCAGGAAGTACAGGGGTAGGGAGGAGGCCTGGTGCCCTACCTTTTTCAATGTCCTTGTGTTCACCCCTATCTGTTCAGGGAGTCCTGCTGTGACACTTTTTATCTAAAGACCTAGCTGCACTGTCAGTTTTTGTTTCCAGGACTTCAATATAGGTTCACTGGGGACACCACCCTGAGGAGAGATTATAGGAGAAACTCTCTTAGAGGACTGTGAGATTTCTATGGAATCACCTTTTCTGACCTGATCTCTTGAGTCATTTAGGCCCCATAAGAGCCCTGAAAGCCTAAAGTTGCAAGGCCACACAAGACACACACTGGAAGGAAGCCATTCCAAGAAGGCTCTTTGACCATGTTATTGTTCTCTGTGTGGTGGTGCCACCCACCCCATTCTGCCTTTGACTTGCTATGTAACCTTGTATATATTACTTGCCTTTTCTGGGTTACAAATCTTCATGTGAATATTAAAAGATTAGATGGACTAGGTCAGTAGCCAGGAGGAGACTCAAGGCCTAACAGGGGTCCTGGGGAAGACAAGAAAAAGGAAAGGACATATTGAAGCACTAACCCCAGGGGCAGGGACCTGTGTTGCTTGCCTATCTCTGTATGGGCCTCTGAGTCTCTGAGGGACACGCTGAGCATAATGTTTGAGACCAAAAGCAAGAGTGTTCTCTCATACATTGACCTAGAAACCCAGAGGAATATACCAAGTGATGGATGCCAGCAAGGCCCATGTCACAGGAGGGTAGGGACAAAGAACGCAGAGTACTGACTCCCAGGTTGCAAACAGCTTCTCTGACACAAAAGCAGCCTTTGTTCATGGCAAGGTCAGTTGCACAAAAGGACAGAGCACTGGAAACTTGAGTCTGACGCAGGGCGTGTATCACGTGTGCTGGTGCTACACCTGCCAGGTGATGAATGGGAAAGAGAGGGATGTTTCTGCCTCTCCTGACAGAGTTCTGTTTGAGGTGAAGGTGTGTGTAGGAGGCCAGGGAGTGGTGGTAGAGGGTAGATATGGGGTGGGCCCTGATACTACTTCCCAGATAAAGGCAGAGAGAATTAGTAGACAATGAACTAAGCCACCTACATGATTCAAGGACAGAAAGAAAGCAATGAGGCAGGGCCAAAGGGTAAGGGTGAGTTTTCCTCTGACAAACATGCCTCATTGGCACTTTCTGTCTCATCCCCACAGCAGTTCAGGGAGATAAGTGTCGTTGTCTCCATTTAACAAATAAGGAAAACGTAGGCCCAGAGAGGAGCTATGCCCTGTAATCCAGCAATTAAACCCTGTGCATACAAAGCTGGATCCTGCATGGTCAGCTGTGGTTTGAATACTAGCCCTAGTGGCTTGAAAAACACTGATCATGTATGCATGCATGCATGCGTGCCCCAAATACTGACTGGATAGAGAAATGGGGGGAAAAAGCATCATGGTGTAACCAGAACTCATTGGGGGGGTGCTTTCTTTCTCTCGCTCTCCCCCTTTCTTTGGTGAGCACACGTGAACTTTTTGAAGGCCCCCACTTGTATATTGTTGTTGTCCATCTCATAAACCTTATAAGACTTGGGCACAAAGGACTGGGAATGATCCTGTTTTACTGAATCCCAGAAAAGGTTGATGATTGGGCTATAGTCATACAGGACAGGAGAAGGGCTGGGCTTGAAAAGCTACAGCACACTGCTAGAAGTAGCACTTCCACTTCTATTCTCTGTGTCTGGTCATTCCACTTGCAAAGTGTTCCCAGATCCATTATCTCCAGGTTTGCAGGACAGAAAAAATATTTCCAATTTCTTTTCTCTCTTTCTTTCTCCTTCTTCCTTCCTTCCTTCCTTCCTTTCTTTCTTTTTCTTTCTTTCTTTCTTTCTTTCTTTCTTTCTTTCTTTCTTTCTTTCTTTCTTTCTTTCTTTCTTTCTTTCTTTCTTTCTTTTTCTTTCT
>NW_006160079.1:1075418-1081677 GCF_000334495.1 Tupaia belangeri chinensis | reverse complement strand
TTCTTTCTTTCTTTCTTTCTTTCTTCTTTCTTTCTGTCTTTCTTTTCTTTCTGTCTTTCTTTCTTCCTTTCTCGTTCTCTTTCTTTCTTTCTTTCTTTTTCTTTTTCCTTCTTTCTCTTTCTTTTTCTTTCTCTCTCTTTCTTTTTCTCTTTCTTTTTTCTTCTTTCTCTTCTTCCTTTTTCATTTTTTCTTTTTCCTTTTTCTTCTCTTTCTTTTTGCTTTCTTCTTTCTCTCTTCTTTCTTTCTTTCTTTTCTTTCTTCTCTTCTTTCCTTCTTTCTCTTTCTCATCTTTCTTTCTGACAACCAAATCAAGGATATTACCATGTATGTCATTTTTAAAAATATTTTAGGGCTTTTCCCTTAGGGCACATGTGCTTGCCAGAGGGAGAGGTGGAGATGGTGAGAGGGAAAGTGAGAAATCAACCCCAAGGAAATATGGCCACACCATAATCCCTTTTCCTCCATTCTCCTGGGATCTAGGGTATGCACACACATGGACCCAGTGGGATTTTTCAAGGCACCAGGTCCAGGACTCAGTCTGGGATTCGAACCAGAGTCAGCCATGTGGGCATTCAGCAATGTAACTAGTATGCCATCTGCTGGCCCCATCCATGTACATAATTTTCAATAAGGAATCTTACATTCTTGATTTTGTTATATGTTTCTTCCCTTTGCCCCTCCCACCTACTCCTCTTACCCACTTTTCTCTTTATTTTTCTTTTTCCTTCTTTCTTCTTCTTCTTCTATTTTTTTTTTTTCTATATCAGATGGGTACTGTGCTGACATCATTTCAAGGGAGGCATATCTCACACAACAGCATGGACATCCAGTCACCACACTTAAGAACCACAAAAGGATCTATTTTCTTTTTTAAAATTTATTTATTTATTTCTTCAGAAAGAGAGAGACCTCACAGGATCTTCATACCAGAGTACACACCCTGGTCCAGATGACAGGTTCACTGCCATGCACCTGACATGCTCAAGGAGGTCCCAGGATAAAATGTAGGACCTTTTCCATGTGGATCCACTTCTTTTACTGCTATGCCACCATCTGACCCCAACAGTTCCATTTCCTAGGTAAAGAAACTGAGGTTCAGTAACTTGCCAAAGGTTACACAGCTAATGAAGAGCAGAGTCAGGACTTGAGATCAGAGTTATGCCTAGACTCCTCTTTACTTCTCTGTGAAGTGCATTTGGCCAGCAAGGGAAGGACAGAACAAGTTCATTAAAGCATAAAGTTTGAGATCAAAAGCAACAAACCCTTACTTCCTGGGTGACATTTAAGCCCTTTGTTCTTTTCCATATGAACATTTGAATTACAGAAGCAGTTATGGGGCCTTGGAAGGGAAAACAGAAACCAGTTTGCCAGAGGAGTTCCCGTAGCTGCTTAGATACCTTTTGTAGATACCTAGATGCCCTGTCAGCCTGAATGATTGTGGTTAGAGTGTTGGGTTTGGTATGCCACATGAATGGCAAGATGATGTAGGGGAGCTTCTCTCTCTTCCCCTCTCACCACCTGTGGTTTCATTCCATGCTTGGTTATTGAGTAATTTATACATTCCTCCATCCCAGTGACAGGGGTGACAGCAGAGTCAGGACTTGAGATCAGAGTTATGCCTAGACTCCTCTTTACTTCTCTGTGAAGTGCATTTGGCCAGCAAGGGAAGGACAGAACAAGTTCATTAAAGCATAAAGTTTGAGATCAAAAGCAACAAACCCTTACTTCCTGGGTGACATTTAAGCCCTTTGTTCTTTTCCATATGAACATTTGAATTACAGAAGCAGTTATGGGGCCTTGGAAGGGAAAACAGAAACCAGTTTGCCAGAGGAGTTCCCGTAGCTGCTTAGATACCTTTTGTAGATACCTAGATGCCCTGTCAGCCTGAATGATTGTGGTTAGAGTGTTGGGTTTGGTATGCCACATGAATGGCAAGATGATGTAGGGGAGCTTCTCTCTCTTCCCCTCTCACCACCTGTGGTTTCATTCCATGCTTGGTTATTGAGTAATTTATACATTCCTCCATCCCAGTGACAGGGGTGACAGTAACCTCGCATCTCTCAGCCACCGTTTAGTTTGGTCAAGTCTGATTCTGAGGTAGTCACTTACCACTCACTCACTATTAATTCAGTCATTTTACAAATAACCCCTAAGTATAGCTCTGTGCTCTGCCCCTCCCTTACATATGTCGTAAATAATGAAACACAGACCCTGCCCACAGAGAATTCAAACTTTCATTGGACAGCATTAACAAACTCTTATAGATAACTAAACTCTATGCACAATGATGACTGATGTAATTGACCTGTGGAATCACCTAGAAAGGCAATGGCTTATGCTATTCATAGGAGATACGGAAAGGATATGTAAGGCTTTGCCAGGTATAGGAGAAAGGGCAAGTAACTTAACATTTTTGTACCTCAGTTTCCTCATCTGTAAAATGTGATAATGTCCAACACATGCTGGACTCTGCTGCTTGGCAGGCTGAAACTATATGGGAGGCTTGAATTAAATTACCAGCCCAACCTAAAAATCTGGGCAAGTACCTATAGTCCTAACCACTTGGAAGGCTGAGGCAGGATGATCCAGGCACAGTGAAACACTGTCTAAAGCAACAACACACACATACACAAATAATGGTACCTGTAGGGTTTCTGTAAGGTATTTATGAGTTAAAATATCCAATGGGCTTAGGATAGTGCCAAGCACATTGAAAGTGCCAGGCACATTGGAAGTGCCATATAAGTGTGAAATTAAAAAGGAAATGTGGATGATCATTCTTGTGAGAGAGAAGAGCACATGGAACACATTTGCAGGGTTAACCAAGTATATGTGCTCCAGGAATGTTGGCTGAGTTGGCTGGGTGAACTTGGGCAGCATTTTGAATGCCAATCTTAGAAGTGTGGGTCTGCCCGTGTAGGTGATGGGTAGCCATTTCTTAAAGGTTCAGATCTTTGCTCTTGCGTGAAATGCTAGTGGTATACCCATCAACTCAATGTGTGCTAGGCCCAAGAGACTGTTAGTAGCTAGGAAACAGTTGGCAAATGTGAATGGAGGAACTAGTCCTGTGCACAGCCCAGGTCCCAGCTTAGCATCAGTTTGGGTAAAGGTGGGGATGGAGAAAAACACATCTCAGCCCTTGAGGGCCTCCATCCAATTGCTTCTGCCAGGAATCAAACCAATAGTTCTGATGGGAAGTGGTGGAGGTAGGTAGGAAAGAGAAGCTATAATGTGACCTGAGAGGCAATTTTTATAGTGATTACTAACCAAGGCTGACATCCCAGACTGTGTGACCTTGGGCAAATCACTTAACCTTTCTGTGCTACAATTTTCCCATTTGAAAATGGGGTAGTAGATAATAACTCAATCTCCCCATAGAGTTGTTGTGATGATTAAATCATATGTAGAAAGGGTTTATGTAGCATTAGCTATTCTCAATGACTAAGGGCCTTAATGCATAGCAGATGTCTAACACCCGTTGGCTACAGGCAATGACCTAGAGGCATATGAATTCACAGAACTAATGTGGCTCATTTTCCTGGGATGTTAACTTTCTTCAAAGGCTTAAAGAAGAAAAGCATCTTTAAAAAAATTTTTTTTTTGTATGAAAACAACAGGGATATACTCTACACTGAAGTTAACTGGAAAATTCAAGTGGATGGTTAACATAAGATCAGAACTCCAAAGACATTTCTCTGCATGGAGCAGAAACTTCAGGTTACATATTCAGACACTCCATTTTTGTTTTTGTTTTTGTTTTTCACATTCTTCCTTCTCAGCCCTTAGTGATACACAGCCACATGTGAGTTAACAGAACCCTCATGATCCATCAATATTCTCTGGTGTAAGGGTGAACACCATTAGCATATAAAGGGTGTTCAAAAAGATCATGATAAAGGCATATTATAAACTATGCATGCATTTCAAAATTTTTGCAGCAAAATAAATTCATACTTTAATGCCATTTTTTCAAGAACTTTATGAAGTCTCCATCATATGGATAAAAATGAAGGTTCAAGGTTCAAATTCTGCCATTGCCACTTATAAGCTGTGTGAACTTAGCAAATGACATTACCTTTGTCATCCCTCTGTTTCTACATCTATAAAACAGGGGAGATGATGATGATGATGATAATATATCTACTTTCAATGGTTGTGATAAGAATTCAATAGGTTGAGGAACCAGCAGGTGGTGGTTAAGGCACTGGATTCTTTCACATGGCCAACCATGATTTGAATCCTGGATCGTGTCTTGCTTTCTTGCTCTCTCTCTCTCTCTCTCTCTCTCTCTCGTCAAATTAAAATAAATGAATAAATAAATAAAATTTAAAAAAAACTTAAAAAATAAGAATTCAATAGTTTGAGGCCAGCAGATGGCATCATGGTTGTTGCTGAATTCCCACCTGGCCATGGTTCAAGTCCTGGACCCAGTGACTTGAAAATCATGCCAGGCACATGTGCATGCATGCCCAAGATCCCAGAGGAGAGTGGAGGAGAAGAGATTGCAGTATGGCCACCCCTCCAAGGGGTAATTTCTCACTTTCCCTCTCACTGTTTCTGTCTTTGTCTCTGTCTCTCTCTGGTGAGCACACTTGCCTGAAGGCAAAAACCTCTAAAAAAAAGTTAAAAAAAAGAATTCAATAGGTTAAAATTTGGAAAACACTTAGAACAATAGCAAGCATATAACTAGTTCTCAGTACACATTAACTTTTGTTGAATCCATTCTGGAATCTCATCCCACAGTAACACTGTCAGCTAGATGTCATCCTGTCCATTTCATAGAGGGGGAAACTTGAAACTATGAAGTTAGGTGAGATGTCTCCCTGTTGGCTAAGCAGGCATTCCCTCAAAAGAGAGGTGGGGGGAAATAAATGATAACTAAAATCCTTTCAAGCTCCAAGATTCTGTGATTCAAGTTAATCTTTGGAAGCTTTTCTTATTACTGTTCTGACTGGGGCTGAAATAGCAGAACTCAGGAAATAAGGGAGGGACTAGCCAGGGAGGGAGATGCCTTAGCAGGGTCGGAAATGGCTGCCGCCGCCCTTCCTTCTAGCCTGCAGCTGCCCAAGAACTGTGTCTCATACTCTTTCTCACCCAGAAAGCAAAAAGAAAAATATGCTCAGAGGAAGCTGACTGGGGTCTCCTTTTCCTCTGGGAGGAAGTTGCCCCTGTAGCAGCTGCAGTTCAGGGGCTACTGGAAACTAAAGTTAAAGGATTGGCAGCACCAAGCTAGATACAGAGTGGGCATCCCAATGGGTGTTTTTCCTGGCTAGGCTAGTCCAGAATGGTCATTGCCAATAGACCAGAGAGTGCTAGAAGAGAGGAATGGGTTCTCCACTGATTTATCATTTTGGAAAAAAAACATAAGGAATTCCATGAAGTAGAATGGCCTAGTGGAAGGAAAGCATGGTATAAACTTGGGTAAATCCTTTTCTTCACATGAAGTATGCATTCATTCTGTCAATAAATATTTTGCAACAACTACTATACACCAGTACTGCCCCAGGGAGAAAAAGTTACTAGCAAGAAGATCAGCCAATAATTGCCATCCAGCTCTGACATTGAGTCTATGAAAACAGTGCAAGTCCCATGCAAATAAGCACATATTAACTGTGAACTCCTCTTCTTTTTCCTAGCCTATCACTCACGACTGAGGTGGTTTAGCCCTAGGTTTGAGGCACAAGGTGTGGAGATGGTAGAAATGAGGGACTGTGACCTTCATCTATGTACCCCCAATCATTTACAAAAAATGTTCATTATTCCCATAGTATCACAGGATTATTATTTTCATTTTGCAGGTGAGGAAACTGAGGATTAGAGAAGAGAAACAAGTTATGTCCCAGTTAATGCAGAGCCAGTATTAGCATCTTGGCACCAGTACTCACCACCAAACAAAAGTGGAATGAAAATGACCTGGAGAGCTGGTAACTTTCAGTCTTCCCTCATTGTAAACACTTAGCCAGGACCTTCCCCCACCATCCCAAATTTGGAGACATAAGTTTACCTGCTATGGATGGGCAAGAGGGGGTTAAGGGTTAAGAGAAAAGGTTATGTACTTGAGTCCTGAATCCAGGCATTTTTTGTGGTTGATCCTCAGTGTTGAGCTCTTTGAGAATGAAAGTTAAACCTTCCTCTTTCTTTTTTTCTTTCTTCTTTCTTTCTTTCTTTTTCTTTCTTTCTTTCTTTCTTTCTTCTTTCTTTCTTTCTTTCTTTCTTTCTTCCTTTCTTTCTTTCTTTCTTTCTTTCTTTCTTTCTTTCT
>NW_006160079.1:1068562-1075186 GCF_000334495.1 Tupaia belangeri chinensis | reverse complement strand
CACCCCCCCCACCCCCGCCCCAGGGAAACGCCATGTCACAATTCTTTCTCCTCCATTCACCACTCAGGGTTTGGGACATGCAATACCTAAGCACCAGGTGTGATTTTCAAGCCACCAGGTCTGCAACTTGAAGTATGCCGTCAGCCATATGGGATCCAATGTCTTTACCACCACACCACCTGATGTCTCTAATCTTTCTTTTGCTGTTACTTTTTATGACCGAGTATGCATAAATAAGACAGAGAGGAGAGAGAGAGAGAACCCTCCTTAGGTCTTTATCATGCTGTGATCCTCTTTCCTAGCCCTCCAGACCCTCAGGATCTTCCCAGTGTGTTTTCAAGCTCATCCAGGGTCTGAACCCACAGGGCCATGTGGTTTCCAACACTGCAGTCCAGTACTCTATGGATTGGCTGGGCAAAACTAATCTTTCTTTAAGGAGTGTGAACTCTGTGCCATGCTTCTCACTTCAGATGTTCACAGCAATTCTGTCACATAAAAATAATTGTCTTGGGAACAGCAGATGACGTAATGGTTACATTGCTGAACTCCCATGTAGTTGACCCTGGTTCAAGTACTAGACCCTGTGCCTTAAAATTCACACTGGGTGCATGTGCGTGTGTGCTCAAGATCCCAAAAAGAGAATGGAGGAGAATGAGATTGCGATGTGGCCATCCCCTCCTCCCAGGAGGGGGGGCAATTTCTTGTTTTCTGTCTCTCTGGCAAATGCACAAGTCCTACAGCAAAAATCACTCTTAAATAATAATAATAATTGTCTCTATATAGATAATGACATTTTCAGGCCTGAGTGTTTTACCTGTAACATGAGAGATTCTGTAAGGACCATTTCCACATCAAGAGATTCTTGGTACTAGAAAGATTCCAAGGTGTCCTTGTAGGAATCCAGCTAACCCCATTGCTCTGGCCAGCCAACTTGGCAAATGGGGGTGGAGGAGGCTGAAGAGTGAGACTTGTTGCACAAGAGCTTCCTCTATGTCATGTGGTTGGATAGATTCAGGGCAGACAGGGTATAGGAGCTGACCTGGTGACTAAGAGGATCCCTCTCTCCACAGTATCTCACAATGGAGTATGAGAGTAGGAAGGAGAGAGATCAGTGGTGAGATACCTATCAAATAAGAGTACCAGGGAGGAAAAGGCAAGAGGATGACTGTAACCCCTCCATTTGATGGCAATGGAGAGGCAGAGTCCCTAACTAGTGCAGCTAGAGAAGGGAGAGTTCCTTCACAAGGTGGGGTGTGGAACTTTCTAGTTGCTACTGAGGGGGTGAGACAACCTCTGGGTGGGTCATTCAGACCCTTCTTCCATCCCCAGTTCCCTAGCAAGCCAGCTCAGTCCTGGAGCAACCATCATCTGGTTTGTTTACTCACTCTCTTGCTGGACTCAGCGCAGCGCCCACCGACATATGACTGAGGAACAGGTCTGGGAACTGACCTTGTGGCTCCAGAAACCTCGGACGTGGATACCATGGGATGTGAACGGCACCTGGGGGAACCCACTGTGGTATAAATCAGGTGCCGTTTTTGTCTCTGTCTTTGTCTCTGCCTCTGATGTCTGCATGTCAATCCTCCGGTCTGTCTTCCTGTCCTAATATTTATCTGACAGCCTGTTTTTTTCCTTCATGGTACAATTGTCTATTTGTCCTTTCCCCCCCTTTTTTTGGTCTCAATGTCCTTGGGTCTTATTACCTAAATGTTAGCTACCTATACCCCCCTATCACTCCAAGGACCCCTTACTCCCTCATTCTGTGCCCTGCCCAGTTGCATGATGTAGCCCACCACCTTGACAACACCTTTTACTCAATTCACATTTCCTGGAAGCTCCATCCCAAGGTTTAATTGGAATCCAGAGTCTTCCAAAGTGTCTGGCACTTTGTAATTTTAAAAATTGGAAAAACATCTGTCTCTTTTGGTGCTTAAAAACATTGCCAGGCTTGGGGCCAGCCCTATGACCTAATGGTTAAGGGAGCTGGATCCCACATGACTAACTGCAGTTGGAATCCCAGACCTGGCAGCTTAGCAATCAGACTGGATGCACATGCATGAGTTCCCAAGGTCCTGACAGGAGAAATGGAAGAGAAGGGATTGTGGTGTGATCTATGTATGCCCCATTGCAGGGGGGAGACTTTCTCTTCCTCCCCCTTGATATCTCTGTCTCTTTCTGGCAGGTGCATACACACCCACTGGCAAATTCTTAAAAATGGAGGTCAGCAGGTGGCATGGTGGTTCAGGGCACTGGACTTCCACATGGTTGAACATAGTTTGAGTCCTGGACACAGTGGTTTGAAAATCATACTGGACATGTGTGTGTGCATGACCAAAATACAGAGAGAAGAATGGAGGAGAAGGGATTACAGTATGGACCCAACAGGAAGGATGATTTCTCACTTTTCCTTTCTCTCTTGAGCACACATGCCTTATAAAAAATAAAATACAACCTTTAAAAAAAGTCCTTTTCTTCAGCATTTATCTCTTGACTCAACCAAATAACAGGGAAGAAATAGCAAAGCAGGTTGAGTTCACACTATGGATTTGATATGTAACTTGCAGACACTGGAAGTTAGGAAGGTTGGAGCTCCTCAGAGCAGACTCTGTACAGATGGGGACACAGAGGCCCAGAGAGGGCAAGACTCTGAGACAGGTCACACAGATCTGTTGTGGTGGAAACAAAGTGGAAGCATGAGTAGCAGAATCCTGGCATGTGACCCAGGAGACTTGGTGGGGTGGAGTTCAGGAGCTACTTTCCCAGAGCTCTGTTGGTGGTGAAAGATCAAGTCCTGCCCTCCTTAGAAACCTTGCTGCCCCTCCCACCATCCTCTGAATCTGACCTGGCTGACCACTTGTCTGGGACAAGAATTTTTGTCCAGGGCTGCCATTGCATCCTCCACTGGTAAGAAGGGTCTAGGAAGGCAGAGGCCCTAGCTGTAGGACCTGCTGTAGGACCCTCTCTTTGTCCTCACCCTTGCTAGGGTGAGTGGGCCTGGCACACACCATGCCTGGGCACCCTTGTTATCTGACAGGTTGGTGCATGTGAGTGGGTAAGCCCCAGACCTGGTTGAGGGTCAGGGTAGAACTACTATTTCATGAACGTGTGTGGGGTGTATATGTGTGTGTGTATATGTGTGTGTGTGTGTGTGTGTGTGTGTGTGTAGCATATAGGGGAGTTCTGTGCTTGGAGAAGGGCCCACTGAAGGGCCCACTGAGAGGGGACAGGGCTCTAAAGCAAGCAGAACCCAGATCCCTTGGCTAGGTGACCTTTGACTCTCTTCACACATCCTATGCCCTCTCTGATGTCATCCTGGAGTCTCCAAGGGCCACCCTTCAGAAACAGGAGACAGAGGTGGTTGGCCAAGTCCTAGAGACCTGTAATCTCTGAAGTGAACGGGAACAGGCTTGGCAGGGCCTATAAAAGCTATAGTCCCAGCTTCAAGCTGCCCTCCAGCTTCCTGGGTACCAGATTTGCTTGCTGCCTGAGGTCAGGACCTAATGGACTGATTCTAGAGCCTGTGGGAGGAAGGAAGAGCCACCTTTTGCCCTCCTCTTCTCTACAACGCCAGATTTGGTTTTAGAAGCCATAGTTACAGGTGGACACGTGGAAGGACTCCAGCAGGAGTGTAGGGTCCTGGGATCTGGTCAAGGATTGTGGGTTCTCAGGGCTCCAGGGTGAGCTGGGACAGTGTTGGGGGTGGACACCAGGATCCCTAGCTTTCCTGACTGGTTTTACCTCAACCCCCTCTGTTTTGATTCCCTGCCCTCAGCCCCCACCCTTCCTTTTTATCACATTCCTCTGCTCTTCCTGGCCCAGCCCTTGGCTACCTCCCACCCCCAGAAAACTTCTAAGCTACCCACTCACTTCTTCTACAGAAGCCCCAGGATGTTGGGGAGCTCTTAAAAAAGAGCTCCATCACCACAGGAACAGATAGAGAAGTTTGCAGGAGACAATGTTCTGGAATGAAAGGATCTAGATATCAAAGGCCAGCCCTGTTTTTATAGATGAGGAACCTGGGCCTGGCCAGGGAATAGCAATCTAGAGGAGGGCTGAGATTTAATCAGGCAGAGGGGATGTTGAGGGTGACAAAGAATGTCTGCCTGGCCTTAGCTCTTTGTGAGGCTGGTCCCTCAGTTTCCTGAGTCTCAGAGTGAGGTTCAGGGTAATGGTATATGGAGTTCTTGTCTGCTGCAGCCTAGAAGAACAGGGCTGTCTGGCCCTGAAACACAGTTTAGCTCTACAGCACCTGCAGTGTCATCTGGTCACCTGCCACTAACCTTTATAGTACACGCTCAGGTCTACTGTCTCCATTTTGCCCAATTGGACATTATGCTTTATTCCCATTTTATAGGTGAAAAAAAAAAGAAGAAGAAAAAATAATACATGTAGTACAACGATGTGTCCTGGGTAATAACGCCAGAAAGTGGCAGAACTGGTACTAACACCCAACTCTCCTGCTTCCTAATTCAGGTTTCTTTCCACTATTGTTCAGTATCTTTATCATCACATCTGACACGTATGGGCACTTGCTATGTGCCAGTCACCATTCTATTTATTTGGTCCAGTGGATCTGCTCAACAGCCATGCAAGTCAACATCGTGATTATTTTCTACCCTTTATAGATGAGGAAACTGAGGGACCAGCCTCATGGCCTGGTGGTTGGATAAGCCAGATCCCATACAGCCTACATTGTAGTTTGAGTCTGGGCTCTGGTGGCCTGAAAAATACACTGGATGTATGTATATGCATTGTCTAAGATCCTGATAGAATCAAAAGTGGAGGAGAAGGGATTGTGGCATGACTGCACCCCACTGGAGAGTACTTTCTCCTTCTCCCTTTCTCTGTCTTTCTCTGGTGAGTATATGTACTCTCTGGCTATTTTATTTTTTTTCCAAATGTATTGCCATAGAGCATGTGTGCTGGTTAGAAAGACAGTGAGACAGTAAGAAGGAAAGTGAGAAATTACTCCCTAGGGGGAATGGCCATGCTGCAGTCCCTTCTTCTCCCGGGATCCTGGGCACACATGCATATGCACCTGGCGTGATTCTCAAGCCACCAGGTCCAGGACTTGAACCCCAATTGGACATGTGGGAGTCCAGCACCAAAAGCACTACACCACCTACTGGTCCCCTAGCATTGTTTTTAAAGACATATGAGGACACTGAGGGATAGAGAATCACACAGCAAGGAAGTAGCAGAGTTGGGATTTGTGATCAAGCTATCTGACTCCAGAGTCCATTATACTCCTTCTTGTATGACACAGCTGGCCCATGACAGTAATATGAGGGAAGCCCCAATGCCTTGCTTATAGAAATGTGCATGTGCACACACATACACACACACACGATTTCTTGCCAGCCCTCAGTCTGCTTTCCACACTCTGGATTTCCCTCCCTGATGACTAAGCTGGCATCCATGATATTGGCAGTGGCAGTACACTAGGACACAGACCAGAGTAGAACTTGTAGAAAATGAGAAGCAAAGGACCTAAGAACTCCAGTTATCTTCAGAATCATTCAGGTTGCAGCTTAGAGAGGAACCTGTGAAAAGGTACCATTTCCTCATCTATTTCAAGCACTATTACTTAATATCCATTCCATGTAAGACTCCTGCTTAGGCTAAGGTAGGAAGCAGGGCCTGGTGGTATTACTAAAGATGAGCTATCTTTGCCCTTCTGTACTGGCTGAACTCTCTTTACTTTCCTGAAACTCATGGGATCAAGGAAGAAGACCAAAAAAGACCCAAAGAATTAACACCAGCATCCCTTAGGCCATTTCTAAATGTCTCAGTGTACATGGAAAATATTAGAATTATAGCTGTCCCTGAGAATTGAGTTCATCCAGTCATTCAGCAAACATATTTTAAGAGAGATTTTTTTTTCCTATAGAGCATGGACACTTGCTGAAGAGACAGAGACAGAGAGACAGAAGGCAATTAATCACCCCTCAGTGGGGGTGGCCATGCCAGAATCCCTTCTCCTACATTCTCCTCTTGGGAACTTGGTGACATATGCACATACACCTGGTGTGAGTTTTAAGCTGCCAGATCTGGGACTTGAACTGTGGTCAGCTATGTGGGAGTCCAGTAACAGTGAGAGGGAAAGTCAGAAATACCATCTGCAGGTCCTAACATTTCTATTGAGTACCTATTCTATGTCAGGTATTGTGATACTCTCAGTCTAATTACTTATTACAATTGGCTTTTTTATAGTTTTCTATTTTTCAGGGTTACTTTCTGTACTTTCTCCTTTTGCAGTTTTTTCATTGCTTTATTTTTATTTTTATTTTATTTCAAGTTATTTTATACATTCAGTCATGTTATTTACCTTGCAAAGTGAATATTCCAACATGTGTATATTTCTCCCCAGTCCAGTTGATAATACTATAAAGTTATGTTGAACAGATAATACCCAATTTCCTTGTCCCATTAATGCTTTGCCTCTTTATTTTTCTCCTTAATGTCCTTTCTCAGACTCTACTCCTTCACACACCATCTTGCCACACTATATCTGGTATTCACAGCTATTTACTATGTTTCTATATCCTTTAGTCATTCAGTTTTGGTCATAGAGTGCAGACATTCGATGTATACCAAGTGAAGACATACAATGTCTCTTCTTCA
>NW_006160079.1:1068163-1068435 GCF_000334495.1 Tupaia belangeri chinensis | reverse complement strand
CAATCCATTCATCTGTTCGTGGGCATTTGGGTTGGTTCCATGACTTAGCAATTGTGAATAATGCCACAATAAACATCAATGTGGAAGCACTTTTTTGACTAAGGATTCTTCCTGTCCTTTGGATAGATACCAAGGAGTAGGATTGCTGAATGATATAGTAGTTGTATTTGTAGATCTTTGAAGAATCTCCAAAT
This sequence comes from Tupaia belangeri chinensis, assembly GCF_000334495.1. Taxonomy (NCBI): domain Eukaryota; kingdom Metazoa; phylum Chordata; class Mammalia; order Scandentia; family Tupaiidae; genus Tupaia; species Tupaia belangeri. The sequence goes on along the minus strand of NW_006160079.1, from coordinate 1,068,241 downwards.
TGTTCCCCACAGTGGCTGGACCAATTTACATTCCCACCAGCAGTGTAAGAGAGTTCCCCTTTCACTACACCCCTGCCA
>NW_006160079.1:1062739-1068027 GCF_000334495.1 Tupaia belangeri chinensis | reverse complement strand
CTGTTTTTTTCAACAGATTCTCCCATCTTTTTTTTTTTTTTTTTTTGGAGAGATTTTCACTGTAGGGCGCGTGCGCTCGCCAGACAGACAGAGAGAGACATAGAGACAGAAAGGGAGAAATCACCCCCCAGGGGGGATGGTCACGCCGCAATCCCTTCTCCTCCATTCTCCTCTCGGGATCTTGGGCACGCACGCACACGCGCCCGGCGTGAGTTTTAAGCCACCGGGTCCGGGACACGAACCGCGGTCGACTACGTGGGAATCCAGCGACATAGCCATTACGCTAACTGCTGGTTCCCCTCCCATCTTTTAATAGGGTTGTCATCTTTTTTCAGACAGCTGCTTGAATTAGTTGAGTATTCTTGTTATCAGTTCCTTATAGTTTACAAAATTATTTTTCCATTCTCAGGGCTGTCGATTCACACTAATTACTGTGTCTTTTGTCATGGAAAAACTTCTTAGTCTGATGTAATCTCACTTGCCTATTTTGGGGATTATTGACTGTGCTTTGGGGGTTTTACTTAAGAAGTCTTTGCCAACCCCAGTGCCTCCCAGAGTTTCCCCAGTGTTTTCCAGGGGCAGTTTTATAGTTAGAGGTCTTAGGTTTAGATCTTTGATCCACCTTGACTTGATTTTTGTCAATGGCGAGAGGTATGGGTCCAGATTCATCTTTCTGCAGTTGGATATCCAGTTTTTCAGCACTATTTGCTGAAGAGGGTTTCCTTTTCCCACTGGATTAATGGTACCCTTTGTCAAAAATCAGTTGACTGTATGTTTGGGAATTTATTTCTGGGGACTTTATTTTGTTCCATTGGTCCACCTGTCTGTTTCTGTGCCAGTACCATGCTGTCTTGATTACCACAGCTTTGTAGTATATTTTTGGGTATGGGAGTGAGATGCCGCCCACTCACTCTTGTGCAGAATTGCTTTGGCAGTACGATGTCTTTTATGATTCCTGACAAACTGTATGATTGTCTTTTCTAGATCTGTGAAGAATGTGTCTGGTACTTTGGGATTGCATTAAATATGTAGATTAATTTGGGTAGAATTGCCATTTTGATTATATGAATTCTTCCAAATCTGGAACATGGGATGTCATTCCACTTTTTTGTGTCATTTTTAATTTCTTTTTTTAGCTTCTCATAGTTTTCCTTGTGGAGGTCTTTGACTTATTTAGTAAGATTTATTCCTAGGTATGTTATAAGTTTTTTGGCTATGGTAAATAAAGTTAAATTTTTCAGTTCTCAGTCTGCCTGCTCTTCGTATATAGAAGTGCCATAGATTTCTGTTTGTTGATTTTGTATCCTGCAACTTTACTGTATTCATGTATTACTTCCAGGAATTTTTTCATGGTTACCATTGGGTCTTCTATGTACACAATCATGTCATCTGCAAATAGAGAGAATTTCACCTCTTCTTTTCCTACTTGAATGCCTTTTATTTTATTCTCTTTTTTGATGGTGTTGCTGAGGACTTCCAGTACTATTTTGAAAAGGAGTGGAGATAGTGGGTATCCTTGTTTTGTATCAGGTTTCAGTGGAAATGCTTTCAGCTTTTCTCCATTCAGGATGATGTTCGCTATGTGTTTTGTTTGTTTGTTTGTTTGTTTTTAGGTTTTTGCTATAGGGCGTGTGCCCTCGTCAGAAAAACAGAGAGAGACAGAGAGATAGAAAGTGAGAAGTCATCCTCCGGGGGGATGGCCACACTGCAATCCATTCTCCTCTCAGGATCTTGGGCACGCACGCACGTGTGCCTGGCGTGAGTTTCGAGTCCAGGGCTCGAATTGTGGTTGACTCCATTCTCTTCATGGGATTTTGGGCACACACACACACACACTCGTGGCCAGCGTGAGTTTTAAGCCACTGGGTCCAGGACATAAACCGCAGTCAACTACATGGGAGTTCAGCGACATAGGCATTACACTAACTGCTGGTCCCTATGGGTTTTTCATATAGGTTTTTCTGTGTTGAGAAATGGCCCTTCTATGCCAGTATTGCTGAGAGTCTTGATCATGAAGGGATGTTGTATCTTATCAAATGCTTTTTCTGCATCAATTGATATGATCATATGATTTTTATCTTTCTGTTAATATGGTGTATTACATTTATGATTGTGCATATGTTGAACCAACCTTGCATTTCTGGAATAATGTCTACCTCTTTGTGATGTATAATCTTTTTTTATAAGTTGTTGGGTATCATTTGTTAGTATTTTGTTGAGAATCTTTGCGTCTGTATTCATCAGAGATTTTCTTGTTTTTTTTTTTGGAGAGGTTTTTGCTATAGGGCGCATGCGCTCACCAGGCAGAGAGAGACAGAGAGACAGAAAGTGAGAAATCAACCCCCGGGGGATGGCCACGCTGCAATCCCTTCTCCCCCATTCTCTTCTTGGGATTTTGGGCACACACACACACGCGCCCGGCGTGAGTTTTAAGCCACTGGGTCCGGGACGCAAACCACAGTCAACTACATGGGAGTCTAGCGACATAGTCATTATGCTAACTGCTGGTCCCTCATCAGAGATATTGGTCTATAGTTTTCCTTCCTTGTCCTGTCCTTATCTGTTTTAAGGATAAAGGCAATGGAGGCTTCATAGAATAAATTAGGGAGAGATTCACACTTTTGGATCTTTAGAAATCACTTCAGAGTGGAGGTTGACTCTTCTTTAAAAGTTTTGTAGAATTCATAGGTGAAGCCATCAGGACCGGGGCTTTTCTTTGTTGTGAGGTTACTTATTACTGATTTAATCTCCTGGCTTGTTATGGTCCTATTCAGACTTTATCCTCCTGGCTCAATCTTGGTAGATTATATGTTTCCAGGAATTTGTCCATCTCATCAGAATTTTCTCATTTTGTGGCATATAGTTGTTCATAATATCCTCTAATGATGTTTTGTATTTCTGCTATGTGTGTTGTTATATTGCCTGCTTCATTGCAGATTTGATTTATCTAGTTCCTTTCTCTCTTGTTAATAAGTCTCACTAGTGATGTATCAATTTTGTTAATCTTTTCAAAGAACCAGCTTTTACTTTCATTTATTTTCTGTATAGTTCATTCATTTTCTAATTCACTTATTTATGCTTGTAACTTCATTATTTCCTTTCTCCTGGAGTTTTGTGGATTTTTTTGCTGATGTTTTTCCAATTCTCTGAGGCACAATGTTAGGTGGTCCATTTCCCTTCTTTCCGTCTTCTTCTGTGCACTGATTGCTATGAACGTCCCTCTTATAACTGTTTTTCAGTGGCCCAAAGATTATGAAAACCCATGTCCTCACTGTCGTTGACTTCCATGAATCCTTTGATTTCAGTCTTCATTTCTTTGGTAGTTGTGAAGTCATTCAGGTGTAGGTTATTTAGTTTTCACATATTTGAGTATTTTTGAGGATTTCTCTTGAAATTAACATCTCAAGTTTAATTCCATCATGGTCAGAGAGGTTGGTGGATATAGTTTCTATGCCTTTGAATCTGTAGAGGCTTGCTTTGTGCCCTATCATATGATCAATCTTCGAAAGGATTCTATGTGAGGGTGAGAAAAAATGAATCTTGTGGTTTTCAGGTGGTAAGTTCTATAGATGTCTGTTAAGTCCATTTGATTTATGGTATCATTTAGATCCTTTATCTCTTTATCTATTTTTTGTCTAGTTGATCTGTCCAGAGGGGATAGTGGAGTGTTGAGGTCTCCAACCATTAGTACGTTCCAGTCTGTCTCTCCATTTAGATATAATAGTCTTTCCTTCATATATTTGTGTGCTCCTGTGTTAGGCGCATAGATATTGATAAGCGTTATATCTTCTTGATCAATTGACCCTTTTACTACAATATAGTGCCCTTCTTTGTCTCCTCCAACAATTTTTGTTTTAAAGCCTATTTTGTCAGAAATTAGTATCGCTACTCCAGCTCTTTCTTGGTTCACATTTGTATAGAAAACCTTTTTACAACCCTTCACTTTTAGTCTATGTATATCTTAATCCATGAGGTGGGTTTCCTGTAGGCAACAGATAGAGGGTTTCTGTTTTGCTATCCATTCAGCCAGTCTGTGTCTCTTGATTGGAGAATTTAATCCATTAACATTCAATGTTATTATCAACATTTCCACAATTGCCCCAAAATTTAAGTTGCTCATTGTCTTGATTGCCTTTTATTTTTTTATTTCTGGCTGTTCATTCTTTAGTTTTCCTGGAACAGAACTCTCTTCAGCGTTTTTTGAAGAGCTGGTCTGGTGTTGGCAATTCTTTCAGGTTTTGTTTGTCTGAGAAGATTTTAATCTTTTTTTCCCATATGAAGGATAATCTTGTAGGACATAATAATTTTGGTTGCAATTGTTTTTTCTCTTAACACTTTCAATGTGTCTTCCCATTCTTTCCTTGCTTGTGTTGTTTCCATTGAGAGGTCTGGTGTTAGCCTCATGGGATGACCTTTGTACATCACTTGTTGTTTCTCTCTTGCCAGTTTTAGTATTTGTCTTTAGCTGTGGTCTTTGCCAGTCTGGCTAAAATGTACCTTGGGGAAGATCTTCTTGGGTTGATTTTAATTGGGTTCCTTTGTATTTCTTGGGTCTGGATGTTCAAGAGCATCTCCAGACTTGGGAAATTTTCTTCCAAGATTTAATGGAATACATTTTTCATGACCTTATTAGTTTCATCATCTTCTGGGATACCAATTATTTGGATGTTTGGACATTTAATGGAATCTAGTATTTCTCGTATATTATCGTCATTTTTTTTGGTCATTTTCTCTTTTTGATGTTCTTTTTCTAGGTCATGTATTTTATCTTCTACATCAGAGATTTGATCTTCAGCATGATCTAATCAACTTTCAATACTTTTGAGAGAATTTTTGATTTCCTGTTTTCCAGACTTCATCTTCAATAGTAATAGTTACATCTTATTCTTTCTTAGAGTGTCCATTTCTTCTTTCATATTGTGGAAAGATTTCTCAATCTTCTGTAGTTCATTGTCTCTTTTCTGTTCCATCTCATAGAATTTTGTCACCATAAATGCTTTAAATTCTTTTTCTGATATTTTGGTAACTTCCTCTGTTTTTTGTTTGTTTGTTTGTTTTGAGAGATCGAGAAGAGTTACTGTGTTCTTTTAAGGGAGACATATTTCCTGGTTTATTTAGATCTGAGGCTCTTTTTTTATTTATTTATTTATTTTGGAGAGCTTTTTGTTATAGGGCACATGCGCTCGCCAGAAAGAGAGAGACAGACAGAAAGCGAGAAATCACCCCCCCTCCAGGGGAATAGCCACGCTGCAATCCCTTCTCCTCCATTCTCATCTCAGGATCTTGGG
>NW_006160079.1:1060571-1062711 GCF_000334495.1 Tupaia belangeri chinensis | reverse complement strand
CCAGAACTCGAACCACGGTCGACTACATGGAAGTCCAGCGACATAGCCATTACGCTAACTGCTGGTCCCAGACCTGAGGCTCTTCTACTTCTAGCCATTGGGAGATGTATTCACTTTGAAATACCTTTTAGGAGAATGTTTATTTGACTAGGACAAAGTGTGTTTCCCTTTTGCTGTGGATTGATGTGTGCCAAAGTCTCTCTTTTGATGTGTTTAGCAATGTGATCTCAAGAGGAGTATTCTATTCAGATGTCTGAAGAGCAGAATCTCCTTTTTTGCAGGTGGTTCAGTAAAAGGGAGGATCCCAGGGAGCCTTACAATACTAGGGTATTTCATAACTGTGATTTTAGACCTGTCTAGTCTCTCTGAAACAGTGGAGGATGAGAGTAAAGGACAATATAAGAGGAAAGAAAAGAGTACAAAGGAGGCTAGAGATGGAACTGGGGCCCTGCTGTAGTGTGGAGGCCAGTCTGTGGAGCAAGGAGAAGTAGGAAATTATCGAAAGAAAGAAGATCAAAAATAACTGCTTACCTTTCTGAGAGGGGAACACTCTGGGGTTGGGAGAGCTAGCTGGCGCTGAGCTGGGGCCAGTGGTGGCCCTGCCTCAAAGTCCCTTGCTGGCCATGGGGTTGGAGATGAAACTAGGCTTGATTGCTTATAAAACAAAACAAAATAACCTAACAACTACTACAAGTCCCATTTACCAGACTCAGTTTGTGTAGCTACTAAATTGGGTTTGTCACTATTCATATCATTGTAATTCCTTTGTGGTTATCCCTTGAATATCTTTCAATTTCATCCACTCATTAGCATACAGTACTGTGAAACTCTTGTAGGTACTGTGCTTGGTGCCATGGGGCTGATGGAATTAGCTATGACAGGGTTTCTTGCCCTTAGAGAAGTGATAAGATCATCATAGCCTCCCATTTTTATGTCCTTTCTCACATGCTGCAAAGCCAGATAGGTTCAATTTCAACTCAGAGTCTTAGGGATTCTTGAAGGTATAACCCAGCTTCAGGAAGGAGGCCATATCTTTTCCCACCCACATAAGGGTTCTTGACACTTGGTAGTATTTTTGTTTCTGGGCATAAGTTCTGGTGTGCTGGCCTCATTCACAACCAAGACCCACAGGAACCTGGCTCACCTTTAACAAATTGCCAGCAGATACCAGCTGCAAAGGTACAAGAATTTCACTTTGGCCTAGTAGACTGAAGGTCATACTGAGAGTTGTGGGCAGGCACCTGAAGTAAAGTTAGGTCTTGCTTTGTCTTTGCCTCATGTGATCTTGAGAAAGTTGCTGTCCTAAAAACACATTTTTCTTGAGAACAGCCCTTCTTCAAGAGACAGACAGCTCCATGGCTCCTGCGATGAAGCCATTTTGGGAGAAAGGAAGATGTCCCACTGATAACTGGGCCTCCAGCATACAAAACTCACATGGTAGGCAGACCCCTTTCAAGTCTCCTGTGTCTCCATCTGTCTTTGTCTATCTCTACCTCTGTCTCTGTCCTCTCTCTCTCTCTTTTAATTCTTGCTTTTTAGAATTTTTTAAGGTGAGGCATTTGCAGGACTGTGTGGCCCCTCCTAGCCCTGTGGCCCCTCCTAGGCCTTCATCTTGTTAATAATCCCCTTTATTCCTCCCAGAACAGCCCTTCTTCAAGAGACAGACAGCTCCATGGCTCCTGTGATGTAGCCATCTCACGCGGTGCGCTTGTGCGCCACGCGGTTTTCTAATTTTTGAGTTTTATTGAAATTTTTTGAATATTAATTGTTTTAGATTTATTTAAAAGTTTTTCTCTTCTTTTTCTCTGTTTCTTGTCTGGGTTTTTTTGTTGTTGTTGTTTTTTGGTTTTTGGGTGGGTTTTTTATTTTTTCCTGTTGTTGGTATTGTTTCCCTTTCTCTGCTTCCTTTTCTGCACACTCCTCAACTCTCAGATTGAACTTCCAAGTTTGGGAAGAAACTGACCATCCACCAGATGACTAGAAATCACTGAAGGACCACAAGAAATATGGGGAAGCAGGAAAATACCTCTCCCACAAGGGAAACGGATAGCTCCTCTTCACCCACACACAGTTCAATGGAAATCATGGAAATGTCTGATAAAGAATTCAGAACATTCATAATGGCAAAGCTAACAGAGAT
>NW_006160079.1:1041326-1059631 GCF_000334495.1 Tupaia belangeri chinensis | reverse complement strand
CTTACCAGTTCAAAACTGCTTTTTTTGAAACCATCAGCTGAAGTTGCTATTGTAAGTAGTTAGATTACTTATGATATTGTGTGGTCAACAAAATGTTGGGGGAAAAGGAATTGAAGACAACTGTAGACAGCAGAAATAGTGTAACAAGAGAGTGGAATAGGGCAGAGGGTCAGACATGTGGTAAAAAAATATATATATGAAAGTAGTAATGGAATTTTATGGATGATAACATGCATGATTAAGCCACTATGCAGTTTACTGTAGAGGGGAAACCACATTTAGTATGTTGTGATGATGCTCAGGAAATGAATGTAAATTTTAAAAAAATTTTTGAGAGGAAAAAATACCAAAACCGTTACCAAAATTTAAAGAAAAAACTGTGTATTTGATGACCACAGTAAGCTATATAGCCCCAGCTAGGTACTATTTTATAGTATGTTCATTCTACTCACTGAGGTTTATGCCTAAAGTCAGACATGGGTTCTTGTGTATGTATATATCAGCTGTGTTTGCTATTGCAAATATTTAGACAAGTTAAGTTCATTAGCAAATCAGTTAAATAGGGAGGAAAGGCATAGAAAACAATCATGGATACCAGAGACAATGGTAGGAGGGTTGGACAGGGCAGAGGGTTAGGGATAGGGAATCAAGGATGGCAAACAAACAAACAAACAAAAAAAACGCAAAATATACAAGACATAAGAAATGAAAAATTGTTTGTTGATAACATGTATGTTGATGTGCTTGATTGAGCCAACAGACAGTGTATTTTGGATGAAAAATTCATTTTGTATACTGTAATGATGTATAGCATATTAATGTTAAAAAAGAAAAATAATAAATAAAAAATAGGAAAAAAACCCACATTTTTCTTTTATCATTTGTGTTAGATATTCTAGCAAGTGAGTTAGATTGAAGTAGTTCCTGCCTTTTAGAAATGTCAGCTTAATTTCTCCTATCTGCTAGGTGTAGAGAAAATACCCAGTATGCAAATATTGTCCCTGCCATGGATCTGCTGGGTAGCCTCGAGTGAGTCATCTCTTCTCGGTTTTTGCATTTGCAATGTGAGATTAGTAGTTGGACTGTATGAGATTTTAGATATTTCTAGCTCTGGGTAATAGGAGTTCTTCAACAATGTAATGAAGGTTGCATGGGCTGAATGTAGGCACAGCCATAAAACGTAATGCTCTGTGAGGCTGACCCATGCAGAAAGATTCCAAGTTCACATCCCTGAGTACACACGCTCTTGTCTGCCCAAGCTCCATCTGGGGCTGACTGAGACTGGGGTGGTTGTGATGTCAAGACTCTGCTGAGGGTGTGCTCTCTTTCTCTCTCTGTCTTTCTTGCTTATAAAAGAAGAAAAAGAGAAAGAAAAAGAAAAAGAAAGAAAAGAAGGAAGAGAAAGAGAAAGAAAGAAAGAAAGAAAGGAAGGAAGGAAGGAAGGAAGGAAGGAAGGAAGGAAGGAAGGAAGGAAGGAAGGAAGGAAGGAAGGAAGGAAGGAAGGAAGGAAGGAAGGAAGGAAGGAAGGAAGGAAGGAAGGAAGGAAGGAAGGAAGGAAGGAAGGAAGGAAGGAAGGAAGAAAGAAAGAAAGAAAGGAAGGAAGGAAGAAGAAAGAAAGAAAAAGAAAGAAAGAAAGAGAAAAAGAAAGGTGAAAAAAGAAGTCAAGATTTTGTATTCGTGTTGGACTCTTGTGACGAAAGGCAGGAGAGAATCAAATCCCCGCACTGTTTCTTGTTCAACTTGAACAGGCTTTCTGGTGATAGATGTCAGAACTCCTCGAAGCCCCCTCCTGCCATGATTAATGCTACCGTCCCAGGTTTTCCATGCATTTCTCTGCAGAGATAAAATTTTCACCTGTTGGAGGGGGACAGGGCAGAGGCCTGGGGGTACTGGAAAGTTACACAACGCGGTGTCTGAGCAAGGTGGGGATGACAACTTCCTGCTAATAATACCGAATTATAGAGTTCACTCTTGGTTTCCCATACTAATTGGAAAGTCACCGAAGTTGTGCCTTCTCCCACGGAATTATCCGGAGCAAGTTCCTGAACTCTCTGGTGCAGACAACATATGTATTTAAAGCCCCAACACGGTTCTAGACACTCAGAACTTAATAAATAATAATAGTCTGTGTGCCTAGCCAACTCGCTCCTTAACTCCCTGTGTCAGCTGGCTCTTGGCTTTGCCTCACCCTGTGATCCGAGAGAAAGGCAGTGATGGGTGATTGGAGGAGACTGCAGGCAGAGCCCCGCCTACCCGATTTGGAGACTTTCTGGGCAATCCGGTGGGCTGGACTGCACCGTCATTGGTCGAGAGTCCTGTAGGTGGGCGGGACGTCCCTCAGCTTGACTGGCCGGAAACTCCCTCCCCACCTGCGCTGCCAGTGGACTCAGTTGACAATTGTTAAGCTGCAGTAGCAAGGCTCCGCGCGTGCTCCAGACGGAGCAGTCCCCTGCCCTGCGCTCCCCTCCCTCCCGCTCGCCCATGTGCCAGGGCCTGAACACGAAGGAATAAACGCGGCCTCCAGGTAAGAGTTGGGTCGATGGCAGGGAGCGATATGGACCGATCCGGGTGCCTTGGCTCCCTTGTATGACTTAGTCCTTTTGGTGCGCTCAAGCCCATCCCCTCAAAAAGTGATTTGGCTGGGCGGCGTACGCAGGAGGGGGGAAGAAAGCGAGGCAAGCCACCTCTGCGCTTGGGATTTGGGATCATAGTTGTGCTGAAACTTGAAGACCCCTGAGCGCGCAAACTGTGCTTCTGCCAAAGAGGCCCCCAGTGGGTGGAGCAGTGGAGGCGGCTGTCTGTGTTCAATATCTAAATCCGTTACTTGCGGCCTGATTGGATCCTGGAGCAGTGGCTCTGGGGCTCTGGAGGGTAGTTGCACACCTGGCCAGAGATCGTAGGGCTTTGGGCTCTGGGACCAGGTCACACTGCTCCTCCTGCACTCTTCTGCCTCTGCTTTCTAGGGCACATTTCTGGAAAGCACCCCCCACCACCACCCAAGGACTGTATGGGCTTTTTCCCTTTGGTCCACACCAACTGCCTTCCCTTCCGGGAACTGCCTAGGACTTTCCTGGTATTAAGTATCTGCTGGGACCAAGCAAAAACTACTGGATAAGTCACATATTTAAAGGGATGACTTTCCCTGTGAAGTCCAAAATGGGTTTTGGTTAGAGAATCTCGAAGAAAAGTCCTTTTAGTGGAAGTTTCTGAGATTTCCAAATTAGATTCTGGGGTTCTCTCCACATCTCATTTGTTAAACTCGAGCATTGAATTTTCTACTTAGGAAGCTGAGGTTCAGCCAGTCCGTGTGACCTTAGGCAAGTCACGCTACTTCTGAAGGTCACAGCATTTTCACCCATTCCTTAACTGGCAGCTGTATTTCAATATCTAAACCCAGTCTTCAACCCCCTGATATTTGGTTGCTTGGTGTTCAGGGCCAGGTTCCTAACTGGCAGGTAGAGGGTTGTCTCTGAGACTCATAAGGCAACAGGAGCTATGCAAATGGAGAACTTTGTGGTGATTATGCTGCCAAGCCACCTCGAAAACTTGTGTGTGTGTGTCTGTGGGGTGAGGGCAGGACAGCAGCCAGACTCAAGGTAGGAAGGGGGGATTTTCTTCCAGAACTTGGAACCCCAGATGCTGGGAACCCCAAAGATTGGGCTGGGTTGGAACCTATGATAACCTCAAGTCCAGGAGTCCTGGCTTCTCTGGGTCCTACTCAGAGCATCAGTGCTGAGGAAAGGAGAAGGTAATGAGTCACACTCAGGGCTATTTCCAAACCCTGACTCCTGTGTGACTAGCTCCCACCCCCACTCTAGGGCTGCTGCTCCCTCACTGTATCTCTGCTGTCTCAGTTTCCCACTCACTTTCATCCACCTGGAGTGAAGGAGGGACGAACTTTGTATGGGATGGAAGGGTGGATAGCCCAAGAACATGGAGAAGAAGGAGGCTGCAGGTGTTCCTGGGGAGCTCATGAAGTAGAAAGAGTATAATGGGAAGGAAGGGTGGCATTTGTCTAGGGGTACAATGTGGGTGTAATGTGCTCATCCTAACGGTGCAGCTGCATCTGGCTAAACATTCTGAGCTAGTCCTTATTTCAGAGCTTGAGTCTTTTTTCCAGTTTCTAGATTTTGGATTTGGAACTTCTGCTCTCTGGACCTCTATCATTAGATCTAGGAAATATCACACTGGACAGAGTCATATCTCCTCTGTTCTCTTACCTTCTTTTCACACTTAACCTACTCTTAGAGAAGTATGCTAAACCTCTCTGTGCCTCTGTATCTCCCTGCCCCTCTTCTCTGGAGAGAAGAGACTGCGGGGAGATGATCTTTGAAGGTGTTTAGAACAAGAAGAATGGCTTAAAGTGCACTATGTGACTGCTGAGTGGAGAGGAGAGGTCAGTGCCTCTTGCAAAGAAGACAGCAGGGCCTTCTTTATTAAAACCACACACATCCAGAGTTCCAGCAGATGAGCAAAAGAAAGTGGAATCACAAGGTCTGAACTTTGACCTTCTCTGCCTTCTTAAAGTTTTAAAATTCCATTCCTAGGACTACAGATTGGAGAGGGAGCAAAGGACCCCTAGGGCTAGGTACAGGAATAGCAGTAGGGACTCAAAAGTCACAATGGAGAAAGACGGAGTCTTCTTTTCAGATGCCGTCACAGCTCCTGATGCTTCTCTTCCAGGAGACTCCTGGAGCTCCTTGTTCTAGCCATGGAAAGTTTGGGTTCTACAGGTAGCAGATTTAACAAAGGCAGGCTACCCTCACCTTCTTGGGGAAGGTGAGCCATGGAGTCTCTGCTTGGAAAGAGGAGTTGCCTCTGGTTGGAATAGAAGAATTTCCTTGAACTCTCAGTTTGAGTAGGATCAAGTGTCATGGCCCTGGGCCTTGGAAAGGCTTTTCTGCAAAAAAAATAGAGAATCTAAATACTATTTTAGGACAGAAAGTGTGAGCTCCTGGAGGTTTAGGTGAATTCTATATTCTATATTCTATATTCTCCCTCACTGACTTGGATACATAGTTGTTGGTGTCAAGAGTTTTTAATTAGGACTCCATCATCTGTGGAATTGTGGTCTCAGTGTGTGTGTGTGTGTGTGCGCGCTTACATTTATTTGTGTGTGTGGATGCATGCACCTGTATAGGGGCAGATCCTATGACATGTATCAGTTACTGGAGGCTAGGTCAGTCCTTGTCGCAAGTCTGAAGTGTGTTGTGTTTCCTCTAGCTCAGCTCTCCATGCTGAAAACTTTCATACTGAACAGTTGCTGTTCCTGTTTACATCAACAACATGTAGGGATTTTAGAACTGCATGTTTAGTTCCTTAAGAAGTTAGGGTGGCATGAAGCAAAAAGCAGAGGCCTAAGAATTGGACACATGGTCGTTTACAGATTTTGCTGCTCCCCTCAACCTCTTACACCATTGGTTTCTCCCCACACTTTTCCCATTCCACTCAATTAAGCAAGGGAATCCATGTGTAAGTACTTTGTAAACTAACAAGTGTTGTACAAATTGCTGGCCATGAAGTCTAGGCTTTGTTCTAGGTCTTATGGAGGACACAGAACACTAATCTCCACCATCAGTGAATCCCTCGTCTAGTTTGGAGGTTAGTGGCAAAAATAATACAAGATGACACACTAAGACTGTTTACCTTGGTGAAGGCTTTAAAATATAATGAAGAATTTGAACATATGTAAAAATGGAGATAACTAGTGTAATAAGGTCTCATATACTTGTCACTCAACTTCCCTAGCCATTAGCCCATGGTCAGTCCTACCCTAGCCATGCCCGCACCAACTTCACCCCCTTTTCTTGTTATTTTGAAACAAATCCCAGACACTTTATCCATTCATCTATAGATATTTCAAATGAATCTCTAAAAGATATGTACACATAAAAATAACTAGATTACCATGATCACACCTAAAACGGTCCTTCAATGTCATCAGATATCCAGTCACTGTTGATATTTCCAATTGTTGAAGAGATTTTTCCCGGTGTGTCTGGTCCAGGAAGTCATTGCTTTTGACTGAGGGGAAGGTGGCTGACAGAGGCAGTGACATTTGAACTGAACCTTGGAAGAGAAACCCACAAAAACCTGAGCTAGAGGGATTATGGAGCCCTAGTCCCTCATTTTACAGATGCCACACTAGTGCAGACCTCTTGGTGGCAATGGCAGATATTCTGCCTGTGGAGCTCTGGCCCCCAAGGCTGACTTGCAGAGGCTTCTTGCAGAAATCCTGTGCCTTCATCTCTCTAGCAGTAAACAAGAGATTCAACTCTTCTGCTTGCCTGCTTAGTTCTAGGGCCACCCAGGAGCTTGAGGTCAGCAGGCCTGGGAGAATTCCTGGGAGACCACTCTCCACCAGGCCTCTCCCCCGGCCCCCTGAGGCCATTTTGGTAAAAAAAAGGATGCATTGAGGATGAGTGTCTTTCCCAGCTTGTCGTCTAATCACCAAGGCCCAGCTTGGAGCTTCCTCTTGTTCATGATAAAAACCCTCACTGTCTCTCTGTTGCTTCTGCCCCTGTAAGGGTGTGCTGACTTCCTCTGTATCCGGGCCAGCCCTCTACCACCCAGATGCGGGGCTGAGGGAGAGCTTTCCTCAGTGCAGGCTTCTGTCCCCACCACCCAACCACAACAGCCTGTTACCTGTGCAGAGTGAAAGATCCTAAGAATGCCTTCCCTGAGTGCAGCTTCCTGCCCTTGGGTTATCCTGTGGAAAGGAGTGGCCTCTTACCAACAAGTCCAGGATCCTGCCACTGCTTGGTTGATGATTGAGCCACAGAATAACCCCTTGGAAAGTCACCTCTAGGGGATGGCCATTAACCCTGTCCACTCCGGGACACCCCATTCTGAACCCTTGCCTTCCCCCAAGGAGACATTGACAAACATTCAGTCACAGGGAATTTGTGGAGCCAGTTAAAAGTCTGTCCTTCTGTCTTTTGCTTGGGCAAACACAAGTCCTTATTTGCATTGTTTGAAGGACACATGTTCAGCTTGGATGGTACTGAGAAGGGCAGGGGAATAAGTTGATAAGGATTTGGGTGGACAGTAGGATAAGGGGTTTTATTTAGGCATCCAAATCAGAAGCAGATGGGGATTTTTCCAGGAGCAGTTGACCCCTGATCTGAATGTGAAAGCCCAAAAGAGCAAAAACTGACCACCTGAAGGATCTGCTGTTGCTGGGGATGGAATGAGGACATACATGCACATTAGTACAGCTGTGGGTCCCTCCACACTGGTGGTGGAGGAGAGTGTGAACTGCCAGCCACACTACTGCTGCTGAGAGCCTGAAGGCCTCTGTGGTGAATGGATATGCATGCCTTCCTCAGAGAGCCAGTATCCAGACAAAGTGGTAGGGGTTGGGCAGCTTCAGGCCAGGACCCAGATCCAGACCCACTTTAGAGAGTTCCAGCTTATAAGCAGCTCTATGCAGTTTCAGCAAAAAGAAAAGGAACCATCATTAAGTGAACCCTGTGCACCTACAACAGAGTCAGGAAACGTAGTCTCTGGTTCTGCCTCTCCAAAACTGCCTGTCCATGAGTGACTTTAGGGAGACATTTGCTTCCTCTAGGCCTCATCTATAATGTGAGCAGGACAGGTGGTGTGAACTCAGTGGTCTCTCAGGCTCCCCTTCCAGCTGTACAAGTGTGCATTCCACTGAGGACCCATGTTGCTCTACAAGGCAATGGTGAGCTGGTTTCAAATTTAGCCGGGTCCAGTCACTAAATAGTCATAACTGATGGGGTCAGCTTTGGCTGGCCAGGTCCTAAACTGCTACAGCTTGGGTTCTTCTTGGGTATGGGCTTTTATGTAGTTTTACTCTCCAGCTTCTCCCCATGCCTGTGTCTGTCCTGACCCATTCAGTCACAAGTTAATGAGTTACCTTCTCCCTCTACATAGTACCAGCCCAAGGTACTCCTGGGCTCCCATGTCTCTGTGGAAAATATCCAAGGACTCAGCCAGCTCCAGTCACCTTTATGCCTTCTCTCACAATCTTTCTAGGGGTAGGTATATGGAGCTCAGGGTAGAAAGGCCTTTGGAAAGCACTAGGTCCAACTGTTCTGAAGGTTGGATCTTCCTACCATGTACTCATGCAGTTCCTGCTCACTCATTTTCAGTATCTGGGACTGTGATATGTTTGAAGTAGTTGCTATTGTCTATGGACTGTTGCCAAGTTTCTTCTTATGTTGAATTTAGCTGTGTCTCCCTGAGGCTTTTAACCCTGGCTACCAGCTCTGACCCCTGAGACCACCTAGACCCTGTCTGCTCTTTCTGACCATCAGAGGTCCAAGAAGCCAAGTCTCCTGTGTCTTCTCTAGCGGAAGACAGCCTCAGCTTCTCCAAGTGTTCCCTCTAGGGCCTGGGTCAGCTCCTTTCATGCCTTACCACTGTCTTCTCTGCATGCTACTGCTTGTGGTCTCCTTATTGTGTGGGGGCAGGAAATAGACCACAAGGTGTCCCTCCCTCTCCTATGTTTATTTCTAGGCTTAAATTTTCCAGATAACTTACCCATAATCCTTTTATGGTGACCCCAAGCAGTAGACTCTGAACCCCCAGAATCATGGGTCCAAACACCTCATACACATCTGATTTGTTTATTGTAAAGGAAGGTTTAGCCAGCTTCCATGATTGAGGGGCCCTTAGAAGGTAGGTTCCCCATGCAGAAGACAAGCCTGGGAAGAGTAGGTGTGCACCTTGATTAGCTGAACATAATGTGTATGTGAGGGCTTCTAGTGCCTCTGCTTTCATGCTACTTCCTTTTATTCCTGGGACTGGTGGGGGTGGAAGGAAGGGGATATTTTAGGGAGTACTGAAGCCAGAAATGAGTATGAGCCATGCCCACAATGAGCCCCAGAATAATGAATCTGATAGGGAGGGATACCAACTCAGCCATTCCTTCTTTTAGCAGTTGATGACAATGAAAATGAGTCCCCCCATTTCTTTAGTGTCAAGGCACTTTCACTTCCATGACCCCATCTGTTCTCAGAGCAACCCGGTAAGATAGACGGTGTAATCCTCACAGTGTGACCATTAGGGGATACCCAGCTGAAGCCCAAGAAAGAGAAAGGAACAGTCTTTAGGGAAGTCAGGTCTCCTGACACTCAGCTCGCCCTGTTTTTCAGAAACCACACCCAGCAGCCAAGGCAGCTGGGGTTGACTTGGCAGCTTCCCTGCCACAGAGGAACCTCTGCCCAGGTTGTGACTCTATTCCCATTATAGAAGAAATGACTTCCAGAGAGGTGGCCTAGGATTTCCTGCCCTTTATCTGGGCTAGCCAAAGAAAGGCCTGGCTGAGGTGTGAGATAGGTACCTAAAGGCTGCCTTTCTGCTGCAAGCTGAGGTCAGGTCAGGCTGGGGCAGGGGCAGGGAGCTTGTAGGAAGAACTTAGCCCAAAACATCTGGGCTGAGCAAGGGCCTTCACCCTAGTAGAGTTTTCTAAATGGGAACAACAAAAAGGAGAATGTGAGAAATGTGCCAGAGTAGAGCAGAAGTAAAGCACATTTTGAGATGTACACAGCGTGCTTGGTGCCAGGGGTTACCATGGTGAGACACCAGAGCTCTAGCATGCACAGTACTGAGTGACTTTGAGGAATTAAGTTTTCTGAGCCTTCATTTTATTGGCTATAAAATGGAGGTATGTACCTACTTCATAAGGCTATTGAGTATTAAATTCAGTAATAATATAAGTAAGATTCTCACCATTATTGTTGTTTACTCTCTGCAACATTGTCCCTTGGCTGTTTTTTTACTGACTGGGGATATATAGTGCACAAACATGCCACCTCCTGGGCATTAGGCCTGAACTTTTTGTTGCTTCAGATTGTAACTCCTTCAGAAAAGGTCTTCCTGGCAGTGCCCACCTATAGGTCTCCTTTCCTCTGGTCTTCTTTAGTGATATTTCTGACACTGTAACAGGCTGAAGTAATGATGATAACATCAATAATAATAAAACCTTCTAAATTCTTGACAAATTTTAACTTAACCTCCATGGGAGTTCTGTAAGTTAGGTAGTGCTATCATTGTCCCCATTTTCACATGAATAAACGTAGATAAAGAGAGATCAAATGAAGAGCTTGGCCAAGGTCATACAGACATGGGACTAGGATCAGGATCCATGCAGTCTGACTCCACTGCCTGCATCCTTAATGAGAAGTCATGACCCCCTCCATCCGTATGCCTGGTTAGGAGGCCAAAGCTGAAGTTTAGGTCTCCCTTCTCTCTCTGAGTGTTCATCATACCCACCAGTATTCAATTCTTCCTGGTCAACATCTCCAGGTACTTGCCTGCTTGCTCTCCCCTCCCCACCACATTGTTTATATCACTAGAGTAGACAGATGGATAGGAGGGAAAATACAAAGGAGTGGATATATTCTCTAAAGCAGAACTACATTCAGATAGGGGACGCCATGCAAACGGGAGTTGGGAGGGTTTGTTCTGACATCACATCAGGCCTGCCTAATTAGTACCCTTCCAACAGTGGGAGTGGAGAGCAGAGTGCTAGGTGGTATCAGGGAAGGAAAAAAAAAAAAACATTTTAATGTGCTGTCTTGATGACCAGGTTGAATTATTGAGAAGGTGTGGGTGGTTAGGGGCAGGCTTTAGGCTGGCTGGATTAACTCTTGTGATCTCTAGCTATTGTGACCCATGCTAGAATTGGGTGTGTGTGAGTGTGTGGGGCTGGGTCGGAAGTTGTACAGAAGGTCTAGCCATTCCTTCAACATTCCCATCTCAGGATCCTGGGGGACTGCAAACTTCCTTCCCCCTCCCCCAGGCTATACCAGCTGTCAGTTTCATTTCTTTGGAGCTCATTTCCATTATCCTGCTTCCAAAACAAGCTCCAGGCCATCTTTTCTCTCTCTCTCTCTCCCCCCCCCCTTTGGAGAGATTTTTTGCTATAGGGTGCATGCACTCGCCAGATAGACAGAGAAAGACAGAGATACAGAAAACGAGAAATCACCTCCCCCAGGGGTGATTTGCCACACTGCAATCCCTTCTCCTCTATTCTCCTCTTGGAATCTTGGGCATGCATGCCCACACACCTGGCTTGAGTTTAAGCCACCAGGTCCGGGACTCGAACCACAGTCGACTACTTGGGAGTCCAGCGACGTAGCCATTATGCTATCTGCTGTTCCCAAAGGATAGCACATCTTAGCTTCTGCCTCCATTCCAGAAGAATGGATCTGTCTGGCAAGCAGCTCTGGCCAAGTACTCTATGAAAGCTCAGCTTTTGTTCCAGTTTTCAGATCTTGGTGCCCAGCATAGGGCCTGGCACTGAGAAGGTACTCAGGTATTTTTAGTTGAATAAATGCACAGCTGATAGGGAGTGGATTTGGAGAGGAGAGCCAAGAGAGGCTGAAATGAGAGTAGATCAGCAGGAGGACAGTGTGCATTTAGTCAGGTTCCTGGCCCCATCCGTTATATAATAGAAGCTACTAGATCTTCTATGGCCTCTACTTTTTCCATTAGTGCAACAGACATTGCCTGTTTTGGACAAGGTTTTGTCCTGAGGAATTATCTTTGTGCTTCTGTGTGCCAGGCATTGGCCTAGGCAATTTCTCTTACTTAATGAGAAAGATTCTAACTTGGTGGCTCTGATCTGGAGCCAGATGGCCTAGATTTGCACTTTGGTTCATCACTTCTTAGCTTCTGACTTTGGTCAAGTCACTCCATATCTCTGTAACTTAGTTTTCCTCATCTGTAAAATGAAGATGTTATTGGGATACTTACCTCACAGGGTTGTGAAGATTCAGTGATACATTCTGTTCTAGTCTGTTCTGTTGGTAGTAACAGAAAATACCTGAGATCAGGTCATTTGTAAAAGTAGAAGTCGATTCTGCTCATGGTTTGGAGAGATCTAAGTTCAAGGGGCTGCATCTGGTGTATTCTTGCTGCATCACTGTATGGCAGAGGGGCAGGAGTGGGCACAGAGCATGTCTGTCTCATTTCCTCCCCTTATAAATCCACCAGGACCCAATCAAGGGGGTCCCATCCTGATGCCTAATCATTTCTCAAAGGCCTCACATTTCAACATCATGATCAGATTAAGTCTCCTCTTGATATCTTTATAATACATTCAAATCCAAGCTCATGAAGTTTCAGGGGACATGTTCAAACCATAGCATAATCCATATAAAAAGTACCTAAATAAATGCCTGGGACATAAAATGGCTCAATACACTTGGGCACTTATTATTATCCCATTTCATCTTTGCAAAAATGTCCTGTGGTTGGTACTATGATTATATTACTATTTTACAGATAAGGACATAGGGGCAGAGAAGTTAAGTAATTTGCCCAATACAATCTTTATAAAGTTCTTGCTCAGTGCCTGGCATAGAGTAAGTGCTCAACAGCTGTTAGTATTGATGATTAATTATTATTAATGCTTACTTTCAATACCAGAAATATTGTTGTCATTAACAAGCATAGCCACAGTTAAGAAGTAGCCAAGCCAGGACTAAAGGCAACATCTTCAGGCCCTCTGCTGGGCACCAAGATCTGATAGCCTACCATTCTTCTCATTGTACCCCATAGTCCTTGGGGTCTCCTTCCTTGGTCTTCCCATGGCCTGAGAATGTGTGTTGTCACCCTTTTCCTCTATCATGGGTTTAACATCACAGCTCTTCTGCTGGCTCAAGGCACGACACAAGGGCTATAGGGCTTAGAGGAGGGCTTGTGTTTGCTTGCTTCCCGGGGGAGCTACTTCTCTCAAGCTCATTTCTTTTCTGTCAGAGTCAATTTTCCCTGGATCTCAGGGTGGGGTCAGACTCCTTCAAGGCATTTCCTGCCTGAGAATTTATATTTGGCCTTGGCAAAAGGAAAGGGAAGTAGGCAAGGGGGATGGGCTACAGAGCTGGTGGCACAGGGTCAAAAGAGGCAAGCGCCAAGACTTTGCAGGCCAAGAGCGGAAGCAGAAGGGAGGAAATACCCCTTCTTGCAGATGAACTTGGAGGCCTTCGTGTGACCTTGAGATAGCAGAGCTAAGTGTACCCTCACACAGAGTGCATTTTCTGTACACATCTGGACCTTAGTTCCTGGCCCTATGGTTTCTGCCCTGGGGCAAGATTTTCTGTTAGTCAGGGGGTCAGTTTTGAGCTAAGGAGTGTGCTCGGTCCTGTGTCTTGTGCTGTTGTGATCCCAGACAAGCGGGTGGCTTCAGAGGCTAGCCTGCACTCTATTTAGTTGGGAAGCAGGGCTTCCTGTCTGTGTATTGTCATAACATTCAGTAACCCTTACCACACTACAATAGTGATACCAAGCCAATTGGACCCATTGCAGTGGGATACCCAGTTGAATGGAGTAGGTAGACTCACATGCTGCTGAGAAGGTAGTGGAAATGTATAAGGGGGCCCTTAATTTAACTGAGCTACTGAATGGTACGGAGTTGATGAGAGGTCAGGAGAGGCTTTAACGGGAGGATGTTTGACCTATATCTTGATGAATTAATAAGGAGTTTGCAGTTTCAAGTCAGATGGGGTCTAGAATGTACAGAGCCTAGAGCTCCAGGTAGGAAGCAGTCTGATACCTGCCCCAGGCTGTGGGCAATGAGGAGCCTGTTAGGTGGCAGAGTAGGAGTATGGCCAGGTTAGAGCTTGATTCTTAGAAAGAAAAAGCTAACATGATGGCTTGTTGAAAGGAGAGACCGGAGGCTGGGACTTGGAGAGCTGAAGTCATCTAAGTATGAGAATTTAGAGCATAGTTGGTCAGGGAAATAAACCCTGACCATCTGATGTGAAAGTTGATAGAACCTGGTGACCAAATACATATGAGGAGAGAGGATAAGATGGCTCGAGATTTAATTGTGTTTGTTGTCTTTGGAGGCAGGAACACCAGGAGAGCTGGGTAGTGAGGGAAGGTGGATTTGATCTTGGTCCCCATTAATTACCCTCACTTGGGTCTCCCAGAAGCGAATATGAAGGAGGATGATAGCTCCCTCTACCAAATCAGCCACTGACCCTCACAAATACTTCTTTTCCAGCTCTAGATTTTGGGGTATAGCCGGTAGAAAATAGGGAAACTGAGACTCAGACAGAGGTAATGGCTTTCCTAAGGTTATAAAAAAAAAGTGACTAGGGAGTTGAGACAAGAAGGTGGTTCACCTTACCTTCAGTCCTATACTTTCTCCATACCACAGTGGAGATCAGTTACTGCTGGTCTAACATCTGCCCCAAACCAGTTTGGCTGGCAGTTCTTACCTCCAGGCCAGGGACTAAAAGTAGTAGAGTAGCATGTGGCTTATTAAACCACCCGTCTTTTCTTGTCACCATGACCTTGTCAGAGCACCTGGGACTGGGTTGGGGGAGAAATGCTAATGCAACAACTGCAGCAGAGCAGATGGCAGCTTTGACCTTTGCTGTCATAGGAAGCCCAAGGCTGGGCAAGAATATCAGCTATCCATGTTGGTCCTACTATATCAAGCACTAGTCTGGGAGACCATAGGCTAGGCTGCCTCTGGACCCGGATTCTCAACCAGCCCTAGTGGGCAAAGGTCTGGTTTAATTAACCTCAGGGCCTTTGCGACTCTCAGTCATTTACAGCTACATGGAGAAACTCAGCTCATAACTTCATGGAAGGAGCTGGGGAATCACAGTTGGGAGTTACTTGCGTAGCTTTCATATTTGTAAAAACTCCAAACCACTGTCACCGCTCTCTGGCTGACTCTACACAGTATCCACAGTGTGTGAAGGCAAGAGCCCTCCACTGAATGTTGCATCCATCCTTTGCCTCACCCCCTAAGACATCTCCAAGGTGGGGTGAGCTGCCTGGAGGTACCTGAAGACTCAGGTAAGGTGGAAGGCTGAGCTTCATGGCTTCACACTTCCTATCTAGAGTTGCACTTTCTTTGCTATACTGGCTGTCCTGTAGGATGCCATGGAGCAGCCTCCCTGGCCTCTACTCACTAGATGCCAGTAGCATCCCCCACTTAGTTTTGTTGAACAAAAATGTCAGACATTGTCCTGGACATGACGGATTAGTCTAGTGGTAGGATTTTTTTTTTTTTTATATAATAATTATGTTTAAATTTATCTTTATTTACTTATTTTGATTTGACCAGAGAGGGGCAGAATGAGAGAGAGAGGGAGAGAGAGAGAGTGAGAGAAAGAAAGAGAGAGAGACAGAAGGCAAGCCCCTAGGTCTGGGACTCAAACTGGTCGGCCATATGCCCTTAACCACCATGTTACGTTTCAGCCCAGACACTGGAAGTATTGCCCTGTGACACCATGGTGTGGTTGTGGAGTATTAAGGAGAGAAAGATGTTAGAGGGTAGAGCTACATATGCAAACTTCCTACTGGCTAGCAAAAAGATTCAGTGGCTCAATTTTGCTGTCACTTAGTCACATAGGACCCTCCTGGGATTTTGGCTTTGGTGATGCCTCATTTGTTACAGGAGATTTCAAAAGTGTTGTTTGCGTGAGCCCAGGAGTTTGGCATCCAGCTGTAGCTCTAGCTGACTAAGGTTGGTATCTGAACAGGTGCAGCAGGGCCCCAAGTTCTGTCAGTGACCTAGGGAGCCAGAAACCAGCCAGTGTGTAGCACTGCCAAGCTAAGCTGTTTGAAATACAGTGGCCCTTGCTGTGGCGCCCCTCCTGCGAGGTTTGGAATGTGGAGTGTGAGCTATTTTGGTCTTGTCTCCCTTCTTCCCTGTGCCTTCTTTCTCTGTAAGAATTGAATTAGAAATACAATTTGAGCTAAGAGCAGCAGGAGCCAAGAGAAGCAGTGAATGTACCACACCTCCCAGTGCAGGCCCCTACAACTACCACCAATGTCTGGTCCAAGGTCAGGAGGGAAAGTCTTGGCATCCCAAGAATTCCTGAAAGCTTTCAGTTTAGGCTCCAGTAGGCCTTTTCTCTTCCTGGGAAGGTTAGTCTTGTGGGAGGGGTTTTTTTTTTTTTTTATATAATAATTATGTTTAAATTTATCTTTATTTACTTATTTTGATTTGATCAGAGAGGGGCAGAATGAGAGAGAGAGGGAGAGAGAGAGAGTGAGAGAAAGAAAGAGAGAGAGACAGAAGGCAAGCCCCTAGGTCTGGGACTCAAACTGGTCGGCCATATGCCCTTAACCACCATGTTACGTTTCAGCCCAGACACTGGAAGTATTGCCCTGTGACACCATGGTGTGGTTGTGGAGTATTAAGGAGAGAAAGATGTTAGAGGGTAGAGCTACATATGCAAACTTCCTACTGGCTAGCAAAAAGATTCAGTGGCTCAATTTTGCTGTCACTTAGTCACATAGGACCCTCCTGGGATTTTGGCTTTGGTGATGCCTCATTTGTTACAGGAGATTTCAAAAGTGTTGTTTGCGTGAGCCCAGGAGTTTGGCATCCAGCTGTAGCTCTAGCTGACTAAGGTTGGTATCTGAACAGGTGCAGCAGGGCCCCAAGTTCTGTCAGTGACCTAGGGAGCCAGAAACCAGCCAGTGTGTAGCACTGCCAAGCTAAGCTGTTTGAAATACAGTGGCCCTTGCTGTGGCGCCCCTCCTGCGAGGTTTGGAATGTGGAGTGTGAGCTATTTTGGTCTTGTCTCCCTTCTTCCCTGTGCCTTCTTTCTCTGTAAGAATTGAATTAGAAATACAATTTGAGCTAAGAGCAGCAGGAGCCAAGAGAAGCAGTGAATGTACCACACCTCCCAGTGCAGGCCCCTACAACTACCACCAATGTCTGGTCCAAGGTCAGGAGGGAAAGTCTTGGCATCCCAAGAATTCCTGAAAGCTTTCAGTTTAGGCTCCAGTAGGCCTTTTCTCTTCTGTCCCTCAGCCAGTCATATATATCAGTACCTCTGCTAGGGTCACTGCCAACTGAGAGGGTACTTTTGTGCATTTTAGAATGAAGCACCACCTCTGAAGGATGTACCCCTGTGCCAGGGCTTAAGGCTGGGTGGGCAAGTTTCTTCAGGCCTAAGCCTCTTAATGTCTTTGTGGGAGGGGAAAAGGAGCTGGTTATAAACAGTTGGAGCCAAGTGCTAAGGCTAGAAGCTTCTGAGCTATAAGCCCTCTGCCAGACGGCCAGCATCTTCTCCTAGAAAGAGATTCCTCTCTAGGGGAAGGGAGTGGGCCAAGGAAATGAGCCTGTATCCACCAAGAGAAATTATCTGAAAAGCTATTTGCTGGAGCCTAGCATTTCCTCACTGTAGTAGCAGGGCCTTTGGTGGTAGGTAACTCTCCCTGTCTCCCAGCCCTACCTCAGGGTACCGACTTGACCTCACAGAGCCTACCCCAGGAATTTGTGTAGTCACATAGAGTTCTAATGCATTGCATTTCTAATAACAGAAATTCCCCAGTCTGGGTAATTTATAAAGAACATATATTTATTTAGCTCATGGTTTTGGAGGTCCAAGGTTAAAGGGTCATATCTGGTAAAGGTCTTTGTGGGATCCTGAGGCAGCACGTGGCATCACATGGCAAGAGCTTGAACAGAGAATATCTCTGTACCCTTATAAACCCATGAGCATCCAATCATGGAGGACCCACCATGAACCTAATCTCCTCTAAAAGCCCCATCTCTCAACACCATAAGTGAACTGTTTCCACCATCTCAATCCCTTTACAATGTCAGTTAAGTCTCCAATATATGAACTTTAAAAAAAAACTTACTTATTTATTTATTATTCTTTTATGCATTCAATCACGTTATTTAGCTTACAAAGTGAATATTCCAACATGTGTACATTTCTCCCTATTCCAGTTGATAATACTATAAAATTATCTTCAACAGATAATACCACATTTCTTTGTCCCATTAACGCTTTGCCTCTCTATTTTTCTTCTAAATGTCCTTCCTCAGACTCTAATTTTTCACAAACAGTATATCTGATATTCATAACCATTTACTGTGTTTCTATATCCTTTAGTCAATTGATTTTAGTCATAGAGTGCAGACACTCAATATATATTAAGTAGGTGCATACAGTGACTCTCTTTCATGGCCTGGCTTGCTTCACTCAGCAGTAAATCTTCCATATTCATCCACTTTCTGTCAAAAGCCAGGGTCTTGTTGTTTTTTATAGTTGAATAGTATTCCATAGAGTGTATGTGCCACAGTTTTTCAATCCATTTATCTGTTCCTGGGCATTTGGGCTGGTTCCACATCTTAGCAGTTGTGAATAATGCCACAATAAACATTGATGTGCAAGCACTTTTCTGATTAAGAATTCTTCTGTCCTTTGAGTAGATACCAAGGAGTGGGATTGCTGGGTCATATGGTAGTTCTATTTGTAGATTTTTGAGGAATCTCCAAATTGTTCTCCACAGTGACTGGACCAATTTATATTCCCACCAGCAGTGTAAGAAAGTTCCCCTTTCACCAC
>NW_006160079.1:1019078-1040978 GCF_000334495.1 Tupaia belangeri chinensis | reverse complement strand
TCTCACTTTCTGTCTCTATGTCTCTCTCTGTCTGGCGAGCACACGCGCCCTATAGCAAAAATCTCTCCAAAAAAAAAAAAAAGTCTTTGCCTACCCCAATGTCTCCCAGAGGTTCCCCAGTGTTTTTTAAGAGCAGTTTTATAGTTTGAGGTCTTAAGTTTAGATCTTTGATCCACCTTGACTTGATTTTTGTCAATGGTGAGAGGTAGGGGTTCAGATTCATCTTTCTGCAGTTGGATATCCATTTTTTCAGCACCATTTGCTGAAGAGGTTTTCCTTTTTCCACTGGATTGATGGTACCCTTTGTCAAAAATTAGTTGACTGTATGTTTGGAAATTTATTTCTGGGGACTCTATTTTGTTCCATTGGTCTACTTGTCTGTTTCTGTGCCAGTACTTTGCTTTCTTGATTACCACAGCTTTGTAATATATTTTTGGGTCTGAGAGTGAGATGCTGCCACTCCGCTCTTCTTGTGTGCAATTGCTTTGGCAGTACGATATCTTTTATGATTCCTGACAAATTGTATGATTGTCTTTTCTAGATCTGTGAAGAATGTGTCTGGTACTTTGATTGGGATTGCATTAAATATGTAGATTAATTTGGGTAGAATTGCCATTTTGATTATATGAATTCTTCCAAACCAGGAGGATGGGATATTCTTCCACTTTTTGTGTCATTTTCAATTTCTTTTTTTAGTTTCTCGTAGTTTCCCATGTGGAGGTGTTTGACTTCTTTGGTTAGATTTATTACTAAGTATCTTATACTTATTGTGGCTATGGTAAATGGAATTACTTTTTTCAGTTCTATCTCAGTCTGCCTATTGTTTGTACAAAGAAATGTTATAGATTTCTGTACCCAACATATGAACTTTTTCTTCTCTTGAAACATTTTTTTAATTAATTAATTTACATTTATCCCCTAAGCATTGTCACAGCATACAAAATGTGGTTTCCCATACAGAATATACTGCATAGTGGCTTAATCATGCAAGTTACCATCAATAATTTTCTAGTTCTAGTTTTATATATATATATATATATACACACTCCTATGTCTGACCCTCTGCCCTTTCCCACCCTCTTCTCACATTACCTCTGGTGTCTAGAGTTGTCTTCCATTCTTTCCCCACCACACACACATTTTATTGATCACACAATTTCTTAAATAATTTAACTACTTTCAATAGCAAGTTCTGCTGGTAATTTCAAGAAAAACAGTTTGGAATTGGTAAGGAAATTTGCTTAAAACTTAAAGCCTGGAAACAGGTTAGTACATGAACGTATTGACAGCTCAAGACTGGACAAAAACTCTTAAAACTGAACAACAAAGCCTAGAAAAAAGCAGCAATATTTTAGTCAAAAGTCACAGAATGTTCTTTCACCAGTTCAGTCTCATGTACTTAATCTACCTTCTGTTGTCATTTGATCTTCTTGATTGAATTCTGGGATATAATATTTAACTCCAGACTTGTACTTAAGATTAAGTTGGTCATTTTCTTAGTTTTTGACCTCTTATTTCTGTGTGTCTGCATTTAAT
This sequence comes from Tupaia belangeri chinensis, assembly GCF_000334495.1. Classification (NCBI taxonomy): domain Eukaryota; kingdom Metazoa; phylum Chordata; class Mammalia; order Scandentia; family Tupaiidae; genus Tupaia; species Tupaia belangeri. The sequence continues at coordinate 1,039,442 of NW_006160079.1, read as the reverse complement.
TTTCCTGACATAGCACTCCCTTGAGAACTTCAGGTTTTGTTTATCTGAGAATGTTTTTGCCTTTTCTTCCCATATGAAGGATAATCTTGCCAGCTACAGTATTCTTGGTTGCAATTGCTTTTCCCTTAACACTTTGAATATATTTTCCCATTCTTTCCTCGCTTGCATTGTTTTCAATGAGAGGTCTGCTATTATTCTGATGGGATATCCTTTGTAGGTAACTTGCCACTTTTCTCTTGCCAATCTTAGTATCTTGTCTTTGTGGTTTTGCTCAATCTGGCTATAATGTGTCTTGGAGAAGATATTCTTGGGTTGATTCTATTTGGGATCCTTTGTATTTCTTGGGACTGTATCTTTGATTGGCTCTCTAGCCTTGGAAAGTTTTATCTCAGAATTTCATGGAATAAATCATCAATGCCCTTATGAGTCTCTTCACCTTCTGGGATACCAATTATCCAGATGTTTGGACATTTGATGGTATCTAGTATTTTTTGTATATTATTCTCAAATTTTGGGGCAATTTACTCAGTCTTCCTGGTGGATTTTTCTAGGCCAGCAATTTTCTCTTCTACATCTGAGAGTCTATTTTCTGTATGATCTAATCTGCTTTTAATAATTTAAAGGGAGATTTTGACTTCCTCTATTATAGCCTTCATCTCTAACAGTTCCATTTGATTCTTTTGTAAAGTATGTAATTCCTCTTTTAGATCTTGCAAGAATTTCCTCACCTCCTGGAACTCGTCAGCTCCTTTCTCCTTTCTCTTCTGCAGTTCATTGTCTCTTCCATCTCAGTTAGCTTTGCCATTATGAATGTTCTAAATTCTTTATCAGACATTTCCATGATTTCCATTGAACTGTGTGTGGATAAGGAGGAGTTATTCTTTCCCCTTGGAGGAGAAGTATTTTCTTGCTTTCCCATACTTCTCTTGCTGCGGTGATTTCTAGTCATCTGATGGATAGTATGTTTCTTCCCAAACTTGAATTTCAATCTGAGCATCCAGGAGCATGCAGAAAAGGAAACAGAGAGAAAGAAACAACAGCAACAAAAACAACCAAGAAACAGAAAAAAAAGAGAAGAAAAAAATTAATTTTTTTTTAAAAGCAAAAATTAGAAAACCATGCGCCATGGAATCACTAGTTTTCAGGAGCCATGAAGGTGTCTCTAAAAAACAAACAAAATAAACAAAACAAAAAATAAACAAAAAAAATTTTTTTAAAAAAGCAAAAATTAGAAAACCAAATCACTAGTTCATTTTTTTCCTTTTTTTTTTTTTGAAGAGATTTTTTTTTTTTGCTATAGGGCACGTACGCTCCCCAGAACGCTTTTTTAGAGACAGAAAGTGAGAAATCACCCCCCAGGGGGGATGGCCACGCCGCAATCCCTTCTCCTCCATTCTCCTCTTGGGGTCTTGGGCACGTGCGCACACGTGCCCAGCGTGAGTTTTAAGCCACCGGGTCTGGGATGCGAACCGCGCTCGACTACATGAGAGTCCAGCGACATAGCCATTACACTAACTGCTGGTCCCAAAATCACTAGTTCTCAGGAGCCATGAAGGTGTCTTCTGAAGGCCTGCTCCCTTGCCTCTCCTGTGTTAGGAGGGGGAGAGGGGATTATTAAGAAGATAAAGGGAAAGAAGGGGCTGAAAGCCAAGAAAATCCTTTACCTTAAAAAATTTTAAAAAGGAAAAATTACCAAAAAATGAGAAGACAGAGACAGAGGTAGAGAGAGACAGAGACAGAGAGAGACAGGAGGCTTGATAAACTTCCTACCACTTAAGTTTGTGGGCTGGAGCTGAATTATCAGTGGAAATTTTTCATTTCTCTTATTCCTCTGAAATCACTAGTTCTCAGGGGCCATGAAGGTGTTTTCTGAAGGCCTATTCCCTTGCCTCTCCACTTGAGTTTGTGGGCTGGAGCTGAATCATAAAAGGAAAAATCTTCATTTCTCTTATTCCCTTGAAATCACTAGTTCTCAGCAGCCATGAAGGTGTCTTATGCAACATATGAACTTTTGAGAGGCACATTCGAACCATGGCACATGAGTAATGTGCCAGGGTTCCTTCTGTCAGTATGCACAGGAGGAAAAATCACACTGATAGGAGAAAAAAACCACACTGATACCATAACCTGTAGTAGAGGCAGCCATCCTATGGTGAAAGTCATGAAGGATATGACTTTCCAAATGAGAAGCTAAACAAGGTGAAGGAGACCAACACGTTTGTTGAGAGGGGCTTTATCGAGCCGGTTGGCTAACTGCATAAATTATGTTACAAACACCCATAGACCTATCTTCTCCTACCTCTGTCAAATAAAAGGACCTCAAAAAGTTCATGGGGAAAATGAAATTAAAGTATGAATTTATTCTGGCATAAAAGTTTTGATATTAATGCCTAAGTTTTTTCACTATATGCATTTTCTCTTAATTTTTGTAAGACCCCTCGTATACATTCATACGAATGCTTATCACTCTCTCCTGCCCTTGCACTGGTTCTTAGAGTGAAAATGGGCCATTGATTAGAGCAGACCTCAGTCTGAGCTCTGGGTAGAATCTTTCCAGGAACCTGTACCTGTGGCTTTTTAGCTAATTTTGTCTGTTTAAAAAATGGTTCTTTATCTTGCCTGTACTTTTAGAATCACCAGGGAGAGCTCTCAAAACCAAACAAGAAAAAAAAAAAAAAAAAAAACCTCTTTCCCCAGATATTTGAGTTTAATTAGTCAGGGGTGGGACCCAGGCACTGGAAATTTAAAAGCTCCCCAGGAGATTCTAATGTACAGCCAGATTGGAGAGGTGAAGGATAAATAGAACAGGACAGCCACGAGCTCCTACAGTAACAAAGGACATGTTCATCTGAGTCTCTGTGACAGCCATCCATTGTTTGTCTTGGACCCTGTGTATCGCCTGGTTTCCAGCCTGAGCTAGACTTTCTGGTTGGGAGAGGGTGGGCTGAACCAAGCCTGGGCAGGTTTTTCACAGCCACTGAGTGACCACCAGGCATAAGAGCTTGAGTTGCACAATAGTGGTGGGAAGAGGGGTGTTCTCTTGCTAATAGCAGAGTATGAGGATCATAAATAAAAATAGTGGGTTTTTCAGCTCATGATTTGGAGGTCCAAAGTCCAGGTGGGAGGTTTACAGAGTTCAGAGCTCAGTTACAACAGAGCAGAGTGACTGTCCATGAGCCTCTCTGTTCTTGTCTCCTTCCCTCTCCTTATAAACCCACCAGAACTCAGTCATGGAGGCCCCACCCTAACCACTTAATCACTCCCAAAGGTCCCACTTTTGGACACAATGAAGGTATTATGTTTCCTCTTAATACCTTCTCACTTCAGTACAACCAAATTCTAACACATGAATTTTGGGCAGACACTCAAATCATAGGAAGGGGTTACCCAACCTGGGAGTGGGGCTGGTGACTTTGGCTGAGTAAGTCCTTACTTCCTGTGGTCTAGTTGCCTATTGCTTTCTTGCTCCTAACTATCTTTTCTCACCTCTACACTAGGACACAATCTGAACTGCACCCTAAAAACTATGTGAATTGAGCATTCGACTAGTTTAAACAATAATAGCCTTCCCTAATGATAACTTTTATACAGCCACTTTCAAAACTAGCAAAAACTGGATCACATCCTCACAATAACCATGGGGGAAGGCAGGGAAGTTGTTAACCACACTGTATAGATTTGGAAACCAGAGCTTAGGGAATGAAGCATTTGCCTGAGCTGACTTAGGCAGCAAGCTGGGAAGCAAACTGTATTGGAAAAAGCTCTTTTTCTCTTGGGTAACACTTTGGGCATGATTTTGTTTCCTCAGTGGGAAATGTGGCTCCCTTTTTTCTGAGTTGTCTGAACCCTACCCTCATTCATACAGCATTTTTGAAGAACAGAGCCACTGATTTTCTCCTTATTCCTTCCTTCTCTGTGCAGAAAATTGCTATGTGCTAATAGGCTCTCTGGTCCATGGCCCGTATAAACATAGGTGCAGATGCTGTCATTGACCTCTGAAATCCTGTGCTGCTTCTCAGCCATTCTTTCTTTGATGCCCACGCTAGGAGCCCTGTAGATGTGAACCTGAGGCCTGATTTGACTCTGGCTTTTGAGGATACCTCTCCCCTGACCCATATAGCTTGGATTAGCTGGGTCACTCCCCAGGGAGAGAGTCTGGGCTGACATTTCAGTGGAATCCAGTTTGTGCCAGCTAAGGGCTGTTACTGACCTGTCCTGGTCCATAACCACAATGTTGGTCAGAATATATATAGCCTACAAAATATTGCAGTTGAAACTACTGGCTGCCATGCTCTGGAATCTGTACATCTGGACACAGACATATGGCCAGGGAACAAAGACATTCCTACCTTATTCACCTCAGCCTGCCCTGTGTCACTCTTCCTGCCAGGCATATTAACTAATCCTCATCTGGGTTGCACAGGCTTCAGCCCCAGGTGAATTGATTCTACTGGGGTTGGGGTCACTACTGGCCCCAGCCTGGGCAGGCTAGGATGGGTGGAAGGGATGAAGGCAAAGCACCTTAATTTAACCTTTAATCACTAAGACATATATCCCTGTTGCTCCATCTGGGAGGGAGCCTCAGGGCCTCCTAGCCCTCCATGAAGTGGTATTGTGGGGCTTGTGTTCTGACATCCTGTTTGGCAATAAACCACTACATTCTCTAGATTCCTGTCAGGGAAGGCTGTTGAGGAATCCAGTTGACAGTCCTTCTTCCAAACTCCTTTGTCTTTAGAGCAATTGCAACATCTTTGAAACATCTGCCTCCTAATCTCACTTCCTTAAACCATTTGGTTTCCATATTGACAGTGATTTGGGTATAGTCATTGTCCAGACCCATAAGGGAATGCTAGTTGGGTATCTTTCTCCAATTTTCTCTTTTTCTTTCAGAGTTGGAATTGGCAGGGAATACATTTGGTGAGTGATACGATGTGCCAGAGCTCTTATTTTTACCAATATTTTAATTTAATGCTCTCCCATAGCTATGAGTAGATGTTATGACCCTCATTTTACAGAGGAGGAAACTGAGGCACAGAGACTTGCCAAAAGTCAAAGGGCTAATGACTGACAGTATTGATATTTGAACCCAGGCTTGTGACTCCACTAGACCAGAAGGAACAGGAAAAAAAGTTGGGGCATGGAGTTGGTTTCTTTGAGTCTAAGCCCCTGGCTCACCTGATATCTGGAGACAGGTGGTATAATGTAGTGGAAGATTAGGGTAGTAGTCTCAGCTGTGATACCTAACTCTGTGTGACCTTGGAAAAGTCCCTTGGGCCTCAGCATGCCCTGTAGTGTAGCTTTTTAAATATACCTATCTGGGGGCCAGCAGGTGGCATGGTGGTTAAGGGCACTGGACTCCCACATGGTCGACCATGGTTCAAGTCCTGGACCTGGTGGCTTTCTTTTTCTTTCTCTGTCCCTCTCTGGTCAAATTTAAAAAATAAATAAATAAAGTTAAATAAAGTAATTCTTTTTAAAAGAAATACTCATCTGGAGAGTCCCATCATGGATCAATGAAGTCAGCCTTCTGGGGATGGGGCCTCAGGCATAGTATTTTTCAAACACTTCTAGCTGATTCCAATGTGTACCCAGGAATGAGAATCACTGAGCTCTGTGATTTAGAAAAGCATTTCTCAAACTTTCATCTGTGTGCAGATATCCTGAGTGTCTGGTTAAAGGTATGGATTCTGAGTCCATAGGTCTAGGATTTGACCTGGGATTCCACATTACTGATCCAGGTTATGTGGACCACTCTGGGACTACACTTGGAACAGCAAGTAGGTAGGAATGAAGAACTGTGTATCCATGTGAGGGCACTGTGCCCTTTCCTGCCAACCCTGGCTATAGGGTCACTGCCTGGTGGCAGAGGATCAGGTTGATTGTCACTCTCCCATGGGCTCTGTGGCTTGAGCAGGTGGTATAGATGTGTAAGTGCTAGGACTTCTTCATTACTGTGCTCTCCTACCTCTTTCAGGCCAAGGATAGAGTTGGAGTAAAAAAGGGAAGTGCCGCCTCTTACCTCTTCTCCTCTTTGTTCGGCTTTTAGTCATAAAAGACTGGGGGACTGCAATGAGATTTTCAGGGTGTGTTCCTGGCATGCAGGCCTATCGCTGGATATTTGCTCCCCTGCTATACCAGATCTGTGGCCCTTCAGGGATCAATGTCTCCTCCTGTGTGCTCCTCTATGGAGATTCTGACCTGGCCAATCTTTGGCATGTTCCTTTTGTCTTGATGACAGGAAAGCAGAGCCGGTTTCCAGGAATGGCACTGAGATCAGGAACAGTAGACAGAGAAATGGTTGTGATGGCCAGTTCACCTGTTCTAGCAGCATGACCATAAGCTTCAAATGTTCCCTGGGCCAAGGTGCAATCCTTGAGGTCTTACCAAATCACCACCCCTGCTGCCACTGGCCTGGAGAGCTGGATACTTTCTCAGCCTGCATTGGCCCCTGGGAGATGGGCTGGGGTATACTGCTGCCAGGGCTCTTCCAAATACTTCCCAGAGACTATCAGAAGTCCCAGTGACTCCTAGGTCTCTGTCACAGGTTAAGAAGTTGTAGTGACAAAACACACACAAACACACAGATGCAGGAACATGCACAGGTCAAGGTGTCTGTAGGTATAAACAGGTACACAACCCCATGATCTCATGGATAATGGACATGAGCAAACATGACTAGAACTATGTGCAGATACAGATGCTGGGATGGGCATGTACCCACAGAAATGCATAAGTGCTCATCCCAGCCCTAGCCCTATTTGTCCCCAAAGACTTCAGGAGCTCCAGAGGTTGCAGAACCTTATCTTCTCCCTCGCAAATCCTCATGAATTTAGGAGTCTTTGGGGGTCTATTATTTTGTCTGACCAACTTTCACGTTTCTCCACTCTTCCCTCCCTTGTCTACTTGGCCAGCATCTCTAAGATACTGTTTTGTCCTTTATCTTATCAGTCCTGACTGCCTGGATCTCATCCTGAATTTCCTTGTGGGTGAGCACAGTGAGGAGAGAACTCTTCCTATCTTGGAAAAACTCCACAAATCTCCTTGGAGTCCTCTGGTCAGCAGGTCCAGGAGAAACTCTGTCCATGGGCACTAAGGAAATGAAGGAAATTAGGGGGATAGGACTCCACAGTCAGTTTTGCCAAAGCCAGCAGCCTTCTTCTGCCAACCCTATAATGCCAGGTCCCATGGTCCCAGATCCACTGGTCCTTGGCATCACCTGGGTGGGGAGAAAATGTGAGGGGACTTCAAGAAGTTTGTGGGAAAATGAAATTGAAGTATGAGTTTATCTTGGCACAAAATCATGTTGAAGTGCATACATAGTTTTTTCATAATATGCATTTTATATGAACTTTTTGAAGACCCCTTGTAGCTATCTGCACAATCCCAAGACTTTGTTGCTGGTATTCTGCTTACCCTGACAGGAGGGCCTCTTGTGGTTTCTATCCAGCTGTATATCTCCACCAGGGTGGTGGTGGTGCTCTACTCTGTGCCATGCACTCCCAGAGCACAGGAGGGAGGCTGACCCAGCCATTGCCCTCTAAGACTTCCATAGGCCAACACTGTGTCAGTATAGCATTCCCCATCGGATTATGTCCCATGTAGGCTGAGCCGCCAAAGAGAGCTGGTACAGGCCTAGGAGGCCCCTGGGGAGAGAAGACTGGAACTCCATGCATGATAGGGGAAGAAGAACACTTGGGAAGCTGCTGGTAGAGGGGAAGGGACCCTGTACCTGAGTTGGACTGAGCTTGGATCCAAACCTCAGTACTGCTACTGTTGAAGGTTGCATATTGGATCTTGCACATGAACAACTGTTTGTCCATTTTTTTCCCTTACCCTAACATGGCTGTCTACTTCTGTAAAACTGCTTGCTCTTCCCATGAGAAAATAGCTTGTGCTAGCCATATAGAAAACCATATCTAGGAAGACATCCTGTACCTGCTACTGTCTTTGCTAACTAGCCCAAAATCCTTTTGTTTAGTAATGTAACTGCTTGCATGGAAACCCCACTCCCCTCAGAAATAATGTACCTGCTTAATTCAGCTTCTGTAACTGTTTGCATAGAAATCTCTGGTAAATGACCCCCTATAAAAAGACTACTCAAACTTTGGTCGGGGCTACAATTCTGACTCTTGATGTCCTGCATCCCCCACCCCACCCCACCCCCAGCCTCAGACTGTAGTCACTGGCTAAGTAAAAAACCTTTTAAACTTAATCTGGCTTTAGTGGTTGTTCATTCGGTGGCACTCTACAATATTACATAGTCAACTGCAAGCCTATAGATGAAACACTTCTTTTCTGAGCCTATTTGTCTATCTGTGAAATGGAGATCATGACATCTTCACAGGTTATTGTGTGTGTTAAATGAGATTTGGTTACCAAAGTGCTGGAGAATGTTAGGTATCATGATGAAAAAGAGAAAAACAATGATTGTTGAACATTTTATGTCTTCTAGCTGGACTAGAATAGGCTACCCAGGGCCTTAAAAGGGGATGCTTCCCTGAGGAAGGCTGTGGGAGGGGGGAACACAGCTGTGGCTTCTCATTGCAGTAGTGCCCCTTGACCCAGACAGTCCTTGGAGTAGCTGATTGTGGGTTCTGTTGGACAAGGGACTGGAGACTGGGAAGAGTTTGACAGGTGGGGAATGAGGCTGAAGAAAGCAATGGCCAGGACATACAGGGAGCAAGGCTTGAAGAGCAGAGGGCATTCTGTCTGGCTACAACCTAGAGTAAATATGCTGACTCATCTTTGCCTCTTTTGTCATTTCTAGATCCTCGGGACTGGCTCTGCTTACCTGCTGGATGTGAGGCCAACATACACCAAGTGGGCTTGATGTCAGCATCCAACTAACCCCATTTCTCTGCGTCTTTCTTTTTCTCTGTTCTGTTTTAGAAATTGAGGCCGAAAAAGCACGTGAGTGACTCTAAGCAACAGGATTCCCTCAGTATGCTCAGCTTTTTGAAGGTAAAGCCACCTCAATTGCTTGCCACCCCCATTCATGAACCTTCCTTATCTCTCAGTTTTCCATCTGTGAAATGGGGCAAATCAGCTCCTCTCTCTGACCACACAAGAAGCTGTGCATTCTAGTCCTGCTCAAAAGCTGTCAGGGACATTCCTCTTATGGTTACAAGTGCTCTCTCCTACACCATTCTTTCACTACTGGATCACTCCCTTTGCTCTGGTGTTACCCTTGTTTGGATGTACCTGGTCTTGACCACCACCACTGTTCTGTGTCACTCCTGAAAACACTGTTTGCATAGATACAATGTGAAAGGTGCCCCCTGGTGAGCTTTGGTGGCCCAGCCTTGAGGTAACTTTCCCCACAGCAATGTACTCATTTTTCTGTGCTTCTTCATTTCTCTGCTTTTCTTCAAAGTTCTTCATTCCCACTGTTTCCACTTGCCTTCTTCCTATACCCTCACTGTACCCTGGTTTCACCCCCACCTCACCTTGCCAAGCTCACCTGTCACCTCATGTGGTTACCTTCAGTGGTCACTTCCCAACTATCTTACTCCATCTCTCACCAGCAGTCAAGTGCTATTGGCCACTCTACTTTGGCTTCTGAAACACACCCTCCCACCCCCCAGCTGCTTCTCTGGCTGCTCCTCTTGGTCTCCTTAGCTGACTCTGCTTCCTTTAACTTATATCTACATGTTAGGGTGTCCTAGGGCTCACTCTGCGCTCTCTTCTTTTTCAACAGTTCGTTCTCATAAGATCCTAATCCAAGTATCATCTCTATTCTAATGACTCACAAATGTTTCTGTTCAGACCTCATTCCCAGGCTCCAGATTTGTCTATTCAATTGCCAATTCAGTATCTCTACTCATATGTCTGACAGGATCCTCAAATTTAACAGGTCTAAAACCAGGAGACTTGGATGGGGGTGTGGTGGTAAAACGTGTCATTCCACAAGGGTAAGCCACATGGGAAAGTTCCCAGTTCAAGTCCAGAGATCTCACTTGAGTATGCCAGGCATGCATGCCCATGATCTGGGGCTGGCTAAAGCTGGGGTGGATTGTGGTGTCAAGACCCTATCAGGTGTACCTGTTTTGTCTCTCTCTCCTTTCTGACCTCCAAGCTTAAACACGTGCCATCTGGTGCTGTGATCTCTACACCAAGCTGGAGGTATCCTATCTGCCTCCATCTGATGAGGTCACTCTTCTGCTCCAAGCCCTCTGATATCTCGTGAGCATACTCAGAAGGAAATGAGCCCAAATGTTGTACTCTGGCTAACAAGACTACTGTCCACCACCTTGTGTTATACTCCCATTTGGTCACTACTCCAAACTTCCTTCTACTCCTGCTCACACCAAGCTCCTCTTCTCCTTAGAGCCTTGATGTTAGTGTCACTCCTGCCTGCAGCTCTTGTTGCAATTTCTTGGCATGGCTGGCTTCCTCTCATCCTTAAGGATTCAGCTCAGAAGTCACTGCCTCAGAAAGACCTTTGCTGAAAGCCTCTCTACCAGTAACCCCCAGCCTACAAGTCTCTGTATCTCCCATCATCCTGGCTACTGTATTACATGGCATTTATCACTACACTATCTTGATTTCCTTGCATTGTTTCTTCTCTGTGTCCTGTGAGAGTTTAAACCCCAGAAAGGCAGGGACTAGTTTTGTCCACTGTTATACACCCAATGTCTTGTACAGTAGTGGGCACAAAGTAGGTGCTAAGTTAAAATTAGTTGAATTTGTAAACAAATGGCCTCACTTTACCAGTAAGGCAGAAATCTGTGGGACTTCACAGATTCTCTCACCCCTTCTCCCAACTCTTTCCTTTTTCCTCTCCCCTCCCTAAGTCCCAAGAGTGGGCTCCCCTGCTGCTCTGGACAATAGGTGGAAATAAAGTATTCTTTAGCTACACCCTTCTGTCCTGGCTCCCTCCCTACCACCACCCTCCCTCAGTTCACCTTGGACCAGGAAAGAGGTTCCCTGTCTGACCAGCCTAGGATTTAAAGAGGGCCAGGCAGCCACTCAGAGTCGTAGCTTGCTGACTGATAGGGACCTCTGGGCCAGCTCAACCCTTATGGTTTTTCCCCAGTCTTTCCCCCAACTGGCAACCCTGAGCTCCCTGTTTCTCCCTTCTGCACTCCTGGCTTTCTCCTTCTGCTTTGGCCCTTGCCTCTCTGCCTCCCATCTTCCCAGCCTTCCCCCTTCCAGCTCAAAGGTTGCTAAGGCTGAGTTGACAGTCTACTGCTGGACTCATCTTTGCTTCTCTATGCCACACAGAAGGTTCCTTTCCCCTGGATATTGGCTCTGTGAAGAAGGACCATGATTTTCTCAACAAGGATTCTTGGGGGCCCTGTGCAGGTGTGGAGGCTAAGGGCCAGGCTTAAGAAGCCAAAGGTCCAACTTGGGACTTCCTCACTGGAAAAGGACTCCCATGTACCCTCTAATAGAGGGGTACCCTAGCTCAGTAACAAAGCGCATCTCCCACGGTCATGTGGCTCATTCTGTTATCTATGTCTGTGATTCCCTCACCCATCTAGCTACTGTAGCTAGAAAGCAAAGATATGGCCTTGATCTTTTTCTCCTTAAGTTAGGTCCCTCAAATGTTGCTGTGATTCAGACCCTCTTTATTGACACAGGCTCAGTCCTTGTTTGAGCCCAAATCATGACTTCTCTTTGTATCTGTTAAAGTAGCCTACTACCCGGCTTTAGTCTCCCTACTCATCCCCCATCTCCTATCACTGATTCCATTACTCTCTATAGGCATCAGAGTCAGCTTTTTAAAACTCCAACTGGATGTTCCTCTGCTTAAAATTTCTCACTGCCTATGGTCAAAAGTGCATGGGTTTTTGTTTGTTTTCATGACACTGGAGTCCCTTTGCAGTCTGGCTTTGGCTTACCTTATCAGCCTTGATCCCACCCTCTCACACCTACACTGGTCTATTGACTGGCCATTTTCTTCTCTACCTTGACACAGGTTCCTATGGAAGCCTGGGCTAGAACTCCTATTTCTCTCACTCTCAAAATCCCATTTCTGTCCTCCAGGAAATCTTCTGATTATATCTCTTCCCTTGATATAAGTTCATTGTGGTTCCCTCTGTGCATCTTCTGTACCTTTTGTCTGTTTTTGAACCTGTTCCATTTTTTAGTGGTTCATTTCTACATTTGTGAGATCAAGGAAGACAAAGGCCATAGTCTTTACAGCATTGTGCCTGATGTTTCAACATTCCTGAATACTGGAGCTTGGGAGTTGTTCTGATGGTTTGGGCATGTGAAGTGATAGATGGTATCTTGGAAGTGTCTTGGTAGGTTATGCCAGGCTTTGGGGTTTGGGTTCCTTGGGTGAATACTTCTATTTTGTTGTAGGAGGCTGATGACCTTGAACGATTGTACGTCAATGAAACTGGAGGTTCATTTTCAAAGCAAGCAGGTGAGTCAGGGCAAAGGGTAGATGCTCTGGTTTTGTGGCACCAGGGGAAATCCAGGGCATATGTAAACCATGTGTGAAACTAGCTGCAGTATTCCAGGAATCTAGAGTGTTCAGAGCAGTTCCTTTGCTCTAGACTAGGGGTAGTGAGATAGGAGACTCTACGGGGCTGCTGGGTTCAGACAAGCTGCTGGAGGTTGGAATGTGAGAGCATGTGCCCTGGCCCAGGGCCTCCCCCTCCCACACTCAGCCCACCTCTCTCTCCTAGGTTTACCAGTAACTTGATTTTGTGATAGCTAAAATTCCTTCACTAGGGTGGAATAATATGGTGGAAAGATGTTGGCCCATATGATCTTAGAAGTGAGGATCCCCAACTTCACTCCTATAAGGTCTTACTCCTCATATTTTCCTATCTCTACAATGAATCACAGCTCTGGATGAATAGCCTCCAAAGACTTTTCCAACTTTGTCACTCTGGGATTGCAGAATCCAAGAGTACTCTCGGTCCATACTCAGCTCAAGAATACATGTCTAGTGACCCTATCCTTTCCTGAGAACAGTCTTTGGTGTTGGTCAAGTGGTTTCTTATTCATCGGTCTCAGTTTCCCTGTCTGTAAAGTGGGGGAGGAAGATGAATTACATGGGTATTCCCAGTTGTCTGGGCTCTGTCTATGACTCCTGGCATCTTCCAGTACTCCCAGAGCCAGCTTCCCCTCCTAGCCATGTCCTTGACCAGAAAGCAGGGCCCTTCACCTCCAAGTGCCCTAAGAATTGGATGCAGAATGGATCACAAGCAAGGAGTGTGGGCTGGGCTTCTCTGACTGAGCTCCATGGTGCCCTCTCCAGAATGAAGACTCAGAAGAGGAAGAGCACTGTACCATCAGCAGTCACTGGGCCTTCCAACATGAAAGTAAGCACTGGTCTTGCCTGGGCTCTTCTGATCTGCTGGCCTCACCGAGTCCTGGCCTGCCAGTGACCTCAAGCTGTGAGAGTATCCTCACTGAGCTCAGTGCTGCCTCTCTGTCAGCCATCACCATAAGCCTGCCACCTGAGCCAGTGGACCTGCCCTTGCAAGGTCAGGCCCCCAGCTCCAGTGGCTAGACCCTCCTTAGCCCTGGCCTAGGCCAGGAGGGTCCCAAGGACAAAGCTAAGAAGCATCATTCCCGTAGTTTTCTCAAGCACCTGGAGTCTCTGCAGAGGAAGAAAAAGTTTGGTGGCAGGCAAACAGAACCTGAGCAGAACCCAGCCACCTCAGGGAATGCCACCAAAGCCTCATATTTCCAAAGTTGCTGTGGCTTCCTCTCAGTGGGATTTTACAGGGCCAAGAAACGGGGGGCCACTGCAGGCAGTGGCTGATGTGCCAACACTTAGAGAGCCTGGGAAGCCTGGCCTGTGGCCATGTTTCGGCATTCTCAGCAGGTACACCAGAGTGACTGCCTGATACATGTACCTGGGGACCACAAACCAGGCACATTCCCTCGTTCCCTGTCCATTGAGAGCCTATGTCCTGAGGATGGACACCACCTAGCAGATTGGCAGCTTGGTCAATGCTGGAGCTACAAAGGGTGCCGGGACTCCTGTGGCTCAACAAACATACATACCAGCACCTATGACAACTTGTCCGTGGTGTACCCAGCTGAGCCGCTACTGGCTGGGACTGATGCTGAAGATGAGGAGGATAGGAGCAGCTATACCCACCTGGATGACATCCTCCAACATGTGTGTGGGCTACAGCAACGAGTAGAGCTCTGGTCTCAGGCCATGTGCCCAGAGCTGAGGCCTGGAGACAAGGAAGAGGAAAACAAGGAGGAAGAAGAGGTGGCCATTTCATCAGTAGAAATTGCCATAGTTGAGGGTGAGGGCCAGGCTGAAGCCTCAGCCCATGGAGCGTCCTTGGCCCAGATCCAGGCTGAAGTTCAGCCATTCGTCCCTGCTCATGCTCAGGCCACTGTCCCAGCCCCATCTGAGGCTGAGAGTGAGGCTGAGCCATCAGCACAGGCAGAGGCCCCAGCCCCAACTCAGGACACTGAACAGGAGGCAAATTCAGGTGGGGAACCCACCTTTGCCTCCAACCTGTCTGTGGAAGAAAGACACTCCATTTCTGACACTCTGCCTTCCTCCAGTGAACTTGACAGTAGTGAGAACTCCATGAATGAGGCTGAGGCCACAGCAGGCCTGGCTGGACTGCAGGCACCTGTGCCCCACAAGCGGCGTGATTCAGGTGTTGGGGCCTCACTTACCAGACCCTGCAGGTGGGAGTTTGGGGCGGGGGTCGGGGGAGGAGGACCCTATGCACGTGCTCTCTCTCTCTCTGAAGCTGATTTCTTAGTTGTAAGGCCAGGGTGGGTGCTTGGAGACTGGGCAATCACTCTCAGGCAGTCATTACCAAGAGAGAAGTATTTTAATAGCAAAAGTACAGGACTGGGGAAACAATGATGGTAGGTTCAGGACCTATCTCTGCTACTGACCTGAAGAAGCTAATAGCACTTCCTTGGGTCTCAGTTTCCTCATCTATAAAGTAAGAGTGTGAGTGAAGTTGGCCTCTGACCCCCAGCTTTGCCATTCAGGGTTTCTTGGGGCAGGCCCTCCACTAGTCTTGGAATGGGTAGGTGAGATAGGCAGCTGCTGGTGGTTGGCACTAGATGGCCTGAAATCTGTGCCACCTCCATGAGAACTTACTGGCCCCTAGGAAGACTTGGAATCTGAATCTAAGCTTTTTCCACTCTGAGGACCACCAGTAGTGCTGAAAGTAGTCCCATCTCTCCACATTTTATTTCTTTGGTAAGAGAAAAAGGGACCAGATGAAAAGAATGTCTTGGAAGGTTGAGTGAGACTCACTCCTCTGGCCTTCACCCCATCACTCCTACCAGAAAGCTCCACTGGCACAGCTTCCAGAACCCCTACCGGCCTAGCCTCAACTCAGAGTCACTGGAAATCAACCGGCAGTTTGCAGGTCAGATTAACCTCCTGCACAAAGGCTCGTTGCTGTGGCTCACTGCCTTCATGGAGAAGTACACTGTGCCCCACAAACAGGGCTGGGTCTGGTGAGTGGCTCCTGGGCCCAGTGGGTGAGGTGGGGAGCTGCTGACTCAGGTCTTGGACCTGAGAAAAGTCAGCCCACAGGTGGCTACAGACAAGCAGAGCCGATGTGCCAGCAGACTGGAGGGGCTGTGTCAGGATGGGGATGAGATGGGGAACCCTAGGTCCTCCAACTGTACCCTCTCTCTCCTACCCTCCATGCTGCCCTCAATGAGACTATCCTAAAATACAGTTTTGGTTACCACACACCCCATAAGTAAACACCTTCCAGTGGCTTCCCTATTGTCCATAGGTCATGATTCTTTCACATTCTGGTCCTGCTACCTCTTTCTAGTTCTTTGGCCTGCAATGCCATCTTACAGGCCAATGGGACTAGTCACCCTCTCCTGAATGTGCCATGCTCCTTTTCTTACCATTTTGCCTTTGTTCATGCTGTTGTCTCTTCCTGGAATGCCTTTTCCCCACTTCCCCTCTGGGACAACACCTACCTATCTCTCAAGAGCCAGCTGAATTACCATCTCCTCTCTGAAACCTTCTCTGACCTGCTAGGTACAGTTCCCCTCCACTATGGGTCTTCCCCTACATTCTTGATCTGCTACCAGCCACTGCTATTGACACTGCCAGCTAACAGTTAACCTCCGTGACCAGACTGAGAGTACCCTGTGCTTTTCTGCTACTTTCTTTTTTTTTTTTTTCATTATTTTCTTCTTTTTTTTGAGAGTTTTTTTGCTATAGGGCACGTGCGCTCACCAGAAAGACAGAAAGAGATACAGAGAGACAGAAAGTGAGAAATCACCCCCCAGGGGGGATGGCCATGTTGCAATCCCTTCTCCTCCATTCTCCTCTCAGGATCTTGGGCACGCACGCACAGGTGCCCGGTGTGAGTTTAAGCCACCAGGTTTGGGACTCGAACTGTGGTCGACTACATGGGAGTCCAGCGACATAGCCATTACGCTAACTGCTGGTCCCTTTTTCTGCTACTTTTTAGGGCTGAACACAAAGCAGGTGCTCACTGAGTGTTGACTCTTGCATTGTGGTGTGTTCTTTGCCCTCCCCCCAATCTAAGCCCCCAAGATTGAAGACAGAGTCCCCAAACTATGCTCTCTCTGATGGCTTGGCATTCTCCTAAACAGGTCAGTGCCCAAGTTCATGAAAAGGAACAAAACCCCAGACTACCGAGGACAACATGTATTTGGGGTGCCACCCCTCATCCATGTGCAGCGCACAGGCCAGCCACTGCCACAGAGCATTCAGCAAGCCATGCGCTACTTGCGTAGCCAGTGCTTGGACCAGGTGAGTCCCTCTGGGGGATCCTGCCTAGAAGAGGTGGTGCTGGGAGGCAGGAGAGACCTGAAGCTGAGGAGCTGAAGGAAACTGCTCTGACTTTCCCTCTGGGTTGGGCCTATCCATCAGAGATGTTTTCTTGTTTTCAGCAAGAATGGAGTCAAAGCTCCCTTTCTTCCCTTTGGGCTGGACCCTCTGCCCAGCTCTGTGCTAACTTTTTACTGACCGAGACTCTATAGTTCCTGCCTTCTAGGAGCCTGCCTTAGCCTAGGTCTACCTCTTCTTACTCATCTCTGTGAGAGCCATCTTTCTCATTGACTGCAAAAGCCCTTCTCTGGTTTTACCATTTCTCTCTTACCCTGTTCAGCAGAAAGCTTGCCAGACTTTGAAGTTGCTGGGGAGGCCTGTACTCCTATCACTCAATCCAATGCTGGCCTCAGTCTCCCTCTTACCCCCACATGTCTCCCTCTGTCCCTCTATCCCTCCCTTGTATGGGCCAGGTGGGCCTCTTCCGCAAGTCTGGGGTCAAGTCCAGGATCCAGAATCTCCGCCAAATGAATGAGACCTCCCCTGACAATGTCTGCTATGAAGGTCAGTCAGCCTACGATGTGGCTGACCTGCTGAAACAATATTTCCGGGACTTGCCTGAGCCCATCTTCACCAGCAAGCTCGCCACCACTTTCCTAAAGATCTACCAGCGTGAGTCACCTGTACCTATCCCCAATGACCTGCTCCATTTTCAACCTCCCTGACTCCTGGGGCTTGTGGAGGGTAAACTTGGTACAGACAAATGTAGCCAAACTCATGAATGTACTATAAATTTACTCTTGGCACTTGGAAAAGCCCTTGGAGAAAGACCACATTCTCCTCCCCAAACCAATTATACAGAAGGGTAGACTGAGGTCCAAGGAATGGACTTAACCTAAGCTTACACTGCACATTAGCAACAAAGCTACATTTAGCACCCAGAGACCTTCCAGGGTAGACCTCTTCCCTAGCCTTGTCCTTCCCACTCACCAACTCCTCTTAGGAGCACTGTGCCTTCTGCATTCTTGGAGGCAGGAGGTTAGGGGTCAGAGCTTCTGGAAGAGTAAAGATAGTCCTTCTGCCATTCCTTTCTCACAGTCCTCCCCAAGGACCAGTGGCTGTCAGCAGCACAGGCTGCCACCTTGCTGCTCCCTGATGAGAACCGAGAGGTATTACAGACCACTTGGTACAGACAAATGTAGCCAAACTCATGAATGTACTATAAATTTACTCTTGGCACTTGGAAAAGCCCTTGGAGAAAGACCACATTCTCCTCCCCAAACCAATTATACAGAAGGGTAGACTGAGGTCCAAGGAATGGACTTAACCTAAGCTTACACTGCACATTAGCAACAAAGCTACATTTAGCACCCAGAGACCTTCCAGGGTAGACCTCTTCCCTAGCCTTGTCCTTCCCACTCACCAACTCCTCTTAGGAGCACTGTGCCTTCTGCATTCTTGGAGGCAGGAGGTTAGGGGTCAGAGCTTCTGGAAGAGTAAAGATAGTCCTTCTGCCATTCCTTTCTCACAGTCCTCCCCAAGGACCAGTGGCTGTCAGCAGCACAGGCTGCCACCTTGCTGCTCCCTGATGAGAACCGAGAGGTATTACAGACCCTGCTCTACTTCCTAAGTGACATTGCCTCTGCCAAGGAAAACCAGATGACAGCCAGCAACCTAGCAGTGTGCCTGGCACCCTCCATCTTTCACCTCAATGTCTCCAAGAAGGATAGCCCCTCACCCAGGTGAAATCTGGCAGGGCATGTCAGGGCCAGGCTGGGAGGGTTGGGCTTTTGACCTTTGGTGGCTGGCAATGTGGCTCACTGGCCTTACCACAAGGGGTCAGCCTAACTCCTTAAGGATCCCAGGCGTGGTTGGACACTGAAGCAGGGCCTTCCAAAAGACAGTAGACCTGACAGCCTTCTTGTCACATGCCCTTCTGCCATCCTCTCCTCTTTCCCCCTCTATCCAGGATTAAGAGCAAATGCAGCCTGGTTGGCCGGCCAGGCCCCAGGGACCTGAGTGAGAACATGGCTGCCACTCAAGGCTTATCGCATATGATCAATGACTGCAAGAAACTTTTCCAGGTGAATAATCCTGGGACATGGTGCCTACTTACCAGACTCAGGGGAACCATCAGCCCTGATCTTTGTGCCCTAAGTCAGGAATGGGGTCCAACTTGACAAATACCCCTCAACCTACTTTCAACTATCCCTCTACAAGGTGTCTCATCCATCCTGCTTTAGTAGCCATGCTTCTCCACTGCCTTTAACATGAGTTGACAGATCCCATGAGGGTCTTCTGCTCACTAAGGCCCCCAGCCACTATGTGTGTATTCTCTCAGGTGCCCCAGGACATGGTGCTGCAGCTGTGTGGCTCCTACCATGCAGCTGAACTCAGCCCTCCCGGCCCAACCTTGACTGAGTTGCGGCAGGCCCGAGCTGCTGGCATGAGCCTGAGCCTAGCCATGGAGGAGAGCATCCAGGAACTACTGTGCAATGCTGCTGAGTGCTCCAAGGGCTGGATGAGTGTGCCAGGACCCCAGCATATGGAGCTGGCTTGCAGGAAGGTGGGCACCGCGCTTGGTAAAGGCCTGGGGCTTGTGGAGCCCAAATGAAGCAGCTACCCTACCAGTCTCACAGTGCCTCGGCCTGATAATTATGTAAGCCGGCTCAGCAAGTATCTAAGGCAATGGTCCCCAACCTTTTTTGTACCAGGGACCAGTTTTATAGAAGACAGTTTTTCCATGGATCTGGGGAGGGGCCTGGTTTCAGGATAATTTAAGCACATTACATTTATTATGTACTTTATTTGTATTATTATTACATTGTAATATATAATGAAATAATTATTCAACTTACTATAATGTAGTATTTGCAGTCAGTCCCCGAGGTAGCTAGCATCACCGCCTCAGCTCCACCTCAGATCATCAGGCATTAGATTCTCACAACAATTGTGCAGCCTAGATCCCTCACATGTATAGTTCACACTAGGGTTCATACTCCTATGAGAATCTAATGCTGTTGCTGAACTGATAGGAGATGGAGTTTAGGCAGTAATGCAAGCAATGGGAGCAGCTGTAAGTACAGATGAAGTTTCACTCATTAGTCCACCACTCATCCCCTACTGTGCGGTCTGGTTCCTAAAAGGGATTGAAGATTCTTTTCCTTAAGGAATAAGAATGAAATTAAATCACTTGCCAGAATTCCCTTCCAAAATCCCAACTCCAGATATGATACTACTTTTGGAGTCTTAGCTCCCATCTCTCCCTACATCATGGTCAAGCTGAACTCCTTGCATTTCCAACTTTGGGCCTCTGCTCATACTGACCTGTGCTCAGACTGATCTGCTCCCAAGGGGTACATTGTCCAAGTCATATTGGCACTAGCATAATCTGTCCCTCTTCTACTGTAGGCCTTTTGTCATGTTCCAAGCGGGAGGTAATTTTTCTGTGTCCTTAGCACTATCATGCTATTTCTGGGCTGCTGATTCTAGAAAAGATCACAAGCCTGAAGTTTCTCACATATGAAATACTCCTAATGAAATCTCCCTTATAAGGGTGAGAACTGGTATGTCCAACATGCCAAAAGGCTCCACATATGGCAGGTTTTTTTTTTTTTTTTTGGGGGGGTTTTTTCTTTAGGGGG
>NW_006160079.1:1007887-1018409 GCF_000334495.1 Tupaia belangeri chinensis | reverse complement strand
ATTCTCCTCTTGGGATCTTGGGCACGCACGCACACGCGCCCAGCATGAGTTTCAAGCCACCGGGTCCGGGACGTGAACCACGGTCGACTACGTGGGAATCCAGCAACATAGCCATTACGCTAACTGCTGGTTCCCCATATGGCAGCTTTTGTTTTTGGTTTTGTGCCTTATTTTCCCATGCTAGATGGTGAGTTCCTTGAGGGTGATCACCATTTGCTCTTCCTGCTCACTTGCAGAAATCCCAAGCACTGTGCCCATTTTATGGTAGGGCCTAGTAGACTTCTGAAAATGTGTGTCCCATCATCTCTGTGCTCTGGAGCAGGCTGAGAAGTAGACATCCAGAAACGAGAGAGAGGACAAGGAATTGTAGGAAGGGCCCTGCCTGGGTCTGACTAGGGATAGTAGAGGAGCTCTGCAGCCTTCCCTTGTCAGGGAATGAGGAGGGACCCAGGCCATGTAGTTTGAGACCTAGATTTGGGGTGGAGTCAGGATTGTCCAGCCCTGACAGCTCTTGTCTCTTCCCCTACGGTTTTCAGGCACCAGATGGGCACCCCCTGCGCATATGACAGAGGTAGCAGCACCCCCAGCTGTGGTGCTCCACCGTATTCTCCGGGAGCGGGCCCTCTGGGATGAGGACCTGCTTTGGGCCCAGGTGCTAGAGGCCCTGATGCCAGGTGTAGAGCTGTACCACTACGTCACTGACAGCATGGCACCCCATCCCTGCCGTGATTTTGTGGTGCTCCGGTGAGGGTTTCTGGGTGTCACCCTCCTGTGCTTGGGGGACCAAAGAGGTGGGGTGAGAGGCAGTGCCAGGAATCTGAACATGTACGTCCCTTCTCCACAGAATGTGGCGCTCTGATCTGCCTCGTGGGGGGTGCCTGCTTGTCTCCCAGTCCCTAGACCCTGAACAACCAGTGCCAGAGTCTGGAGTACGGGCCCTCATGCTCACCTCCCAGTACCTCATGGAACCCTGCGGCCTGGGTCGCTCTCGTCTTACTCACATCTGCCGTGCTGACCTCAGGTACCAGCCTAGCATGGCCTGCTCCTGCCTCTTGACCCAAATCTCCTCCCTTCCCTCAGTCCCTACTTTTCTGTCCCATGCCATTGATCCCTGAAGTTGGGGGAAAGTTTTTCCTTTTTTCCTCTTAGTGAGAGCTCCAGGAAAAAGCCTATTGCTAATGTCTGACTTCTTCTACCTTCCCAGGGGTCGTTCTTCTGACTGGTACAACAAAGTCTTTGGGCACCTGTGTGCTATGGAAGTGGCCAAGATTCGGGACTCCTTCCCCACCTTGCAGGCAGTTGGCCCTGAGACAAAGCTGTGAACCTCAAGTTGGTGCCAGGGTGACACCACCCAGGCCCCCTGGCACCATGGGAGTGAGAGAAAACAAGCAGAGCAGCCCCTGGATGCTGCTGCCAGGGGCAGAGCCAGGCCCCAGTGGCTCCAGTGGCCTGTCCCTCCACCTATCTACACTGTATTTCCAGCCCAGCACTGTATTCTACTCCCCCAAGAAAGGAAGGTGATGTTGGTAGCAAAAAGACTGCTGCTGTCCTTCACCTGTCCAGGAAGCCACCACTGTCTGAAGGGTCAACAGCTCCCCTGTCATCAGTAGGAAGCAGGCTGTGGTTCCAGCTCTCCACCAGTCTGGCAGGCCACGCCATCATCCTGTTTGTTGCTAAGATCCTTTTTTTTTTTTTTTTTTTTTTTGAGAGATTTTTTACTGTAGGGCGGGTGCGTCCGCGCGTGCGCTCGCCAGACAGACAGAGAGAGACATAGAGACAGAAAGCGAGAAATCACCCCCCGGGGGGATGGTCACGCCGCAATCCCTTCTCCTCCATTCTCCTCTCGGGATCTTGGGCACGCACGCACACGCGCCCGGCGTGAGTTTTAAACCACCGGGTCCGGGACACGAACCGCGGTCGACTATGTGGGAATCCAGCGACATAGCCATTACGCTAACTGCTGGTTCCCAGGTCCTTTTGAGGTTGGATGGGAGGTTTTGTTCCTGCCTTTGGGCCCAACATTGGCCCTGAACTGGCTATTCCAGAGAGATTTTATTGGAATGGATGAACACAGGGGTAGAGCTAAGGGCACTCTCACCACCATGAGCTGTTTTATTTGTATAAACATTCGCTGATTTTTATAAGCCTGATTTAGAGTGGGCACCCTAGTAGGTGACATGATGATTTGGAACAGCTTGGGATGAGAGGGTTGGAACCTTCCTTTCTCAAGTCTCAAGACCAATAATCAAGTGTCCCCTGGCTTGGGCTCCATACTTTATCTTCCATTCCCTGGGGTCCCGGGGATTTTGGCCATGTGCTGCCATGTCTAAAGAGTAAATGGACTCACTGCCACCACATAGGCCAGGCAAAAGCAGAGAGTGTCAAGGAGACAAGTGTCTGTGTTCTTTTGATTATGGTCATGAGCCCTTTTGCCTTTGGTAGTGAGCTAACATAACAGCCCCTTCCTTGAGCAGATCTGGACCCTGTGCCACCCATATGGAAGGGCCCATATTAGCCAGCTGGGGCTTGATCCAAACCTGATCCATCCCTCCTGTCAGCTGTCTTTGTTCATATCGAAAGCCACATGCTATTCAATGTCCAACTGGTGCTTTATTTTTCTTTCTATTGAATAAAGTAGAGTGGAATGGGCCTCAGCCACCTTTGTAATTTTTTAAGGTTTAGTATTTTTTCCATGAGCAAGAGACAGAGATAGAGACAGCACTTTAATAAGGTCTTGATGCTGTGATCCACCCCTAGCCTCATCTAGCCCTGGATCATAGGTACATGTATGCCCAGCATATTCAGAGAGATCTCTGTATGCAAACCTGGAACCTTCCCACATGGGTCAGCCTCACAGAGCATCGCATTTTATAGCTATGCCACCATCTGACTCCCACTATTTTAATTTTGAAGCCTATCTTGTTTGGACCTATAAATATTGTACAGTCAAAATATGATTGTGTTTGTATGTGTATATTGGTATACACACACATAATATGTCTCTCATAAGTGTGTTATAATCTCTTGCTAGGAACAGGGGTCTGGAAAGCCTCGGGGCAGGATATTTCAGATCAGATGACAAAGATGGAAAGCAGGGTACAGAAAGACCCCTCAGCAGGACAATAAAGCATTACTAGAGATGAACCCTGGCTGTGTGGCTGTCTTTTTTGTTGAGATAATGGGCTATGGACTGGGGACAGGTGTTGCAACTCAGACTCACTGTTAGAGGTCAGAGGCTATGAACATTCACCTCACCCTTTCCTGAGTCCCAGTTTACTGGCATTAAAACTTAGGGTGAGGTCACAGGAGAAATGGGGTTGAGAGGAGGCAGATTTCAGAGAATCCTAGCTTAAGCAGGAGCTGCAAACCCTAACCCAAGACTTGGCCAGAGTCCTGGACCTGAGTGACCCATAAATATGAATTCAAGTTTCCTTAACAGCAGCCCTAAAGCAAGAAGACCCTGGTTAACACTCCTTCCTTATCTATTCTACATAGTTCACATGCAGGATGAAGAGTGGAGATACAGCTCTGGGAAGTTTGGGGACCCTTTTCCACCCATAAGCCAACCCAGGAAGGGACTAAGTGCCTTCTGGCATGGCTCCAATGAGCAGCAAACCCAGGAGGCTAGAGAAGTGACTTCCCCAAAATAAAAGGCCTTTCTTTGCCAGGTTGTTGTGGCCATAGAATTTGCAGGATTCAAGAAGCAGCTAAAGAGAAAGTTCAGGCTTGGGAATGAAATTTGCATTTACATTTGCATCCCTTAAGTGCTATCAGTAGCCTAGACAAGCAAGCCACACTCTCTGCACTGCAGCCTCCTCACAGGTCAGACAAAGACTCTGCCCACTGTGCTCCATCCTCATGCAAGGAGATGGCAGAATGCAGTAGACCGTGGCAGTGAGATGTGCATGTGCACTGAATGGGAGAGGGAGGTAAATGCCATTGCTGCCATAGCATTTGCCCAAGGGGCTACACCACTAGAAGGGCACCATGATGATGAAGCCAGCAGCCAGCTGGCTACCAGTGTAAGTGAAGCAGGGACAGTGTTTGGGCACATCTTCTGAAACATGCAGGTGAATAGCAAATTAGTGACCATGACTGGGCTGCCCAAAGCTGACACTGTGGCAAGAGATGAGCTCAGGAAGGGAAGTTGGAAGGACAGAAGAACAGAAAGAGAAAGGATGCTCATTCTAGTAAACTCTCCTACTGGCCACCCAGACTTGGTTTTTTGTTTATTTATAAGTCAGAAGGCACATGCACTCACACGTGAGAGAGAGATGACAAAAGAAGGAGAAACCACTCCACACTGGGGCATGGCTATGCCTCAATCCATTCTCCATTTCCTCCATTCTGCTGAGATTTGGGGCATGCATGCACATTCTCCTGGCTTGTTTTCAAGCCATTGAGGTCAGGATTCAAACCATGTGGGATTCAGCTCCCTTAACTACCAGTCCAGGGGACCTGTCCAGTCCTCCTGGCCTTGGGCATGCTTGTACTGACTAGCATAGTGCTGGTTGCAAACCTCAATAAAGAATTTATGAGGAAGTTGGTACCTGGAGAAAAAGAGAGAGGACTGCAACTGAATTCCCATTGCCACTACCCAGGGCCTTCTGGCTCCATAATGGCCCAGTACTCAAAGGGAGCAACCTTGGACCTATGCATGCATGCACATGTGTGCATGTGCACATCTGCAGGCTCACATGCCCAGCCTGTCATTTCTCTAACCTCTCAAGAATGCACCACATTGGAACACATAAAGTATTGTTCTGGGAGTCAGGGTTGAGCTGGATTCTATGACCAAGAAAGTCATTTCACTTCTCTGAGCCTGTTTCTTCATATGGAAAGAAGGGGTTTGGCCTGGATTAGTTCTCATGGTTGACTCTGTGTATCTTAAACATTTATGAAATTTTCAAATAAAGTAACAATTGCTTAATTAATGTTTTTGTTTGTTTTACTAGTGGGGTTCTTTCAAACATGGGGTCCACTGGAAAAGGATATCATTCAAAGGAGCCTTTGGGGATTCATTACATGAAACGACCAGAATTCATTATTGAGACGTTGAAGGCATTAGAAGTAAAAGCCTGTTTTTCTTTACACTTTTAAGAAATAATAATAATAATAATAAGTAAAAATTCATCTCATAGATACCACCTCCCAGAAACTGGGAAGCCTGGGTTAGGACCCATCACATCAGGAGAATATAGGGTGGTGATTAAGACCATGGGATAATGGAGCCAAACTATTTGGATTCAAATTCAACATCACCACTTACTATCTGTACAATTTTACTTCATCATTATCTCATGTGGTCATGTAGTTAGTAACCCTGACAACCACATACACAACTAGTTATCCAGGTTGCCTTATACCCAAATGTGTGTTTATAGCATATACATTAGTGATCCTCAGCATCACAGAGAGGGCCTGTTAAAACATGGATGACTGAGCCCCGCCCCTAGAGTTTCTGCGAGGGTCTGGGGTGAAGGCTGAGAATTTGCATTTCTAATGAATTCCCAGGTATCTTAATCTATCACTCTGTTGCTTAGGGAAATACTTGTGATTTTATTTATTTAATTTATAAATAATAGAGGCTTATTTGACTCAGAATTCTGGTGGCTGGAAAGTCCAAAGGTGGTGTATGGGGGCATAAAGAGCAACTTTAAAATAGCTTTTTTTTTTTTTTTTTTTTACAACTCACTCTCTCACAAATGCCTCATGAGAGCTAGAATTTATTTGGTCACTTGGAAATAGCCACTTGGAAATAGCATTATTGCATTCATGAGGCTGATGCCTCCATGATCCACCAGACCTTACCACCTTCCAATTCCATTCCATTTGGGGACCAAATTCCAAAACGTGAACACTGGGGGCAAACTATTAACCAAATCATAACATCAGGTAATGCTGATATTGCTAGTCTGGGCGCCACACTTTAAAAGACACAGATCTATAGTGAAAATAATGACAATGGTGACACAAGTTTCATTCAACTGAAGTCTAGTCAGAAAGCTGTTTAAAATCTCTTTCAGTCCCATACAGAGTCTCTGTAGACCAGGAACTCAAAGGCTCAAAAACATTGCCCCTTATTTACTGTGTGACTTACATTCCCTCTCTGAGTCTCAGTTTTGTCATATTTGAAATGGGGATAATACTTCCTTATAAGAAGTTTATGGATAGTCAACTCTTGCTTCTATCATGTGATGGTTGTTAAGTAAGTGGTAGGTCATCCTAATGCTATTTGTCTTGTAAATAATACTACACATCCTCATTAGTTACTCAGGACAGTGTCCACTGCTAGATTTGGGCAAGAGATGAGCTCAGGAAGGGGAGTCTGCAGGAAAGAAAAAAAGTAGAAAGGATGCCCATTCTGGCATACCATTCTCTGATCACAAGCTATATACCCCCTTGATCTATGACTTTAAGGCTCTCTCCTGAAGCCTCTTCTTCTAAGATCTGCTCAGATCCTTATGGCTTTTTTTTTATTATTATTATTATTATTTTATATATTCAATCATTATACATAATTTGACTTGTAAAGAGAATTTACCCAACAGGAAATATACCTCAGACCAATCTGAATGTCTTGCCTATTTTTTCTCCCTAATTTTCTTCCCTATCCTCTTCCCCCTCACACCCTACTTTCACACTGTCTCCAGTGTTCATAACAATTTCTGTTGCTTTCATGTCCTCGAATATTTCAGTGTCTACCATAAAGTGTGGTCAGCACGTATATATTAAGTGGAGACATACAATGTCTCTCTTCCATATCCTGACTTGTTTCACTCAGCAATAAATCTTCCATTAAATGCCAGGGTCTTGTGTTGTTTTTAATGGCTGAATAGTATTCCATAGAGTGGAGTACTATATATTTCATATATGTGCCACACTTTTTCAGTCTATTCATCTGTTCATGGACATTTGGTTGGTTCCATGTCTTAGTAATCATGAATAATGCCACAGTAAACATTGATGTGTAAGCGCTTTTCCAGCTGATCATTCTCTTGTTCTTTGAGTAGATACCCAAGAGTGGAATTGCTGGATTGTACAGTAGTTCTGTTTGTAGGTCTTTGAGGAACCGCCATATTGTTTTCCATAGTGACTGTACCAATTTACTTTTTCACAAACAGTGTAGGAGAGTTCCCCTTTCACCACAACCCCATCAACACTTATTATTTTTTTAATCATTACTCTTTGCCATTCTGACAGGGGTTAGGTGGCATCTAATTGTGGCTTTAACCTGCATCTCCCTTATGATAAAGGATGTTGGGAATTTCTTTATATGATTTTTGGCTGTTTGTATGTCTTCCTTAGAGAGTTTTTGGTTCAGGTCATTTTCCTATCTTTTAAACAAGTTGATCATTTTTCTTCAGGTAAGCCACTTGAGTTCCCTGGGTATTCAGGTTATCAATCCCTTATCTGAGGTATTTTACAAAAATGTTCTCCCATTCCAAGGGTTATTGATTCACACTAATTACTGAGTCCTTTGCTGTGCAGAAACCTCTTAATCTGATATAATCCCACTTGTCTATTTGGGGGATTACTGCCTATTATTTGGGGGTCTTATTTAAAAAGTCTTGGCTTACCCCAATATCTTCCAGACTTTCCCTAGTGTTTTCTGGCAGTAGTTTTATAGTTTGAGGTCTTAGGTTCAGATCTTTGATCCATTTTGAGTTGATTTTTGTTAATGGTGAAAGATCTTTCTACAGGTGGATATTCAGTTTTTCCAGTACTATTTGCTAAAAAGGTTTTCCTTTTCCTACTGGATGGATTGGTATGTTTTGTCAAAAATCAGTTAGCTGTATTTTTGGGGGGTTATTTCTAAGGTCTCTATTCTATTCCATTGGCCCATCTGTCTGTTTCATGCCAATATCATGCTCTTTTTATTATCACAGCTTTATAGTATATTTTTGGGTCAGGGAGTGAGATGCTGCCCACTGCACACTTCTTGCACAGGATTATTTTGATGAGATGGGGCCTTTTATGATTCCAGACAAACTGTATTATTGTCTTTTCTAGATATGTGAAGAATGTCTCTGGTAATTTGTTTGGAAATGTGTTAAATATATAGATTAATTTGGTAGAACTGCCATTTTGATTATATTAATTCATCCAGTCCAAGAACATGGGATGTCCTCCCACATTTTTGTGTGTTATTTTCAATTTCTTTTTATTTTTTTTACTTTTTAGAAAATATATTTTTATTAATTTTTAAGTTATTATTCATAAATTAAAGCTCTATACATCATTTAGATTGTGAAGAAACTTTATGCAGCATGAATTACACCTCAGTCCAGCCCATTTGAGACTATTCAAATCCACTCATTTTAAAAGATGTCTTTCCTGGGACCAGTAGTTAGCGTAATGGCTATGTCACTGGACTCCCATGTAGTCGACTGTGGTTCAAGACCCGGACCCGGTGGCTTAAACTCACGCCGGGTGCATGTGCGTGCGTGCGTGCCCAAGATCCTGAGAGGAGAATGGAGGAGAAGGGATTGCAGTGTGGCCAAGAGTGCAGACAGTCAGTATATGTTAGGTAGAGACATACAATGTCTCTCTTTCATAGCCTGACTTGCTTCACTCAGCAGCAAATCTTACATACTTGTCCACTTTCTATCAAATTCCAGGGCATTGTTGTTTTTTATTTTGCGGACATTTGGGTTGGTACCATGTCTTACCAATCGTGAATAATGCTGCGATGTGCAAGCGCTTTACCAACTGAGTGCTCTCCTGTCCTTTGGGTAGATACCCAGGAGGAGTGCAATTGCTTGATCATATGGTCGTTCTATCTGAAGGTCTTTGAGGAACCTCCATATCATTCTTCATAGGGGTTGAACCAATTTATATTCCCGCCAACAGTGTAGGAGTGTGCCATTTTCTTTTCTTTTTCTTTCTTTCTTTTTTTTTTTTTTTTGAGAGGTTTTTGCTATAGAGCGTGTGCGCTCGCCAGAGAGACAGAGAGAGACAGAGAGACAGAAAGTGAGAAATCACCCCCCCACCCTGGGGGGATGGCCACACCACAATCCCCTCTCCTCCATTCCCCTCTCGGGATCTTGGGCACGCATGCACACACACCTGGCATGAGTTTAAGCCACCAGGTCTGGGACTCGAACCACAGTTGACTACATGGGAATCCAGCAACGTAGCAATTATGCTAACTGCTGGTCCCATAGTTTTGTTTTTTTTTTATTAACTTTTAATTTTAACAAGGAGGAAGTGGGAATGAGAATGTATCAGTTAGCTATTGCTATGTAATACATGACTCCAAAAATCAGTGCTGAAAATAATAAGTATTAATTAGTGCTCACAAATCCATGAGTGGGCTATAAGTCATGTATGTCATATATCTGTCATAGCTGACTCATTAATATATCTGTCATGAGCTGTGGTTCAGGTAAGCACTTCTCTTAATCTTGAGTAAGTATGCATGTGTTTGGCAGTCTAGCTATATATCAATTCAATATGGCCTTAAGCACAGTTAACAAAAATTCTCTCCTATTTCAAGGGTTGTCTATTCATACTAATTACAGTGTCCTTTGCTGTTCAGAAACTCCTTAATCTGATGTAATCCCACCTGTCTATTTTGGGGATTATTGCCTGTGCTTTAGGCATCTTGCTTAAGAAGTCTGTCTACCCCAGTGTCTCCCAGAGTTTCCCCAGTGCTTTCCACCAGTAGTTTTATAGTTTGCACTCTTAGGTTTAGATCTTTGATACACTTTGATTTTATTTTGTTAATGGTGACAGATAGGGGTACAGAGACACCTTTCTGCAGGTGGATACCCAGTTTTCCCAGCACCATTTGCTAAAGAGGTTTCCCTTTTCCCAATAGATTGACTGGTATCCTTTGTCAAAGATGAGGTGGTGGTATGTTTGGGGGTTTATTTCTGAAGTCTCTACTCTGTTCCATTGGCTCTCATGTCTGCTTTTTTGTGCCAATATCAAGCTGTTTTGATTATCACAGCTTTGTAATATATTTTGGGATCAGGAAGTGAAATGCCACCTACTCCAGTCTTCTTGTACAGATGGCTTTAGCAAAACGGGGTCTTTTATGGTTTGAGACAAATTCTATGATTGTCTTTTTTAGATCTGTGAAGAATGTCTCTTGTAATTTTAAAGGGATTGCACTAAACATGTAGATTAATTTGGGTAGGATTGCCATTTTTATTATATTGATTCTGCCAATCCAGGAACATGGGATGTCCTTCTACTTTTTAGTGTCCTATTCAATGTCCTATTTAAGGTTTTCATAGTTTTCCTTGTAGAGTTCTTTGACTTCCTTGGTTAGTTTTATTTCTAAGTGTCTTATGCTTTTTGTGGCTATGGTAAATGGAATTACTTTCTTCAGTCCTGTCTTTGTCTGCTTGTTTGTATATAGAAATGCTATAGATTTTATAAGTTATTTTTGTATCCTGCCACTTTACTGTATACATTTATTACTTTGAGAAGTTTTTTTTCATGGATACTGTTGGGTCTTCTATGCATACTATCATGTCATCTGCAAACAGAAATAATTTCAGCACTTCTTTCC
>NW_006160079.1:1002319-1007861 GCF_000334495.1 Tupaia belangeri chinensis | reverse complement strand
TCTGACCCCATTGGCTAGAACTTCCAGTAATATATTGAATAGGAGCAGAGAAAGTGGACAGCCTTGTCTTGTACACCTTTTTAGTGGAAAAGCTTTTGGCTTTTCCTCATTCAATATAAGATTACCTGTAGGTTTTTCATAAATGGCTTTTATTATGCTGAGAAACGGTCCTTCTATGCCAATTTTACTGAGAGTCAGGATCATATAGGCATGTTGTATTGTGTTGAATGGTTTTTCTTTATTGATTGAAATGATCATATGGTTTTTATCTTTCTTTCTGTTAATATGGTGTATGACATTTATGGTTTTGTGTATGTCGAACCACCCTTGTATCCCTGGAATAAAGCCTACCTGGTCATTATGAATAACCTTTTTTTTTTTTTTTATATGCTGTTGAATACGCTTAGCAAGCATCTTGTTGAGAATTTTTGCATCTATATTAATCAGAGACATAGGTCTGTAGTTTTCTTTTTTTGTCATCTCCTTATCTGTTTTGGGACTGAGGGTAATAGAGGCTTCATAGAATGAATTTGGAAGGGTTCCTTCCTTTTGGATTTCTAGAAACAGTGTGAGTAGGATGGGGGTTATCTCTTCTTTAAAACTTTTGTAGAATTCAGCAGTGAAGCCATTGGGACCTGGACTTTTCGTTGTTGGGAGGTTATTTACTACTGATTCAATCTCATTGCTTGTTATAGGTCTATTCAGGCTTTCAATGTCCTCTTGAGTCAATCTTGGTAGAGTATACATCTCCAGGAATTTGTCCATCTCATCCAGGTTTTCTTGTTTGTTGGTGTATAGTCGTGTGTAATATCCTCTAATGATGTTTTATATTTCTGTTTTGTCTGTTGTAATGTTGCCTGATTCATTGCAAATTTGATACATCTGGTTCCTTTCTCTCTTCTTCTTAATTAGTCTAGCTAATGGTGTGACAATCTTGTTTATCTTTTCAAAGAAGCAGCTTTTGCTTTCATTTATTTTTCTATATAATTCACTTATTTTCTATTTCATTTATTTCTGCTAGAATCTTTTTTTTCCCTATCATTCTTTTAATGATGTTTCAGAACAAAGAAAATGTCACAGAGTTATATGGGGGTTTTATCTTGTATAGGGCATAAGAAACAGTTACCAACAGAAAATATTTCTACAGTCCCAAAATGGATTACTTACAAATATTTGCCAAATTCATTCTTATGGTACTCATGAAGTTTTGTACTCGAATCTTTATTATTTCTCTTTTCCTGGAATTTTTTGGATTTTTTTGATGTTCTTTTTCCAATTTTCTGAGGCATGATGATAGGTTGTCCTTTTACCACCTTCCCATCTTTTTCTTGTGTGCACTAATTGCTATGAACTTCCCTCTTATGGCTGCTTTTGCAGTTTCCCATAGATTATAGAAACTTGTGGAGTCATTATCATTATTTTCCATGAATCTTTTGATTTCTGTCTTAATCTCTGCAGTAGTTATTGAGTCATTCAAAAGTAGGTTATTTAGTTTCCATGTATTTGTATATTTTTGAGGGCTTTTCCTGAGATTAATATCAAGTTTAATTCCATCGTGGTTAGAAAAAATGCTGGATATAGTTTCTATGCCTTTGAATCTGTAAAGGCTGATTTTGTGCCCTATCATGTGATCAATCTTTGAGAAAGTACCGTGAAGGGCTGAGAAAAATGTATATTTTGTGTTTCATGAGTGAAAAGTTCTATAGATGTCTATCAAGTCCATCTGATTTATGGTATCACTTAGGTCCTGAATCTCTTTGCTTATTTTTTGTCTTGTTGACCTGTCTAAAGTATATGATGGGGTGTTGAGATCTCCATCAATTACAGTGTTATAGTCTACCTCTCCTTTTAGATCTAGCAGTCTTTCCTTTACATATTTGGGTGATCCTGAGTTCAATGCAGAGATATTTATAAGTGTTATGTCTTTTTGGTGAATTAGCTCTTTTACTACTATATAATGCCCTTTTTTTGGTCTTTTCTTTGGGTTTTGTCTTAATGTCTATTTTGCCCGACATCAGTTTAGTATCTCCCACTCTTTTTTGTTTCCATTTGCATGAAATACCTTTTTCCAGCCCTTCACTTTTAGTCTTATATATGTCATTATTCATGAGATGCGTTTCTTGTAGGTAGCAGAGGGAGGGTTTCTGATTTTTAATCCATTCAGCCAGTCTGTGTCTCTTGATTGGAGAATTTAATCCATTGACATTCAATGTCAATATTTCCAGACTTGTCCCTATCATTAACTTGGTCATACTCTTGGTTGTTTTTTGTTCTCTTATTGCTATCTGTCTCTCTTTAGTTTTCTTGGTATAGTACGCCTTTCAGAATTTCTTGAAGAGCTGCTCTGGAGTTGATAAATTCTATAAGGTTTTGTTTATCTGAGAACGTTTTTATTTTCTTTTCCCATATGAAGGATAATCTTGCTGGGTATAGTATTCTTGGTTGAAATTGTTTTTCAATTAACACTTTGAATATATTTCCCCATTCTTTCCTTGCTTGCATTGTATCTGGTGAGGGGTTCGGTATTAGTCTGATGGAATAGCCTTTGTAAATGATTTGACATTTCTCTCTTGCCAATCTTAGTATCTTGTCTTTGTCATTTTGGTCAATCTAGCTATAATGTGGCATGGGGAGGATCTTCTTGGATTGATTTTACTGTGATTCTTTGTATTTCTTGGACCTGGATGTTTGAATGCCTCACTAGACTTGGAAAATTTTCTTCCAGGATTTCATGGAATGCCCTTTTAGTTTCTTCACATTCTGGGATACCAATTATTTGTGTATTTGGACATTTCATGGTATCTAGTATTGCTCATATATTACACTTCCTTTTCTTGGCTGTTTTCTGAGTATTTTTGATAATTTTTTCTAGGTTTGAAGTTTTGTATTCTACTTCCAAAATTTGATCTTCTGGATGGTCTAACCTGCTTTCAATACTTTCAAGGGAGGTTTTAATGTCCTGTATTATAGCCTTCATGTCTAACAGTTCTGTTTGATTCTTTTTTATGGTGTCCAATTCTTTCATATTGTGGAAGGACTTCCTCATCTTTTGTAGCTCAAAGTCTCTTTTCTCTTGCATCTCATAGAATTTTCTTACCATAAATATTCTAAATTCTTTTTCTGACATTTCAGTAATATGCTCTAAATTTTTCCTACTTGGAGACAGGTTACATTTTTCCCTTGGTGGAGATGTACTACTTGATTCTCTCATGCTTGAGACTCTTTGATTTTTAGTGATTTGGCAATGTATTCATTTCTGGTTAATTTGTTGGAGAGGGATTCTGTGACTGTGAACTCATGTGTTTCCCCCACTGTGAAATAATTTGGTGCTATTTTCTTCCTTCTACTAAGTCCTCAAATGTGGGAATCACAGTAGGAGTTTTGCAGTCAGATTTATAAAGGGAAATTGCACTATTTTTGCAGCCACTACAGAGATGTGCAAATAATTCTCTAAAACTCACAATGCTCAAATGGTTAGCTACTATGCACCTAATCGTCTCTAGGCAGAGAGTAAGAGCTGAGAAGTAAAACAGCAAAGTAGGGTAAAGAAAAAGGAAAGTATGTAATAGAAATAGGTAGAGAAGGCAAAGAAAAAAGAAGGAAAGTACTAGAAGAAAAAGAGAAAAAAAATCACTTAGCAAAAAATAAAATTGGGATAAAAATGGTAAACTGAAGGCCCCAAACAGGCAAAGGTGGGGATGGCCAGCAGCTTTCTGTCCTAGGTGAGAAAAAAGAAAGAGATTAACAGGAAAAAGGCCCAAGGAGGGCAGAAAGCTGTTTTTTCAAAAAGAGGGGAAGAAAGTTAGAAGGGACAGAGAAGAGCAACAGGGAGGAATACAGCTATCTAACCTGAGAGAGCAAGAGGGAACAAAGCAGCCTTCCTAACTGGCTAGTGCTGGGTCCAGGAGGGGGTCACTGACTGGGGGAGACTTCACAGCCATGAAGTTGAACCCAGAGGCCCAAAACAGGCAAAGGTGGGGATGGTTAGCAGCTTTCTGTCCTGGCTAGTGCTGGGTCTGGGAGGGGGGACACTGGCCCCCTTTCAATTTCTTTTTTAAGGTTTTTATTATTTTCTTGGTAAAGATCTTTTACTTCCTTGGTTAGGTTTATCTCTAGATATCTTATACATTTTGTGAATATAATAAAAGGAATTACTTTCTTCAGTTCTACCTTGGTCAGCTTGTTATTTGTATATAGAAATACTATAGATTTTGGGATGCTGATTTTGTATCCTGCCACTTTACTGCATTAATTTATTGCTTTGAGAAGTTTTTTCATGAATACCTTTGGGTCTTCTATGTATAACATCATGTTATCTGTAAATAAAGATATTTTCAACTCTTTTTTTTCCCTATTTGAATGCCTTTTATATTATTATATTTCTTATTGCATTGTCTAGAACTTCCAGTAGTATGATGAAAATGAGTGGAGAAAGTGGGTAGCCTTGTTTTTTGCTAGTTTTAGTGGAAAAGCTTTCAGCTTTTTCTCATTAAGTATATAAAATTAGCTATAGGTTTTACATATAAGGCTTTTATTGGGTTGAGAAATGCCCCTTCTTTGCCAACTTTGCTACATCTTTTTTTCTTTCTTTTTTTATTTCATTTTCTTTTATACATTAAATCACATTATTTGGCTCACAAAATGGATATTTGAACAGGTCAACATTTCTCCCTAGTACAGTTGATAAAACTACAAAATATCTTCAACAGATAATACCACATTTCTTTGTCCCATTAATGCTTTGCCTCCCTATTTTTCTTCTAAATGTCCTTCCTCAGACTCTCTTCTGTCACACACACTATATTTGGTGTTTACATCTATATACTGTGTTTCTATATTCTTTAGTCAATCAGTTTCAGTCATAGAGTGTGGACACTCAGTGTATATTAAGTGGGGATATACAATGCCTCTCCTTCATAGCCTGGCATGCTTCACTCAGCTGTAAATCTTCCATATTCAACCACTTCCTGTTAAAAGTCAGGGTTTTTTGGTTTGTTTGTTTGTTTGCTTTTTTTTTTTTTTTTTGGCTGAGTATAGGTGCCACAGTTTTTCTATCCATTCATCTGTTCCTGGGCATTTGGGTTGTTTCAATGACTTAGCAATTGTGAATAGTGCTGCAATAAACATGGATATGCAAGCACTTTTCCGATTAAGAATTCTTCTGTCCTTGGGTAGATATCAAGGAGTGGGATTGCCGGATCATATGGTAGTTCTATTTGCAGATTTTTGAGGAATCTGCAAATTGTTCTCCACAGTGGCTGGACCAGTTTACATCCCCACCAGCAGTGTAAGAGAGTTCCCATTTCACCACACACCCCGCCAGAACTTATCCTTTTTTGTTTTTTTAATCTTAGTCATTCTGACTGGGGTTAGGTGGTATCTCAATTTTGTTTTGATCTGCATTTTCCTTACAATAAGGGATGTTGAGCTCTTTTTTCATATGCTTTTTGCTATTACTATGATATCCTTAGAGAGTGGTTTTTTCAACTCAATCTTCCATCTTTGAATAGGAATGATAATCTTTTTTTTTTTTTTTTAGGAT
>NW_006160079.1:999434-999892 GCF_000334495.1 Tupaia belangeri chinensis | reverse complement strand
TCAGTGGGGCATCTTCCTGTCTCCCCAAATGGCTAGATCACAGGAGCCATGGAGCTGGCTGCCTCTTGAAGAAGGGCTCAGGAATGATAATCTTTTTTCAGAACAGTTAATGAGTTCCTTGTGATTTCTGGTTATCAGTCCCTTATCTGACGCATACTTTACAAAAATATTTTCCCATTCTGAGGGCTGTCGATTCACACTAATTACTGTGTCTTTTGCCATGCAGAAACTTCTTTGTCCAATTTAATCCCACTTGTCAATTTGGAGATTATTGACTGTGTTTTGGGGGTTTTATTTAAGAAGTCTTTCCCAACTCCAAGGTCTCCCAAAGTTTCCCCAGAGTTTTCTTGGAACAGTTTTATGGTTTGAGGTCTTAGATTTAGATCTTTGATCCACCTTGACTTGATTTTTGTTAGAGGTGAGAGGTAGGGGTTCAGATTCATCTTTCTGCAGGTGGA
>NW_006160079.1:993903-999372 GCF_000334495.1 Tupaia belangeri chinensis | reverse complement strand
ACCCTTTGTCAAAAATCAGTTGACTGTATGTTTGGGAATTTATTTCTGGGGACTCTATTTTGTTCCATTGGTCCACCTGTCTGTTTCTGTGCCAGTACCATGCTGTTTTTATTACCACAGCTTTGTAGTATATTTTTGGGTCAGGGAGTGAGATGCCGCCCACTACACTCTGCTTGTGCGGAATTGCTTTGGCAATACAGGGTCTTTTATGGTTGCAGAAAACTTTGTGATTGTCTTTCCTACATCTGAGAAGAATGCGTTTGGTACTTTGATTGGGATTGTATTAAATATGTAGATTAATTTGGGTAGAATTGCCATTTTGATTATATTAATCCTTCCAATCCAGGAACATAGGATGTCCTTCCACTTTTTTGTGTCCTTTTCAATTTAGTTATTTAGCTTCTCATAGTTTTCCTTATAGAGGTCTTTAATGTCTTTGTTTAGATTTATTCCTCAGTATCTTAAACCTTTTTGTGGCTATGGTAAATGGAATAACATTTTTTCAGTTCTATCTCAGTCTGCCTCTTGTTTGTATATAGAAATGCTATAGATTTCTAGATATTTACTTTGTATTCTGCAAATTTACTGTATTCATGTATTACTTCCAGAAATGTATTCATGGAAATCATTGGATATTCTGTATATACAATCATGTCATCTGCTAATAGAGAGAGTTTTGCCTCTTCTTTTCCTATTCGAATGCCTTTTTTTCCCCTCTTTTCTGATTGCATTGGCGAGGACTTCCAGTACTATATTGAAAAAGAATGGGGAAAGTGGGCATCCTTGTCTTGTCTTGGCGGAGCCCATGCAGTTAACACAGGTAGAGTCTAAAAGAGCTGTCTCTCATGTCTAAGCAAGTCT
This sequence comes from Tupaia belangeri chinensis, assembly GCF_000334495.1. Classification (NCBI taxonomy): domain Eukaryota; kingdom Metazoa; phylum Chordata; class Mammalia; order Scandentia; family Tupaiidae; genus Tupaia; species Tupaia belangeri. Next base: position 998,511 of record NW_006160079.1, on the reverse strand, counting down.
TTGGTGAGAAGAGCTGCAGGAAAGGACCACAGCTGTGAGCTCAGGCTTTCAAACTGTGTTTGCTGTATTTCTCTGCCATGGGATTTACTGTTGTTATGGTACCCCAGTACCCTGTAAGAGTAAAATAGCACCCCCAACCTTACTGCAACTTTTACTATAATCCTGAAGGAATGCGGACTCCTAAAGTGGTGGCGAGTGGGAATTTAGACTCACCCCACCTGCCTGGAAAATAACAAAGAATGCTGAAGCTCCTCTCAGAGCCACATGTACACAATAACCTTTAGGACAGTCATTAAGCTGCTCACAAGACCACATACTTTCCCATGTAGACATTAAACTCACCCTTTTAGCTGTAGATTACCCCAAAGACAATATAGATGTTCCACTTTAATATATATTAACCATGTTTTTACTTAACCAAATAAGATTCCTATTTAGGCCTCCGGCCTGAGGCTAAAGTTATCAAGTGGACCTGGGACTGAAGTTATCAAGCTTGCTGAAAACCCCCTCATCCAAAAGACTCTGCCTGGTAATCAAGATCCAAGAAGACAAATGGACTTTCTCTCCCAAAGGACTGTGGCTGTTTATACCTGATCAAACAGAACAGACATCATGTTTTATGATATTTTGAATATCCTATTTTTCGTCCTGAGGACTGTAACTGTTTATACCTGATCAAACAGAACAGACATCATGTTTTTGCTATTGTCATGTTTTGAACACCCTGTGTTTTACAGTAAAATCTTTTACTTCACCCTTCACCCCTCCTGCTTCTGTAAAACATCCCTCAATAAATGCGTATGTTTGATAGCCACTGACACTGCAGTCTTGAGCTTGCTCTGACTGTAGTCGGCTGAGAATATGCTGAAGGGCATTAAGGTCTCTGCCTTAATTCCTGCTCACCTGCATCGCCTTCCTGTGTACGAACCTCGACCCACCCCAGCTGGAGCAGGTCTCTGGCACCATTTTTAGTGGAAAAGTTTTCAGCTTTTCTCCATTGAGGATAATGTTCGCTATGATAGATAGCTTTTTTTGTGTTGAGAAATGACCTTTCTATTCTGATTTTGCTGAGAGTCTTGATCATGAAGGGATGTTGTATCTTATCAAATGCTTTTTCTGCATCAATCAATATGATCATATGGTATTTATCTTTTTTCCTGTTATTATGGTTTTGCGTATGTTGAACCAACCTTGCATCCCTGGAATAAAGCCTACCTGATCATGATGTATAATCTTTTTATAAGTTGTTGGATACGATTTGCTTGTATCTCATTGAAAATCTTTGTGTCTATATTCATCAGGGATATTGGTCTATAGTTTTCCTTCCTTGTCTTGTCTTTATCTGTTTTAAGGATAAGGATGATAGAGGCTTCATAGAATGAATTAGGGAGAGATTCACTCTTTTGGATCTTTAGAAATAACTTGAGCAGAATGGGGGCTAACTCTTCTTTGAAAGTTTTGTAGAATTCATAGGAGAATCCGTCTGGGCCAGGGCTTTTCTTTGTTGGGAGGTTTTTTATTACTGATTCAATCTCCTGGGTTGTTATGGGCCTATTCAGACTTTCTATATCTCCTGGCTCAATCTTAGTAGATTATATGTGCCCAGGAATTTGTTTATCTCATCCAGATTGTCTTCTTTCTTGGCATATAGTTGTTCATAGTATCCTCTAATGATGTTTTGTATTTCTACTATGTTTGTTGTTATTTTGCCTGCTTCATTGCAGATCTGATTCACCTGGTTCCTTTCTCTCTTCTTAATATGTCTCGCTAGTGGTGTATCAATTGTGTTTATTTTTTCAAAGAACCAGCTTTTACTTTCATTTATTTTCTGTATAGTTTGTATATTTTCTATTTCATTTATTTCTGCTTATATCTTTATTATTTCCTTTCTCCTGGAGTTTTTTTTGGATATTTTGCTGTTGGTTTTCCAATTGTCTGAGGCATGATGTTGGTAGACCCATTGGCCTTCTTTCCATCTTCCTCTTATGTGCTCTAATTGCTATGAACTTCCCTCTTATGACTGTTTTTGCAGTGTCCCAAGGATTATGGAAACTTGTGTCCATGTTCTCATTGGCTTCCACGAATGTTTTGTTTTCAGTCTTTAGTTCTTCAGTAGTTTCGTAGTCATTCAGAAGTAAGTTATTTACTTTCCATGTATTGGAGTATTTTTGAGGATTTCTCTTGAAATTAAACTCAAATTTAATTTCCATCATGGTCAGAGAAAATGCTGGATATAGTTTCTATGCCTTTGAATCTGTAGATGCTGGCTTTGTGCCCTATGATGTGGTCAATCTTTGAGAAGCTTCCATGTGTGAGTGAGAAAAATATGTATCTCATGGGTTTTGGATGGAAAGTTCTATAGTTGTCTGCTAAGTCCATTTGATTTATGGTATCATTTAGATCCTTTATCTCTTTATCTATTTTTTGTCTAGATGATCTGTCCAGAGAAGATAGTGCAGTGTTGAGGTCTCCAACAATTGGTATGTTGCAGTCTATCTCCCATTTTAGATCTAACAGCGTTTCCTTCACAAATTTGGGTGCTCCTGTGTTAGGCGCATAGATATTAATAAGTGTTATATCTTCTTGCTAGATTGACCCTGTACTACAATATAGTGCCCTTCATTGTCTTTTCAAACAGTTTTTGTTTTAAAGCCTATTTTGTCAGAAATTATTATCGTGACTCCAGCTGTTTTGTGGTTCCCATTTGCATGGAAAGCCTTTTTCCAACCCTTCACTTTCAGTCTATGTATGTCTTTATCCAAGAAGTGGATTTCCTGTAGTCAACAGATGAGAGTTTCTGTTTTTTAATCAATTCAGTAGACTGTGTCTCTTGATTGGAGAATTTAATCCATTAACATTCAATGTTATTATTGATATTTCCAGACTTGTCTCTATTTAAGTTGGCCATTGTCTTAGTTGACTTTTATTCCTTTGTTTCTGGCTGTTACTTCTTTAGTTTTCCTGTAACAGTACTTCAGATTTTTCTTGAAGACCTGTCCTGGTGTTGGTAAATTCTTTCAGGTTTTGTTTGTCTGAGAAGATTTTAATTTTCTTTTTCCCATGTGAAGGATAACCTTGCAGGATATAATAATCTTGGTTGAAATTGTTTCTCTCGTAACACTTTCAATAAATCTTCTCATTCTTTTCTTGCTTGCATTGTTTCCATTTACAAGTCTGGTGTTATCCTGAAGGGGTTACCTTTGCAAGTCACTTGTCTTTTCTCTCTTGCCAGTTTTAGTATCTTATATTTACCTGTGGTCTTTGCCAGTCTGGCTAAGATATGCCTTGGGGAAGAATTTCTTGTGTTGATTCTATTTGGGGTCCTTTGTATTTCTTGGGTCTTGATGCTTGAGTGCCTCTCTAGACTAGGGAAATTTTCTTCCATGATTTCATGGAATAGATTTTCCATGCCCTTATTAGTTTCTTCATTTTCTGGGATACCGATTATTTGGATGTTAGGGTGTCTAATGGAATCTATTATTTCTTGTATGTTATCCTCATGTTTTATGTTATTTTCTCAATTTTTTTTGGTGGTTTTCTCTAGGTCAGAAATTTTATCTTCTACATCAGAGATTTGATCTTCAGCATGGTCAAATCGTCTTTTAATAATTTTGAGAGAGTTTTTGATTTCTTGTAGTACAGACTTCACTTCTAATAGTTCCATCTGATTCTTTCTTAACGTGTCCATTTCTTCTTTCATATCACGGAAGGGCTTTCTAATCTCCTGTAGTTCATTGTCTCCTTTCTGTTCCAACTCATAGAATTTGGTCACCATGAATGTTCTAAATTCTTTCTCAGACATTTCGGTAATATGCTCTGTTTTTTCAAGAAATGGAAGAGAGTCACGTTGTTCTTTTGATGGAGACATATTTCCTCTTTATTCAGACCTGAGGCTCTTCTACTTCTAGCCATTGGGAGATGTGTTCACTTTGAAATACCCTTTAAGAGTATGTTTCCTCGAATAGGGGCAAGTGTGTTACCCTTTTGCTGTGGATTGAAGAATACCAAAGTCTCTCTTCCATTGTGTTTAGCAATGTGATCCGAGGAAGAGTATTCTATTAAGGTGTATCAAGAAAATATCTCCTTTTTCACAAGTGGTTCAGTAAAAGGGAGGATCCTAGAGAGTCTTAAAATACTAGAATATTTCAGAACTCTAATTCTAGACCTATCTAGACCATCCAGGAGGGCAGAAATAAAGTAAGAGAGGACCATATAAGTGGGAAGAAAGTAAGGAGAAGAATAAAGAAAAACTCATGTCCCGCACACTAGCTGTAGAGCTGAGGGCATCCCTGGCTGACAGAGATAGGGGTCTCTGGCTTGGGGGTCCCAGGACTGGAGCTGGGGCGGGGGCCCTGCCTCAGGGTCCCTTAGGCCAGGAATCTGAAGATGGAAGTAGGGTGGCTGGAGACCGGAGGACGTTCCTGTGTGGTAAGGAGAAGTGAGAAATTTACAAATGAAAGAAGAGGAGAAGGAACAAAAAAGCCTACCTGACTGACAGAGATAGGGGTTTCTGGCTTGGGGGTCCCAGGGCTGGAGCTGGGGCAGGGGCCCTACTTCAGTTTTTCTTAGGCCAGGGGTCTGAAGATGGAAATGGGGTGGCTGTAGAGT
>NW_006160079.1:989237-993874 GCF_000334495.1 Tupaia belangeri chinensis | reverse complement strand
TCCTGTGTGGCAAGGAGAAGTGAGAATCTTACAAATGAAAGAAGAGGAGAAAGAATAAAAAAGCCTGTGGTAGGCAGTTAGTTAGTCATGAGGAGGCAGCCCTAAGAGAAAACTGCAAGGGCATTTTGGTCAATGCCCTAATTCCCACTAGGTCAACGCCCTAATTTTCACCAGGGTGATAAATTAGGCAGTCTAATTAAAACAACCTGTCTCACAATTAAGTAATCAAATTCCTCATTCTTTACCTGTGAGAAAAGTACACAAGTGCAGGAGAAAACATGCAGATTTGAATTCAAAGGAAGGACACAAGTACTGTAACAGACCTCCCACAATGAATATTCATGACCTCTAATAATAAAAGTAATGGTTAACCAGTACCAAGCGTGATGCCAGCTGGCAATCTGCCCACCCAAGAGCCTTTTGGGTTTACCTTGTTTTCTTTCCTATTAAATCTTCTTTTCTACCTACTTTATTTGTAGTTGCGGTTTCATTTTGTGCCTAGAGACAGATCTCTAATTTTAGTGATCTGGACCCAAAGAACCAAGGACTTTACAACGCAGCTCGACACTCTCCCATTCATAAACATATTGGTGCCATGACTAGGATTGTACTTTCAGGTGCTTTCCAGACCAGTCTCTCCCTGCTGCAACCACCGAGTCTTCCACTTGAACATCAGATGTGGTCTGTGAGTATAAACCACACTTCATGGCAGTCTGTGAGTACAAACCATGCTGTGCTTAGCTGGGTTCTCTGTGGTCTCCAGCTCTAACTTCTGGCCACTTCTTCTTCTGGGTTTTGGATTTCTAGAGCCCTGGGTAGCCCATCTCCTTCTTTGTCTTTTATTTTTCCAAATCTATGAATTTTGGGTACCAAGTTTGTTAACAAGAGCTTTTCCAAAATTTTTTTTCCCTCATCATTAATGCATATTTTTTTTGGTTGTTTTATTTTGTACATGGCATTTTGTCTCTTTAGATGCTTTTTCATACTAGTGAGCACAAGGAAGAGGTTTTGATCCCTGATGAGTCTCACACAACACTGGAAATGGGCCCAGGAAAGAGGGTTTAACTTCTCCTTTCAGGCTTCCTAGGGAGAAAACTGGGTATGCTCTCAGAGGAACTCTCTTGGAAATGGTCCCAGGCCTTGGGATAGGATAGTTAAAGGCTCACGGGCCCTCGGATAGGTGCATTAACTCTGGTGGTATGAGAGGGAGACGTCTCTCTCCATTCTCTTCACTCCAGGCAGCTAGCACAACCGGCTGGATGTTTGTTACCTAGCCTGAGACCAGCAGTTGGCATAATGGTTACATCACTGGCCTCCCATGTGGTCAACTGTCGTTCAAGTCCCGGACCTGGTGGCTTAAACTCACGCAGGGTGCGTGTGTGTGTGTGCGTGTGTGCCCAAGATCCTGAGAGGAGAATGGAGGAGAAGAGATTGTGGCATGGCCATCCCCCTCGGGGGGTGATTTCTTGCTTTCTGTCTCTCTGTCTGTCTCTGTCTTTCTGGCCAGCGTAAATGCCCTATAGCAAAAATCTCTCCAAACAAAAAGAGAGAGAGAGAGAGAGAGAAATAGCCTGAAGCAATGTGGGTGACGGCCCAATTGTCATGCTGGTGAAGAGAAACATCTTGTCATCTCAATGGAAAAGAAAAGCAAGACTTTCATCTCTGCATTTAAATCCCATTTACAGCAATCATCTCAGCCTCTGAGCAGGAGTGGAAATGACTACAAGCTGCTGAACACAGATGACATCATCTCACCACCCACAGACATGACTTTTTTTTTCTGAATAGTTCAGCAAGCATATTCTATCAAATTTATTTACAATATTTGTTTGTTGAGATATAATTTAAAAACATAGCAAAATGTACAAATCTGAAGTGAACATTACTGAGTTTTAACAAATGAATACATCTGTATAACCTGAAGCCCTATCAAGAAGCAAACCCTTACCATGATCTAGAAAGTTCCCTAAGCCTTGTCCTAGTGATTCCCACTCTCACCCCTACTCTCTACACATCTTTCTTCTTCTTCTGCAGTGTTAGAGCTTCTGTTGCTAATCTATAACCTCATCCTATCCATAATTATCTGTGTGGGATCATGAGAGTTACTCCGAAGGCACTTTTAGGAAAGTGAAAGGGCCTTGGGCTGGTCTTTTCCCCTCACGAAGGATGGAACTTCTGAGATAGCCAGAAGCCTGATTTTCATATAAACGAAGTGCCACTGGAATGTTACAAAGTTTGACTAGGTATCTCTCAGTTTGTAAGACCCAATGCTGATCTGCAAAAGAAAGTATTTCTACAAGAATTAAGTTTTCTCTGGGAACCAGCAGTTAGCGTAATGGCTATGTCACTGGACTCCCACGTAGTCGACCATGGTTCACGTCCCGGACCCGGTGGCTTAAAACTCACGCCAGGCGCGTGTGCGTGCATGCCCAAGATCCTGAGAGGAGAACGGAGGAGAAGGGATTGCGGCGTGACCATCCCCCCTGGGGGGTGATTTCTCGCTTTCTATCTCTATGTCTCTCTCAGTCTGTCTGGCGAGGCCACATGCCCTATAGTGAAAAAAACTCTCAAAAAAAAAAAAGAATTAAGATTTCTCTGTCTTAGTATTTCAATAAGGTCTGGAGGAACTGAATTTGGAAGGAAGACAATATACTCATTGTAGTTTTAGGAGTTGTGGTGTTGGGACATTCATGTTCAAGATACTGCACATGGAGATGTTGCCAATCACACCTTGAGATGTCAAAACATTTGCATATTAATATGTTGAGACATTAGCAGGTTCACATGCTGTAAAACCCACACGTTAAATACGGTGACATCTACATATTGAGGCATTGATATATTCACAAGTTCAAACGCAGGGAAATCTGCATGTTGACACACATTTGCATATTGAAATATTGGGATATTATTCAGAGGTTCTGATATTATGGCATTTGCATGTTGGAATGTTGAAGCATTGACATGTCAATTGCATACTGAGATAGATACAGGGATATCTGCAAGTTGTGGTACTAAGATAGTCACAGATCCAGATGTTAAGACATTCAGATTCAGATGCTGAGATTTTCACACCTTGACATGTAGCAACATAGATAGGATCAGTTAAGACATTCACATGTTGAGAAGGTAAGACCTTTTCATTCATATGTCTGACTTCAAACACTTGATTTCATCCAGACTCAAGATATATCAATATATACCGACTCCTTCTCAGCAGAATCTGTGAATTTCTCTTCTATGTCCCTTTCCAAACAGTGTTCTTACCACCTTTGAGGTTTCCACAGAAAGTCTCATCTATACTTATGACCTCTTGCATCTCTGCCTGGGGTGTTTTCTGGACCCAGGAGGATGCTGTCTCTACATATTCAGGCTGAAAATGCTGGAAAGTTTACATACCAGGAGTGATGTTCAACAAACAGGATGGAATTTGAGGGATTAATAATACCTCACCTTCCTCACCTCTCAGTGGCTCAACAGTGACGGTTCTATACTGTCTTCCTCAAGGTCCTCTCTGGAGCTTAGCCCCTGCTGTTCTTAGCAGTTTTATTTCCTGTGGACGTTTACTAGGATCACATCCCAAACAATCCTTTTGCACCACCCCTGGGGCACCAGTCCTGTCTCCAAATAGTCAGAAAGCAGAATCAGGACACCCACCACTGCTGTAGATGTATTCCTCTTCTGCAGGCCATTGGGTGACCGTCTACATTCTTTAATGCAGCTAAAGCACATGGGGCTGGGGACATGCTCTTGAGGAGCAGGGAGTCACTGGGATGACAGTACTCTATGGAGGTGCCTTGTATTTTACTGCCACCTTTCCTGGGTTGGGGACATGTTCTCCTGGCCTTACCCACCTCCCATCACATGAGGATCTAGTAGAGCTGCTTCTTGCCCACTGCATATGGATGTCCACATGAGTCAGTAGCAGTAAGGGTTCACAGGCTTTCTTTCTTTTTTTTGGAGAGGTTTTCGCTACAGGGCACGAACGCTCGCCAGATAGACAGAGACATAGAGACAGAAAGCGAGAAATCACCCCCCAGGGGGGATGGCCATGCCGCAATCCCTTCTCCTCCATTCTCCTCTCAGGATCTTGGGCACGCACACACACGCGCCCGGCGTGAGTTTTAAGCCACCGGGTCCAGGATGTGAACTGCGGTCGACTGCGTGGGAATCCACCGACATAGCCATTATGCTAACTGCTGGTTCCCTGGTTCACAGGCTTTCTTTGGGGAACTCCCAAGATGGCTCCCTCAGTGGGGAGAGATAGCTAGAGCATGTTGTGGGCTGTTCATAGCAAATGTCTTCTGGAGTTTCTGGGAAGGCCCTGACAACGGATGGTTGTAGAGACAGAAGCATGTGGTTCAGTGCAGTTCTTGCTGCTCCGGAGTCCTGTTTCTTCAGAAGTCAGAGTGTTGTTCAGCTGCATTAGCTTCCTCGCCATCATCCACTTTCTGTCTTCTCCTATGAGATCCATGAGGTCAAGATCCTTCTGCTGTCGCAGGCTCGACAGCGACCAGAGTAGCAGCGTCACCGAGGCCAGGAAGCAGAACTGGCTCAGCAGAAGGTCCCTCTGGCGGCGCCGGGCGGCGGCGTCCTCGCCGGCTTGAGGTTTAAGCCACCAGGTCCGGGGCGCGAAA
>NW_006160079.1:979050-988955 GCF_000334495.1 Tupaia belangeri chinensis | reverse complement strand
TGACGGTTTTGACAGCCTGCAAGACGGCATGTACTAGCAGGAACAGGGGCCAACCAAGTGCATACGTTTTGTGTGGGGGGGCGGAAATAGTTTCCTAAGTTACTCTCCCATTCTCTTGGTTTGGCCAGCACAGGGACAATGAAATGATGACCATGACAAAGAGCCATTAGCTTCCTGCAGAGCCAGAACCACAGCCCTCTGCATGGAATTCTGAGCTTTAGAGCCCTTTCTCATTAGCGCTTTCACAACTTGGTGCTCTGGAGGCCGGAAGTTAAACAAGTGCATGTGCTGTTTTGCTGTGGGTCCTTATGCAGTTTTCCCTGCTAGGAGGCTGGTCCTCTGGGCTTTCCAGTTAGTCAGCGTGAGCTCATACATGCCACGTATGCACTGGAGCTGTCATGAGTCATAAAGAGAGTGTGCCTGACCTGCTAACACCGCGGCTGCTCTCCTGACTTTGATGGGATGCTAGACATATATTTCTACACTCCCATCCCCTTCCATGAAGGACACACACCTTCTTCTTCACCTGATCCGGACCTGCTTCTGCCTGCACCCCTGAGTCACCATCCCTCTGGATATGATGTTTTATCCATATTATGAACTATCTTTACCAGGGATCAATCACAAAAGTGGAAATGAAAGAGAAAGGGACAATGACGGGTGGAGCCAAGAGTACCCTAACCCTAAGGCACCCTGGACACAAAATTTTGGGAGAAAAAAAAAATCCCTATGCGTTCTTATTTACTCACTTTCAGGACATGGTCCAGCCCATACAGGGCTTAGTAGAAAAACTGGTTTTAATTACACTTTAATTACATCAGCAGTTTCACTAGCCTCTACTCTTTTGGTCCTTTTACAACCAATGTGTTTCAATATCAACCAACCATAAAAGTGGGGTTCAGGGCCAGTCAGTGTGGTGGTAGTTAAGGTGGCTGGATCCCATGTGACCGACTGCTTGGTTCAAGTCCCTGACCTGGTAGCTTGAAAAACACACTGGATTAGGACCAGCAGATGCTGTAATGGCTATGTCGCTGGATTCTCATGTAGTGAGAGTCCCAGATCCAGCAATTTAAAACTCATGCTGGGTGTGTGTGTGTGTGCGTGCCCAAACTCCCAAGAGGAGAATGGAGGAGTGGGGATTGTGGTGTGGCCATCTCCCCCTGGGGAAGATTTCTCACTTTCTGTTTCTCTGTCTCTCTGGCAAGCATATGCACCCTATAGCAAAGATCTCTCTTAAAAAAGAAAGAGAGAGAAACACACTGGGCATGTGTATGCATGTCCAGAATCCTGGGAGAAGAATGGAGAAGGGATTGAGGGTTGACCATTCCTCCCTGAGAGGTACTTTCTCATTTTTCCTGTCTCTCTCTCTCTCTGGCAAGCATGTGCACCTATAACAAACTTTTTTAAAAAAGTGGGATTTTACTATTACCCTTTCAGGGGCTACTATAAGTCTGATGTTTCCTCTGGCTCAGGGCCACCTCTGGAGAGGAAGACTCTCCACTACTACCTGCCTTAATTGGAAATGCCTAGGTGGCCAGTCCACCTGTGTTTCTGCTTTCCTTTTATCTCTTTATTCCTAGGGACATTTGGGAATGCTGATTCCACAGTCCCTCTAGCTCTCACAAAAAGGATGTCAACAACACAGTGCCTTACTCAGAAAGAGAAAATAATTAAAATATCAATATTTTAACACTTCTTTCTTTTTTGAAGGTTTTTTTTTTTTTCTTGCCTTAGAGCATGTGCACTTGCGGAGAGGAGAGACAGGCAGAGATAGTGAGGGGAAGGGTGAGAGAGGCTACCTCCCAGGGGGGATCACCATGCCACAATCCTTTCTCCTGGGATCTTGGGCACATATGCACACGAACCTGGTGTGAGTTTCAAGCCACCGGGTCTAGGACTTGAACTGCAGTCGGCCACGTGGAAATCCAGTGATGTAACTGCCACAACATCTGCTTGTCCCTTTAGTACATTACTTTTTTTTTTTTGAGAGGTTTTTGCTATAGGGCGTGTGCATTCGCCAGACAGGCAGAGAGAGACATAGAGACAGAAAGTGAGAAATCACCCCCCAGGGGGGATGGCTACACCACAATCCCTTCTCCTCTGTTAGGATTTTGGTCAGCCAGACACACGCGCCTGGCACGAATTTTAAGCCACCGGGTCCAGGACGTGAACCGCGGTCAACTACATGGGAGTCCAGTGACATAACCATTATGCTAAATGCTGGTCCCTAGTACATTACTTTTTTAAAAACTCATACTTGAATTCCATTTTTTTCCAAATATTTTTAGAACTATTTATCCAGTTTTATTTATTATTATTATTTTTAAAAATTTCCTATGGGCACGTGTTCTCACCAGTGGAGAGACAGAACGAGAGAGAGAGAGAGAGAACGCAAGTGAAAAAATGAGAAAGCAAGCTGCCAGGTCTGGAACTTGAACTGTGGTCAACCATGTGAGAATCCAGCAACTCAACCACCACACCACCTGCTGGCACCCCAGGACTATAACACTCTTCTGTCTCCCATTCCTTGGGCAATCTGGAACCTCCCCTCCCCCAACCTGGTCCTGGGCTCTCACTCATCTTTGCTGTCTGAGTATTGTACTCTTACAGCTTTGATCTCCAAGCAATTTATATTAGGTTGAGGAACAGTCCCTGCTCCAATGTAAATTCTGTAGTGGTTGTAATCACAGTATTGCTATTCCTTACAATCCTTAATAAAGTATCTATGCAGGAAATGTTTGCTACATTAAATTATGCTCTCCAAAAGGTTGCCAGATCTGAAGTCCTTGGATTTATCCTCACTACATCTGTAGAAAGACCTGTTAGAATATTTGTTTTATTCATGAACTGAATCTGCATATTTAAGTACAACGTTCCTTCTGTGAAACTCCTGGGGTCAAGTTCTATCAGAATTTTTCAGATTTTCAAAGGTTGACATGGTTCTTGTAAAATATATTACATATTTTTATTTTTATTTATTTATTTTTTTGGAGAGATTTTTGCTATGGGGCACATGTGCTTACCAGGGAGTCAGAGACAGGAAGCAAGAACTCACCTCCCCCGGGGGCTGGTCATGCCTCAGTTCCTTCTCCTCCAGTCTCCTCCAGTCTCCTCCAGGATTTTGGGCATGTACACACACATGCCGGTGTGGGTTTGAAGCCACTGGGTCCGGGACTCAAACCGTGGTCGACCATGTGGGAGTCCAGCAACATAACCATTACGCCATCTGCTGGTCCCCTAATAGTTATCTATGTGTATATTTACAAAAAGTATAAGTAAAGGAAAAAATATATTGTATAAATATATACTAAATAAACATATTCGCTAAAAACTTAAAAAAATGTTGGCAATTAAGTAGAAAAGATTTTAAATGACATGCAAACATGAGTAGCTCACTGGTTTGCATTCACTACTTTGGAGCCATGTTTGCAAAATGTTATGACTTGCCTTCCAAAGTCATGGCCAGAAATCCTATCCCTCTTGGGTTCAGTACCTGCATAGATCGGAAGTCACCCAGTGTTATCCCACTTTCATAGCATAGCATGAGGGCTGTGCTTGGGCACAAAGCAGGCATGAATGCACACCATGGGAAGGTTGCCCTGATAGGTGGCATAGGCAATAACCCAGGCACAGATGCAAAGCAGCAAGTTCTCAAAGGAGGAGCCCTTTTCTGTTGGACTCGCAGCTATGCACAGTATTGGAAGCCCTAGGAGTAACTGTTGGAATCAAAAAAGTCTGTGTCATATCTGGGCCTGGAAATGGAGGGAACCATCATCCCTAAGCAGTCAGGCCCTAGTAGAGTCCATAAGGAGGGCACTGGGGTTCCCTGTAACAATGTGGGCAGCAAAACATAGGAAACTGCTGTGATGCTTAACCTCAGTCTCTGCCTCCAAATCTTAGGGTTCCCTTGTGTCTGTCTTTTTTCCTTCACAGGATTCCCCAGACCTTGTCCTTTCCTCTGTCTTCTCAGCTCTCTTCTTTACCCCTTTTCATCATAGATCTCTGAAGTATCTGTCTCCTCCTCCCACTCTACTGATTCCTTGGTATAGGAGAACTTCTCCTCAGGTTGAGATTCGCTGTCTGGTTCATCTTCTGATTGCACAAATGAAGACATGAAGGAATAGAGAGGTAAAGGGACTTGCCCAAGGTCACTAGCAGAGCAGAAACAGTGCTGAAATAGAACCATGTCCGTTGGGATCCAAAGATACTCTTTCTAATGGGCTGGTTATTGATTCAACAAATATTCACTGAGTGTTTATTAGGTGCCAGTCATTGCAGTAGGCACTGGGTATAGATCAGTCAACAAAACAGTTCTGAATTCCTACCATTATGGAGCTAGTTTTTTAAAGGGATGAACAAACGTAAGTCAACAATATAGGGTGTTGGAAGATTATAAAGGTTTGAAAGAAATAAGGCAGGAGTGCTGGGGTGGGGAGTGGTTGCTGTCATTTTAACAGGGTGGTTATGGAAAAGGTGGCATTTAACAAAAGTGAAGTAAGCGAAGCCATGAGCCACGTGAGGATGGAGTGTGCTGAGCCTTCGAGGATCACATGTAAAGAAGGCCATCACAGTGGACTGCAGCTGGAGGGAAGTAACCAAGGAGGGAAGTACACAAGAAATCAGTCTTGATAATGCTGGCACAGTTACTCAGGTTCACATTGCAAATGAAGGCTCTGTGCCCTTTTAACATATCCAGTGCAAGGCATATACATAGAGTGGCAAATGGATAGGCATATTTGACTCTAAAAGTTGCTCTTTAATCCACCCGCTTCCATTTGGGTCTGGCATCCAGGAAGGTCAGGTCCCGTGGAAGTAAGCAAGGCAGGTATGAAGGCAGAAGAGGGTGTCAGAAAAAATGCATGGTTTAAAGTGTGCACTTCCACTTTTTATGTGTAAATATGATTACTATATTCTGCTTGACATTCAAAGCTTTACCTACCTTCCTGGCTCCCAGACCTCCATGACCTCAACTTCCACCATTCTGAACACATCTAACTCTTTACTAGCCTCAAAACATCCTACTGACTTCTTTGCCTCCTAACTATTGACTAATTTCTACTTCACTTTTGGACCCATGGCCATACTTTCCTTCTTTTTTTACCCCAGAAATCTTTGTTTATTTATTTATTTATTTTAGTTTTATAAATATCAGACAAAACATATTTTTTTAACTTTTTATTTCTTATTTTATTTATTTATTTAAAAAAATTTATACATTAAATCACATTATTTAGCGTATAAAGTGAACATTTGAATATGTGAACATTTCTCCCCAGTCCAGTTGATCAAAATATCTTCAATCGATAACACCACACCTATGATCCCATCAATGCTCTGCCTCCCTCTTCCAAATGTACTTTCTTAGGCCAAGCTCCTCCACACACACCACATCTGGCATTCACACCCATCTCTTGTGTTTCTACAACCTTTATTCAATCAGTTTCAGTCATAGAGTGCACACACTTGGTATGTATTAAGTGGGGACATACAATTTCTCTCCTTCATAGCCTGGCTTGCTTCACTCAATAGTAAATCTTCCATATTCTTCCACTTTCTGTCAAAAGCCAGGGTTTTGTTGGTTTTTATGGCTGAATAGTATTCCACAGAGTATATGTGCCAGAATTTTTTAATTCATTTTTCCACTTTTCCAGTGAAGAATTCTTCTGTCATTTGGGTAGATACTGAGGAGTGGGATTGCTGGATCTTATGGTAGTTCTATTTGTAGACTTTTGAGGAATCTCCAAATTGTTTTCTGCAATGACTGGACAAATTTACACTCCCACCAGCAGTGTAAAAGAGTTCCCCTTTCACCACACCTCCACCAATATTTATCATTTTTTTTTAATCCTAGACATTCTGATTGGGGTTAGGTGGTATCTCATTGTTGTTTTGATCTGCATTTCCCTTACGATGAAGGATGTTGAGCATTTTTTCATATTCCTTTCTCCTGGAGTTTTTGGATTATTTTGCTGTTGCTTTTCCAATTGTCTAAGGCATCATGTTAGGTGATCCATTTGCCTTCTTTCCATCTTCCTCTTATGTGCACTAATTGCTATGAGCTTCTCCCTTATGACTGTTTTAGCAGTGTCCCAAAGATTATGGAAACTCATGTCTTCATTGTCATTGGCTTCCATGAATGTCTTTATTTCAGTCTTTATTTCATCAGTAGTTGTAGAATCATTCAGGAGTAGGTTATTTAGTTTCCATGTATTTTAGTATTTTTGAGGATTTCTCTTGAAATTAAACTCAAGTTTAATTGCATCAGGGTTAGATAAGATGCTGGATATAGTTTCTCTGCCTTTGAATGTGTACAGGTTTGCTTTGTGCCCTATGATGTGGTCAATCTTCGAAAAGGTTCCACGTAGGGGGTGAGAAAAAATTTTATCTCGTGTTTTTTGGATGGAAAGTTCTATAGATGTCTGTTAAGTCCATTTGATTTATGGTATCTTTCAGATTCTTTATCTCTTTATCTATTTTTTGTCTAGATGATCTGTCCAGAGGGGATAGTGCAGTGTTGAGGTCTCCAACAATTAGTGTATTGCAGTCTATCTCCCCTTCTAGATCTAACAGTCTTTTCTCACATATTTGGGTGCTCCTGTGTTAGGTGCATAGATATTTATAAGCATTATATCTTCTTGATCTACTGAGCCTTTTACTATAATATAGTGCCCTTCTTTGTGTCTTCGAACAGTTTTTGTTTTAAAGCCTATTTTGTCAGAAATTAGTATAGTAATTCCAGCTCTTTTTTGGTGCCCATTTGCATGGAAAACCTTTTTCCAACCCTTCACTTTCTGTCTATGCATGTCTTTATCCATGAAGTGGGTTTCCTGTAGGCAACAGATAGTGGGTTTCTGATTTTTTATCTATTCACCCAGTCTGTGTCTCTTGACTGGAGAATTTAATCCATTCACATTCAATGTTATTATTGATGTTACCAGATCTGTCCCAACATTTAAGTTGGCCATTGTCTTAGCTGCCTTTTATTCCTTTCTTTCTGTCTGTTAATTCTTTAGTTTTCCTGGAACAGTACTTTCTTCAGGGTTTCTTGAGGAGCTGGTCTGGTGTTAGCAAATTATTTCAGGTCTGAGAAGATTTTAATCTTTTTTTTTCCCATATAAAGGATAATCTTGCAGGATATAATAATCTTGGTTAAAATTGTTTCTCTCTTAACACTTTCAATAGATCTTCCTATTCATTTCTTGCTTGCATTGTTTCCATTCAGAGGTCTGTTGTTAGCCTGATGGAATGAACTTTGTGAGTCACTTGTCTTTTCTCTCTTGCCAGTTTTAGTATCATGTCTTTATCTGTGGTCTTGGAGAGTCTGACTACAATGTGCTTTGGGGAAGATTTTCTGGGATTGATTCTCTTTGGGGCCCTTTGTATTTCCAGGGTCAAGATGCTTGAGTGCTTCTCTAGACTTGGGAAATTTTCTTCCAGGATTTCATGAAATAGATTTTCCATGCCGTTATTACTTTCTTCTCCTACTGGGATGCCAATTATGCTGATGTTTGGGCGTCTCATGGAATCTAGTATTTCTTGTATATTATCCTCATGGGGTTTTTGTTGTTGTTGTTGTTGTTATTTTCTCTGCCTTTTTTTTTGTGTGTGTGTGTGTTTTTCTAGGTCTGAGGTTTTATCTTCTACATTGTAGATTCGATCTTCTGCATGCTCTAATTGTCTTTTAATAGTTTCAAGAGTGTTTTTGATTTCCTTTATTATTGACTTCATCTCTAATAGCTCCATCTGATTCTTTCTCATAATGTCCATTTCTTTTTTCATATCGTGGAACGACTTCCCAATCTCCTGAAGTTCATTGTCTCTTTTCTGTTCCAACTCATTGAATTTGTTCATCATGAAGGTTCTAAATTCATTCTCTGACATTTTGGTAATGTCTTCAAATTTTAGGAGAGATGGAGCAGAGTTACATTGTTCCTTTGATGGATACATTTTTCCTGGCTTATTCAGACCTGAGGCTCTTCTCCTACTTCTAGCCATTGAAAGATGTATCACTTTTGAATATCTCTTAGGAAAACATTTCTACAACTAGGAGCAAGTGTGTTTCCCTTTTGCTGTGAATTGATGTTTACGGAAGTAACTCTTCTGTTGTTTTTAGCAATGTTGTTTCAAGAAGGCTACTTTATTCAAGTGTCTGAAGAGTACTATCTACATATTTACAGGTGGTTCAGCATAGAGGAGGATCCCAGGAACCTTACAATACTAGGGAATTTCAGAATTGTGATTCTGGATCTATCTAATCCCTCTTTAAAGGGGGTGGGGTCCTGGTCTTGGGAACCTGGAAGTGGGCTGGGGGTAGTGGTGCCCTTGCCTCAGTTTCCCTTGCTGGCCAGCCTTTTTATTTATTTATTAACATTTTCCTACAAACATTTACTTTATACATAAAAATATTTTTCCTTATATTTCATAGTTCTTGACAGTTAATAAACAATTTTCTTTTTTTGTAAACTTCATTTATTTAATTTATTCATTTTTAATTTGACCAGAGAGGAACAGAGCGAGAGAGAGAGAAAGGAAGTGAGAAAGCAAGTCACTAGGTCCAGGACTTGACCATGTGGGAGTCCAGCACCCTTTTTCACCATGCCACCTGCTGGCCCCAATAAACAACTTTCAAAATTTCCGAAAAGTTAAACTTTAAAGATAACTTTCAAAATATTTGTTATAATTTTGTTTGTGACTCTATAACACCAGAGAGAGTATGTTTTTAAAAAAATTTTTTTGGTGTTAAATATTTTTGAGAAAATATTTACATGTCAACTACTCAAACTTTTGAGAACAATACACCCTGCACACAATTCACATGTGAATTTTCTCAACTCAGTTCTGCCTACCAAGTGTTCTGTGGCTTACCATCTGCTAGCAATGATCAGTCTCTTTTTCTTCCTTCAAAGTCTTCCTCAAGGTAATCCTCTGGCTGGGGCTGCTTTTTAAAAATCTCAAGTGATTACATTCTGGGCTGGAAAAGTCCAGGTTATTTTGTGGTATGAGTTCTTACATATGACTTTTCTAATCCTCTCTGCCAGGCAGAACTATTTATGGTGCCAGACAATCCTTCCAATTGCTTCTGTTAGTCTTCTTGATTAGTTTCTTAGTTTTCTGGTCATAACTTCAGACATGACTTTCCCATAAATACCCTGACAATAACGATTATTTCCAATTTCTGATGTAAGGCAACAGATATACCTGAACTTATACAGAAAACTCTTCTGCCACAAAATACGAATACTCACAAATATTTTCCAATTCCAGAGGAGTCAAGAAAGGAGAACATTTTGTTTCAATTTAAAAAAAAAATAACAAATTACTGAACCTATTAACAGCTTAAAAGAAGACACAAATCCTTAAATCTGGAAAAATGAAGACAAAAATCCTTAAATCTGCAAAATAAAGCACAGAAGGAAATCAGTAATGTTTTAGTCAAAAGTCATACAATTATATTTCACCAGTTTGGACTCACATAATGAAACAGAGCAAGAACCCCCTAATGTATTTTCTAGGGTTCCTGAAATATAAAGTCCATTTGCATTGTAATGGCCCAGAATAAGGAGTAAGTCTTCATACTTTGGTTATAATAATGACCAACAGAGACCATGAGTGAGGGCCATTTGACCTCTAAAACTCTCACTTAAAGGAAAAAGGGTTTTCATTTCAATATGTAAGATGCTTTGTAAACTGAAAACTGCTGGCTATGAGCTCAGAGACTCCAGGCTAAATGGTTCCAGACACCTAAAGAAAAATTTGATTATCTAAGGCCTCACCAATCAAAAATGCCCACGAGCTAATCACGCTCTCTTAAACCAATCACTGAACTGATCATGCGCCTCGGACCTCTGCCCCTAATTTTGCCCTTAAAAACGCATGTGGGGAACATCTCGGGGAGACCGGGTCTT
>NW_006160079.1:971020-976347 GCF_000334495.1 Tupaia belangeri chinensis | reverse complement strand
GCTTTTGGGATACCAATATGTCTATACAGTGAGTGGACATTTGATCTTTGGTTATACGCTAATTACCATATGAAATTGGTTTTCTTTATTTTTTGTTTTCTTTTTACATGCTTTCATTAGGAACAAGTCTTAAATGTCTGATTCAGTCAGACAAACTGACAGTAAATGGCAATTGTATTAAAGAGAAGTAACTTCCTAAATAAATCCAGGAACTCTTCCTTTAGTCACCTATCTAATCTGAGTGTATGTGTTAAGTAGTACCTACACCATCTGCATACTTAGTAAAAGAGTACAAGAAATTTCTACAATTTATGTTCCCTTAGTATTTATTTTGGTCAGTATTCTTTGTCTTTAAAGTGCAAATTTCCTAATCTGCCTTCCAGAATTAAAAGACTTGAGCTATATGTAAAAATAAATTAACTTGTTCCAGGTATTAATGCAGTTTGACTCATATTGTACTTTCAAACTAATGAGTTTTATAGTCTCTTGGCTAAAATTCTAAAATAAAAGCTCTAATTCTTTGACTCTGTATTATATGTGTGTACACATATGTGTAGTATGTTGTGTTTATGTGTATGTTTGTCTGCATGTAGTACCAAATTTATTTAAATGCGTGGTTATAGGTTAAAATATGCTCAAATGCTATTCAAGTTCACGTGACTTGTGTAAAAAAAAATCTTTAAAGCTAATTTAAAATTGTTAAATATAAACCAAAATGTCTCAAAATTGTTAGCATGTAAATCAAGAGCCCAAATGGCCTCTGTCATCAATGGCCATTCTTGGTGCTACATGGACAGTTAGGTTACAAAAAAAACTGGGAAAAAGGAAAACTCTCTTGTGTCTGGTAATTCAGTCTTTAAATAAGATGAGACTAGATAATATAAGGCTAGTTTAGTTTTCCTTTACTTCAAAGTAAAGCACCTTAAATAAATAGTCTTGTTTTTTCATAAAAAACTCAAATATAATAGTTAAAAACAAATTGGGTAAAGGTAAATGGAGTAAATGTAATTAAACTTGTCATCATTTTTACATTTTTCTACATAGTTTAAATTTTAAAAGCATGGTATGTTAAGTTATATTAATAAATTGCTTGAGTTATTTCTAAGTTTAAGTGTTCTATATACTTTGACACCATGTTTTATATGGCATAAGTCTAAAATGTAATTTGCTCTATTAACTTATATTGTAAAAAAATATTTCTAGGTATTATAAAATAGATGTTAAAATTTCAAGATAATAGTAACCAAAGCTAAAAATTAAAAAATTAATTATGTACTCAAAATATAAAAAAAAAAATTAAAATGTTTTTTGGTGAACAGAAAATAAAAACAGAAAATAAAAATAAGTGTGAGGGTATGTTTGTTTTTTTTTTCAAGAAGATTGTCTAATATAGAGAATGTTTAAAATTTGTTTTAAAATAAATAAATTAAAAAATATAAATAAAACTAAATAAGCATAAAAAGTTAAAAAATGTAAAATCTTAAGATAAAACTACCTAAATTGACTAAACTTATCCAAAACTCTGTTAAAAACAAAAATTTGTTTTATTTTTATATAATAGTAACAAAAATGAGTACAGTTTTTTTAAAAAAACTTCTAAGTATAAGAAAAAAATTCTGTGTGACTTATGCTGTCTTAATCAGGTTATCTATCTACTATAGTCAAAAAGTCTAATTCTAATTCATTAGAGGACAGGTTTTTTATGGCTATAGTTTAAAATTTTTGTCACTTTAGTTAAGTAAACAAGAAATAGTCACAGTGCCCTAATCCTGATTTAATTGTTATAAACCTTTAATGTTTGCCAGGCATCCCACGTCAAATTTCAGTTCCAGTTTGAGTTTTTACCTTAAAATAATTTAAAAAAATTCTTAACAGGGCCCTTAGATGTCTGAGAGAGACAAATTAGACTTTCTGACATGTTAAAATTATATGAAAAATACTGTCAAATATAAAATGGTGTTTAGCTCTATATATACAAATTTATGTCAATGGGTGTTCCAAAATTGTATAAAATTCTTAAATATCTGTTATGTAATAGTGTATTTTTAATCATACTTATAATGCTAAATAGTTCTAATGTAGCTTGTCACAAAAATAATCAGATTTGTCTATTTTGGATTATGGTAAAATCAGATCTCAAACCAGGGCCATTTTAAGTTTTGTTGTCTATAGTTAAAATGCTTTATTGTAATGCTCTTTCTAAAACATTTTGTAATAAGCTATAATCCAGAATTGCCTCTTTTTAGAAAATTAGCAAAAAAAAACTCTAATAAGTACTCTTTAAAAAATTGTTTATGTAGGTTTATTTATCATTATTGTTACTATTTAATTTAAGTAGAGACAAATTAATACAGATATCCCTATCTCAGTAGGGATAATGAGGGAGAAGGCCACCAGATCTGGGACTCAAACTGTTATCAACCATGTACAAGTTTTTTTTCACGTTTTTAAAATCTTAATTCATTAAAGCTAAAACTGCTTTTCACTTTTAGGATAATCAATTGGATAAACTCCCCAAATCACCACAATAACTGGTGGGTGTATAATGAGTGTAAATGCCAACAACAGGCCAGAAAATTCTTTTAAATCACCTCAGCCTTTTATTTTCACTGTATTTCATTGGCAAAATTTGTCTTAGGCCATAAAGTAGTTTTAAATTATGTCTTGGCTTATTAAAAAAAGAGTTTGCAGGATGACAACATTTCATGTTGCACTTACAAATCTTAGGTAGAAAAAAGTACAAATAAGTTTTACTATGCTTTTCTTTAGTAAAAGGAAAAATTTAAAAAAATGTTTCCCGAAAAAACTACAGTGCACTTTTTACTAGATTTTAGCTCTGTACATATTTGTTTTTTGAGTTTTTAGTATCTACCTACTGGTTAGACAGAATTCTTCATTTTCTGGCTTTAAGTCTTAAACAAGTTTTTTTTCACGTTTTTAAAATCTTAATTCATTAAAGCTAAAACTGCTTTTCACGTTTAGGATAATCAATTGGATAAACTCCCCAAATCACCACAATAACTGGTGGGTGTATAATGAGTGTAAATGCCAACAACAGGCCAGAAAATTCTTTTAAATCACCTCAGCCTTTTATTTTCACTGTATTTCATTGGCAAAATTTGTCTTAGGCCATAAAGTAGTTTTAAATTATGTCTTGGCTTATTAAAAAAAAGTTTGCAGGATGACAACATTTCATGTTACACTTACAAATCTTAAGTAAAAAAAGTACTAAGCTACCTGGCTACTAATAAAAATAGGCTAATATTAATATAAATAAACCAACTCTGCAAAAATAATAATGCAGTTTATTTTTAAGTAAAATATGAGTAACCTCAGCCCAGAGAAAAAGTAAAACATGCCTTTCTTGGGGTAATCAGGTATAGGAATTCCTTTTATTTAATTTTGAGAGCAAAAGACTAAGTTTAAAATTTAGTAAAGAGTAAAAAGTTTTTCTATTAGCCTGGCCCCAAAAGATAGGACATGTGGAATGGGAGGGGGGTCTTATAAGTTACAGGTGGGTTTTATAGTTTTTAAGTTAATAATTAAAAAAAAAATTACTAAAATAAAAAAAATACTTTAACAAAGATGAGACTTAATATATATATATCACAAAGATGCTACTGCAGAGACAGAAGATAAAAGACTCCTGTCAAAATGGTCTTTTAATGTTTGTGGGCATGACTCCCTCCAGGCCCCCTAAAAAGGATTTTAAAAAATGAAAAAATGCAGTCAGACTTCTGTCCTCATCAGCCAATTTGCTGTCTTGTTTTATATCTTAATTAAATGTGCTTTCAGATTTAATAATATAAAGGTAAAAGCTAGTGCTAGCATAATAATATCAAAAAACTAAAGAAAAAATTCTGAGTATTTTAAAATAAATGCATGCTATTTCCTCCAATCCTGACCTCTAAAAACCTCATTCAGCAAGTAGCAGCCAGATCGGTCATCGCCCATTTTCCCTCAAGATTAAAAAATTTTTCTAAGAATACGGGGTACTGAAACAGAGCAAGAACTCCCTAATGTATTTTCTAGGGTTCCTGAAATATAAAGTCCATTTGCATTGTAAAAGCCCAGAGAAAAGAGTAAGTCTTCAGACTTTGGTTATAATAATAATGAACATAGACCATGAGTGAGGGCCATTTGACCTCTAAAACTCTCACTTAAAAAAAAAAGTTTTCATTTCAATATATAAAATGTTTTATAAACTAAAAACTGCTAGTTATAAGCTCAGAGACTCCAGGCTAAATGGTTTCAGACACCTAAAGAAAAATTTAATTATCTAAGGCCTCACCAATCAAAAATGCCCACGAGCTAATCACACCCTCTTAAACCAATCACTGAACTGATCATGCGCCTTGGACCTCTGCCCCTAATTTTGCCCTTAAAAACACATGTGGGGAACATCTCGGGGAGACCGGGTCTTTTCAGCATGAGCTGCCCTCTCTCCTTGCTTTGCGCTTTGCAATAAAGCTGTACTTTCCTTCATCACACCAAGTGCCTATGGCTTAGTTTTTTAGCGCTTGGGCGAGCAAACCTGATTTGAGTTTGATAACAATAATTAATCTCTCTTCTGTTGACTTTGCAGTGTTGCTGTGGTCTGGTCTTTCTGTTTAAATCTTGGAAGTTAACATTCAATATTATTATGGTCTTTTCGGACTTGTCCCTACCATTAAGTTGATCATTCTCTTGGTTGTTTTTTATTCTCTTATTTCTGTCTGTCTTTAGTTTCCTGGTA
Organism: Tupaia belangeri chinensis; assembly: GCF_000334495.1. Classification (NCBI taxonomy): domain Eukaryota; kingdom Metazoa; phylum Chordata; class Mammalia; order Scandentia; family Tupaiidae; genus Tupaia; species Tupaia belangeri. Next base: position 971,612 of record NW_006160079.1, on the reverse strand, counting down.
TAATATTCTTCTTAGAACTTCTTGAAGAGCTGGTCTGTTGGTAAATTTTTTAAGGTTTTGTTTATCTGATAATGTTTTTATTTTTCCTTCCCATATCAAGGATAATCTTACTGGGTATAGTATTCTTGGTTGAAATTGTTTTTCATTTTACACTTTGAATATGTTTTCCCATTCTTTCCTTCATTGAATTGTTTCTGATGATAGATTTAACTTAGCCTCATGGGATAACTTTGGTAAGTAGCTTAATGTTTCTCTCTTGCCAATTTTAGTACCTTGTCTTTGACTGAGGTTTGGCCAATCTGGCTATGATGTGCCTTGGAGAAGATCTTCTTGGATTGATTCTATGTGGGGTCCTTTGTATTTTTTTTTCTTTGCTTTTGAGGTGTTGCTTATTAGGTCAGTTGGAGGCTCAGCCCTCCTTAGAAACAGGGAGGACATTGGGCTATCCAGGGCTAGTGGCAACAGTTAATGGTAATTGTGAGCAACAGGTAGGCCAACCATAAGAGAAATCATCAATTTTCTAATCCTGTACAATTTTTAACACTCAGAGGTACCTTAAACAAGTTAGGAAGAAACATATAGATTAGCTGAT
>NW_006160079.1:955506-963562 GCF_000334495.1 Tupaia belangeri chinensis | reverse complement strand
CAAGAGAACAATAGAGAGGCAGGACGTTAATAAAAAGCAAATATGGCTTATTATCTGTTGATGATGACATGTATAGTATTCTCAACTGGATTGGTCTGAGAAGTATTTCATGATGGTCAAAGTCTTTTTATGAGCAAAATGAGAAATAGTGATTGACTGTTATAAAAATAATTAGAATAATAATAATAATGATTGGGAAAAACAGAAAAGATATTGAATGATGAAGTGGGGAGATTAATGTATCTGTATTGACTGACATGCATGGCATTCCCTTTTGAAAAAGCAATGTAATACACTGTAAAGTTATATGTAATCCAATGTAATATATAGAAGATTATAATGATAATAAAAATAAAAAAAATTGTGGAAGAACTTCCTCACCTCCTGGAACTCATTGTCTCTTATCTCTTTCACTTTTTGGAGTTCATTGTCTTTCATTTCTTACATCTCATTTAGTTTTGTCACTGAATATTCTGAATTGTTTATAGGACATTTCCGTAAGTTCCTTTGTACTGTCTGGTTTTGATGCAGGGTTTTTCTTTAACTTTGGGGGAAGAGATATTTTCTTGGTTTCTCATATTTCTTGTGCCTCTCCAGTGGTTTCTGGTCATCTGATGGATTATACATTTCTTCCTAAATTCTTGCAATTAATTCTAAACCTTCAGAGGTGTGTGGGAGGAGGTGATCTGCAATCTCTCTGCAATTCTGTTTCTCTGATGCTCGCCAAGCAATTTGCACTTTTGATTTTGGAAATTGATATTACAAAGGCCTCACAGTTGCTAGGGAATAGGTGAAACTGGACTGAACTGTGGGATTTCAATGGAGAGTTCAGAGATTTGTGAGAAAAGATGAGCTGTTCTCTCTGCAGCTCTGTACTTCTCCTTACTTCTCACTCTGCGATCTCTCTTTTCTTAATTTTAGTAATTTGTTCCTGTATTCACTTTTAGCTAATTGATTAGAGAAGGTTTCTGCAACTGTAGGCTCAAGTGCTTCCCTTTACTGTAAGGTATTTCTGAGACAATTTCTCTCCTCTACTGTGTTTTGCAACGTGTATCCACAAAAAGAGATTTTGAGTTCAGATTTATAAAGTGAATTTTCTTCCTTCAGGCAGCAGGTTCAGTAAGGATTGAGGAAGTGTTCAAATGCTTGGCTACTATGTACATAGGCCTGTCGAGACATTCAGTGTGTGGAGGCTGAACAGCAGAGTGAGAAAGTAAGGTTGAAAAAAAAAAGAAAGAGAAAGAAAGCAAAGAGGAGGAAAACTAAAGACAAAAGCAACCAAAAAGGGAAAAAAAATTACCAGAAAAAATGAAAACTACAAGGCACAAACACAAGCATGCCATGCAAGCACTGAAGGACACACCTCAGATTTAAATGGCTTCTGAAATTAGCAAGAGAGAGAAGAGGTCAGAGGTAAGGAGTGTTTCAAAAAATAAAAAAAATACTTAAAGGGAGACACAGGGAGAGAATACAGAGGTTGCCCTACTGGCTTTTGGTGTGGAAGATGGGGTTTAGAGCAGAGATTCAGTGGCTTTGGTCCCTGAACACAGCAGGACCCACCTCAGATTTAAATGGCTTCTGTCCAAGCTTTTCAGGGATCTGGAAGATGGGGTTCAGAGCAGAGATTAGTTGTCTTAGTCCCTCTATATCTTCCTTCTTGAACCCTATCTTTTTATAACCATCCAAGATCTCTTCCCAACTCCTTGTCCATGGATCCTTGGCCTTCTTTCCTTTTCTCCTTATCCCTTCTCTTCTTTTTCTGTCTTACCTCAATCTCAGGCATTCCTCATAGTTCTTTTTTATTGCTTTTCCTGCCTCACCTTGCTTGTTAATGACCTGACTGACATCCATTATTTCAGTTTATGCCTCTGTGCAGATGTTCCCCACTCCCATCATTACTCAGAGTTTCCATCTCTTCCTTGAGCTCAGGAAAGTATTTCACACCTGCATGAGTGAATATTTCTGCCTGAAAGCCCCAGCTGCACATCAAATTCAACATGCCAAAACCAAGCTCCTCATCTTCCCACACATCATCAGCCTCCCTGCTTCCATTTCTGCCTCTGTTGGTGGAGCTGTTATTTTCCTGGCAGCATAGCTCGGATCCTCAAATCAGCTATAATCCATCTCTCTCTCCTTCCTTCCACAACCAGGTGTTCATCTATCCATCCATTCACCCATCCTTCCTTTCTTCTTTTCAACAGTCACTGTTGAAGTCTGATACATGCCAAACTCTGTAGAGATGCTGAGAATACAGTAGAGAACAAGATAAATGAGACTCATACCTTCGCGCAGTGCATATTCTTTTTTTTCAATTTATTGATTTATTTACATTAATTCACTGCACATCATTAAAGTATACAGAATGAGATTTTCCATCCAGAATACACCGTATATTGGATCAATCAAGGATATTACCACATATGTTATCATCAACAAAGAATTTTCAGTTTCTTGCTTTTAGTATATTTTGCTTCTCCCCACCCCCACCCCCTGGCCCTTGATTTCCTAACTCTTATCCTCTGCCATTTATCACCCTCCTCCCACACTGTCTCTGGTATCTATAATTGCTTTTGGTGTCTACTTTTTTCCACATTTTATTGATTCACAAAATTTCTTAATTAATATAAATATTTTAAATAGCAAATGCAACTGATAAATACATATCTATGAACACATGTCTGACTTTAGGCATAAACCTCAGTGACTAGAATGAACATACCAAAAAGCAGCACCTAACTGGGCTATATAGCTTATTGCAGTCATTAAATAGGTATTTTTAATGCATTTTTAATTTCAAGAAAAACAGTTTTAGTTTTAATAGATCAAAATCAAAACAATGTTAAGATAAATTTACTTAAGACTTAAAGAGGTTAGGATTCAGTTCAAACAGTAAGTAGATGAACCTATCAACAGCTCAAGAGAAGACGAAAAAAAATTCCTTAAATCTGGAAAACCAAGCATAGAAGAAAATAAGTAATGTTTTAGTCAAAAGTCATAAAATTCTATTACACCAGTTCCGTCTCATGTAATTAAACTCTCTTCTATTGAATTTGCAGTGTTACTGTTACTGTAGTCTAATCTTTCCATTTAAATTCTGGAAGTTAGCATTTAACATTATTATTAATCTTTCTGGACTTGCCCCTACTTTTAAGTTGGTCATTCTCTTGGCTGTTTTTTGTACTTTTATTTCTATGTGTCTGACTTTACTTTTCCTGGCATAGCACTCCCTTCAGAACTTCTGGGAGAGTTGGTCTGGTGTTGGTAAATTCTTTTAGGTTTTGTTTATCTGAGAATGTTTTTGTCTTTTAGTCTCATATCAAGGATAATCTTACTAGCTAGGTATAGTATTCTTGTTTGAAATGGTTTTTCACTTAACACTTTGAATATATTTTCCCATTCTTTCCTTGCTTGCATTGTTTCTGATGAGAGGTCTGATGTTAGCCTGATGAGATATACTTTGAAAGTAACTTGACATTTCTCTCTTGCTACCTTTTTTTATTTTGGAGAGGTTTTTGCTATAGGGCGCATGCGCTCGCCAGAAAGACAGAGAGAGACATAGAGACAGAAAGCAAGAAATCACCCCCCAGGGAGGATGGTCACGCCGCAATCCCTTCTCCTCCATTCTCCTCTCGGGATCTTGGGCATGCACGCACACGAGCCCAGCGTGAGTTTTAAGCCACTGGGTCCGGGATGCGTACCGCGGTTGACTACGTGGGAGTCCAGTGACATAGCCATTACGCTAACTGCTGGTTCCCCTCTCTTGCCAACTTTAGTATCTTGTCTCTGTGGTGTTGGTCAATCAGGCTATGATGTGCCTTGGAAAAGATCTTCTTGGATTGATTCTATGTGGGGTCTTTTGTATTTCTTGGGTCTGGATATTTGAATGCCTCTCTAGGTTTGGAAAGTTTCTTTCTAGGATTTCATGGAATACATCATCAATGCCCCTATTATTTTCTTCACCCTCTGGGATACTGATTATCCAGACGTTTGGACGTTTAATGGTATCTAGTATTACTTGTATATTATTCTCATTTTGGGGGTTATTTTCTTAATCCTTTTGGTGAATTTTCTAGGTTAGAGGTTCTTCTATATCTGAGATTCGATCTTCTGCATAATCTAATCTGCTTTTAATTAAACTTTCAAGGGAGGTTTTGATTTCCTATATTTCAGCCTTCATCTCTAACAATTATGTTTGATTTTTAAAATGGTGTTTATTTTCTCTTTCAGATCGTTTAAGAATTTCTTCACCTCCAGGAACTCGTCTCTTCTCCTGCATCTTCTGAAGTTCATTGTCTTTTTTTCTCTTGCATCTCTGTTAGCTTTGTCACTATGAATATTCTAAATTCTTTATCTGACTTTTCCACCTGTTCTATTGTATTGTCTCTGGAGGATGAGGACTTATTCTTTTCCCTTGGAGGAGAGATATATTCTTGACCTCTCATATTTCTTATTCTTCTGTCATGGTTTCTGGTTATCTAATGGATTATGCATTTTCCCCTAATTTTTGGAGTTAAAGTTGAGCGTTCAGAGGCTTGCAGAAAGAGGTGACCTTCAATCTCTCTGCAGTATCATTTTTCTCACTTTGTACAGCATATTCTGTGAAAATTGAGAATTGATCTGTTCCTGGCTAGATCTTGGGGTCAGGAGGGTGAAGTCTGGGCAGAAAATCTTCAGTTGTTTTAGTTCTGAAAGGCGCCACTCAGAGCTCAAATGTAGATGGCTTATGATTCACACAGTGCACATTCTATTAGATGGGTGAGTGGAGGGAGGTAGAAAAAAATACAAGCTAAATTTAGCTATGAGAAGGGCTATGAAGGCAATAAAGCAGAGTGAAATAGTTCTGACTAGGTGGTTACTTTGATAGGGTGGTAAGAAAGGCCTCTTTGAGAGGTAACATTTGGCTAAGACCTGAAGGATAAAAAGAAATCAGTTTTGCAAAGATCTATGGGGGAAGAGTAAGAGTCCTAGGCATAGGAAATAGTGAGCAAGTACAATGGCCCTAGAGTGTGAACAAGGTTAGTGTTTTAAAGAATAAACAGTCAGTGTGCCTGGAATGCTGGAGCAAGGGAAGAGTAAGAGGAAATGGGATCAGAGATGTAGATAGGGGCAGATCATGTAGACTCTAATGAGGAACTTGTCAATTCTATCTGCTCTCTTTCCACCATGTCTTCTGTATCCAGCCTTTGTCCTCAGTGCCAGAGGCACCCTGGTTCATATTTAATTCCTTTCCACAGGATATCAGGTAAAGGAAATCCTTCCTCTATTCTCTTAATATTTCCACCTATACTAGTGTCAGGTAAATCTTTCTAAAGTCTAGTATCATCATAAACCTTTTCATCTTAAAAACTATCAATTCCTCCACCTCCTCCCAATTGGCTACCAAACTATGACATTCAGGATCACATACTATGATCTCAACTTGTCTGCCATGTTGTCTTCCCCTTCATATCCATTCTCAAGCCATGCCCCTGGCATGCTCCTTTAGTTCCCTCAGCCAGAAGTGGAGGTAGGACTGCTCTTGAATGTAAGGGATCCAGCTTTAAGTTCCAGCTCTTCAGTTCTTAGATGCAGGAAAATTATTTACCCTTTATGGGCCCGATATGGTTTGGGTGTTCCCACCAAAATTGATGCTGTAAATTGGCACCCAATGTGGCAGTGTTGGGGAGATAGGGCCTAGTGGGTGGTGTTTGGACATGGGGAGGATCCCTCATGAATAGATTAAAGTTGTCTCTGTTCTCCTTAGCTCCTATGATAGCACATTTGGATAAAGCAAATCACCAACCTGCAGATTTCTTTCTCTTTGGGGACACCCACTTTCCTTTCCACTTCCCTTAGTTATATTGTGAAATAGCATTGGAAGCTAACCAGTTGCTGACCCCATGCTCTTGGACTTTCCATCCACCAGAATCATGAGCCAAATAAACTTTTTTATTTTATTTTTTTTTAGTATGTTATAGGACACATGCACTCACCAGAGAGAGAGAAAGAAGGAGAGAAAGAGAGATAAAGTGATAAAGTACCTCCTCTGGGGAGGAGAGGGTGAACATGCCTCAATATCTTCTCCTCCATTCTCCTCTTAGGATTTTGGGCACAAATACATGTGCCTGGCATATTTTTCAAGCCACCAGGTCTGGAAATTGAACCATGGTTAGAGATGTGGGATCCAGTCACTTTAACCACCATTCCACAGGCTTGCCCAATAAAACTTCTTTTCTTTATAAATTACCCAGTCTTGGATATTCAGCAACACAATAGACTGATCTTTGCTAGCAGATGGTATATCACAGAACATTTGGTAGACAGGACTGAGTTAGGAAAATTCATGTGTGAATTGTGTGCCGGGTGTTTGATTTTCAACAATTTGAATAGTTGACATGTAAATATTTTCTTAAAAATATTTTAGGGAACCAGCAGTTAGCTTAATGGCTATGTCACTGGACTCCCATGTAGTTGACCATGGTTCGCGTCCCGGATCCGGTGGCTTAAAACTCACGCTGGGCGCGTGTGCGTGCATGCCCAAAATCCCGAGAGGAGGACAGAGGAGAAGGGATTGCGATGTGGCCATCCCCTTTCTGTCTCTCTGTCTCTCTCTGTCCTTCTGGCAAGTGCACGTGCCCTATAGCAAAAACCTCTCCAGAAAAAAAAAAAAAAAACAGGACGATGGAGAAGAAAAAAATATTTTAAACCATACTGTCTTTGTTGTTACAGAGTCACAAATAACATTATACAAAATTATAAAAAATATTTTGAATATTATCTTTAAAATTCAGTATTTTGAAATTTTGAAAGTTGTTTATTAACTGTCAAGAACTACAGAGTGAGCAAACATTTTTTGATATGTAAAGTAAATGTTTGTGGAAAAATGTAAAAATAAATAAAATAAAATAAATATTCACCACTATAGCTTGAATATTTCTACTTCCTCCAAAATTCACATTGAAATTAATTCCAATGCAACAATATTAAGAGTATGGCCTTTGGAAAGTGATTAAGTCATGAAGACTCTTCCCTTATGAATAGGATTAGTACTCTTATAAAAGGTCTTGAAGTTGAAGGGAGTGCCCTCTGCCATTTCATCCCTTCCACCATGTGAGGACATAGTGTTCATCCCCTCTGGAGGTTGCAATAACAAGGAACCATCTTGCAAGTACAGAGCAGCACTCACCATATACCAATCCTGCAGGCATCTTGATCTTGGATTTTCCAGTCTCTCAAGACTGTAGAGACATAGATTTTTTTTTTTTTTCTGAGAGGGATTTTTGTTATAGGGCACATGCACTTGACAGAAAGACAGAGAGAAACAGAGAAACAGGAAGTGATAAATCACCCCCCAGGGGGGATGGCCATGCCACAGTTTTTTCTACTCCAATCTCTTCTCGGGATCTTGGGCACACACACACATGCACCTGGTGTGAGTTTTAAGCCACCAGGTCTGGGACTTGAACCACGGTCAACTATGTGGGAGTCCAGCAACATAGCCATTATGCCAACTGCTGGTCCTGATAGATTTCTAATGTTTATAAATTACTCAGTCAGTGGAATTTTGTTATAGCAGCACAAACATACTAAACAGAAAATGGTTCCAGAGAAGTGGGGTGTTGTTGTAACAAATACCTGAAAATGTGGAAGAAACTTTAGAACTGGGTAATAAATAGAGGCTAGAATAGTTTTGAAGTGCATGTTGGAAAAAGCCTAGATTTCCATAAATGGAGAGTTAAGGATATCTAAATAATCATTGACAGACATTGGAAAAAATAAGCACAACAAAGACCATTCTGATAATGTCTTAGAAGAAAACAAGGACTCTCTTATTGAAAACCGGATGAAAGGTCACCCTTGTTACAAAGCAGCAGAGAACTTGGCTTAACTGTGTTTGTACCCTATTGCTAAAAGCATAATTTAAGAGAAATGATGTAGGATATTTAACAGAAAATAAAAATCTAAACAAAAGTGTTCAAGGCAATGCATGACTTCTCTTAACTGTGTATATAGGTTGAGGTAACTGCATATATAGATTGAGTAGCTTTTTTTTCCCTTTAGTGTATATAATATATAT
>NW_006160079.1:952841-954835 GCF_000334495.1 Tupaia belangeri chinensis | reverse complement strand
GTCTGACTTTAAGCATAAACCTCAGTGAGTAGAATGAACATACTATAAAGTAGCAACTAGCTGGGGCTATATATCTTACTGCAATCATCAAATATGCATTGTTTTTAATTAAAAAAAACAGTTTTCATGTTCTTTTTCTCTTGAAACTTTTTTTAATTAATTAATTTACATTGATCGCCTAAGCATCATCGCAGCATACAAAATGTGGTTTCCCATACAGAATATACTGCATTGTGACTTAATAATGCATGTTATCATCAATAATTTTCCATTTCTAGTTTCATATATATATATATATGTATATTTACCTCTATGTCTGACCCTCTGCCCTTTCCCACCTTACACTATCTCTGTTATCTGCAGTTGTCTTCCATTCCTTTTACTCCCACATTTTATTGATCACATAATTTCTTAAATAATCTAACTACTTTCAATAGCAAGTTCAGCTGGTAATTTCAAGAAAAGCAGTCTTGAATTGGTAAGGAAATTTGCTTAAAACTTAAAGCCTGGAAACAGGTTAATATTCTGTTCAAATAGTAGGTACATGAACCTATTGACAGCTCAAGACATAACAAAAACTCTTAAAACTGGACAACAAAGCCTAGAAAAAAAGCAATATTTTAATCAAAAGTCACAGAATGCTATTTCACCACTTCACTCTCATTTACTTAATCTATCTTCTGTTGTTGTTTGATATTTCCAATTGAATTATAGAATATAATATTGAACTCCACACTTGTCCCTATGATTTTTTTTTTTTTTTGTATCACTTACTTAACTTTAGAAGTTGAACAGCTTGTGATGTACAGTTTTGTTCTACATCAATGTTTGGTTTTGGAGGCAGTTTTACACTATTTTTCTATGGACATTGTAAAATGAAGCTTACTTTTGGAGATAAGGATATAGTTTTTCAGGGTAAATCTGAACGTGTGCATGGAATATCAGAAAGATCATTGGCAGAAAGACTCCACTCATGGAGCTTCTTTTCATACCTGAAGATCTTTGTTGTAGCTGAAATTTGAGCTTTTTTATTTTGTTTTGTTTTGCTTTTGTATTTTCACCCATTTATTGTGTTTGTATATCCTTTAGTCAATCAGTTTTAGTCATAGAGTGTGGACACTTGGTATATATTAAGTGGGGATATACGTCTCTCCTTCATATCCTGGCTTGCCTCACTCATCAGTAAATTTTCCATATTCTTCCACTTTTTGTCAAAAGCTAGAGTTTTGTTGTATTATTTATAACTAAACAGTATTGCATACAGTATATGTACCACAGTTTTTCAATCTATTCATCTTTTGGGGGTCATTTGGGTTGGTTCCATGTCTTAGCAATTGTGAATAGTGCCACAATAAACATTGATGTGCAAGCACTTTTCTGATTAAGAATTTTTCTGTCCTTTGGATATACACCGAGAAGTGGGATTCCTGGATCATACCGTAGTTCTATTTGTAGATTTTTGAGGAATCTTCAAATTGTTCTCCATGGTGGCTTGACTAATTTACATACCCAGCAGCAGTGTAAAAGAGTTCCCCTTTTACCAAACACCCGCCAACACTTAGGACTTTTTGTTTTATTAATGTTAGACATTCTGACTGGGGTTAGGTAATATCTCATTGTTGTTTTGAACTGTATTTCTCTTATGATGAGGGATGTTGAGCATTTTTTCATATGCCTTTTGACTATTCATATGTCATCTTTAGAGAGTTTTTTTTTTTTAACTCCTTCTCCCATCTTTTAATAGATTGATCATCTTTTTTCGGAACAGCTGCTTGAGTTCTTTGTGTATTCTCGTTATCAGTCCCTTATCTGATACATAATTTACAAAAATATTTTCCCATTCTGAGGGCTGTCAATTCACACTAATTACTGTGTCTTTTGCCATGCAGAAACTTCTTAGTCTGATGTAATCCCACTCGTCTATTTTGGGGATGATCGACTGTGCTTTGGGAGTCTTATTTAAGAAGTTTTTCCCTACCCCAATGTCTCCCTGA
>NW_006160079.1:950639-952668 GCF_000334495.1 Tupaia belangeri chinensis | reverse complement strand
TTTCTGTGCCAGTACCATGCTGTTTTGATTACCACAGATCTGTAGTATATTTTTGGGTCAGGGAGTGAGATGCTGCCCCCTCTACTCTTCTTGTGGAGAATTGTTTGGGCAATACGGGGTATTTTATGATTCCTGACAAATTGTATGATTGTCTTTTTTAGATCTGTGAAGTATGTGTCTGGAACTTTGATTGACATTGCATTAAATATGTAGATTAATTTAGGTAGAATTGCCATTTAGATTATATTATTCCTTCCTATCCAGGAAAATGGGACGTCCTTCCACTTTTTTTGTGTCATTTTTAATTTCTTTTTTTAGCTTCTCATAGTTTTCCTTATGGAGGTCTTTAACTTCTTTGGTTAGATTTATTCCTAAATATCTTATACTTTTGGTGGCTATGGTAAATGGAATAACTTTTTTCAGTTCTATCTCCGTCTGCCTGTTATTCGTATTTAGAAATTATATAGATTTCTGTATATTGATTTTGTATCCTGTGAATTTACTATATTCAACCATTGGGTCTTCTATGTATACAGTCTTGTCATCTGTGAATAGAGAGAGTTTCACCTCTTCTTTTCCTATTTGCATGCCTTTTATTTTTTCCTCTTTTCTGATGGCGTTGGTGAGGACTTCCAGTACTATATTGAAAAGGAGTGGAGAAAGTAGGCATCCTTTTCTTGTACCTGTTTTTTAGTGAAAAAGCTTTCAGGTTTTCTCCATTCAGGATGATGTTTGCTATGGGTTTTTTATAGATAGCTTTTACTGTGTTGAGAAATGACCCTTCTATGCCAATTTTGGGTGACAGTCTTGATCATGAAGGGATGTCATATCTTATCAAATGTTTTTTCTGCATTAATTGATATGACCGTATGGTTTTTAAGTTTCTTCTTGTTAATATGGTGTATTACATTTATGGTTTTGCATATGTTGAATAAACCTTGCATTCTTGAAATAAAACCTACGTGATCATGCTGTATAATCTTTTTTATAAGTTGTTGGATACGATTTGCTAGTATCTTGTTGAGAATCTCTGCTTCTATATTCATCAGAAATAATGGTCTATAGTTTTCTTTCCTGGTCTTGTCCTTATCTGTTTTAAGGATAAGGGTGACAGAGGCTTCATAGAATGAGTTAGGGAGAGATTCACCCTTTTGGATATTTAGAAATAACTTGAGCAGAATGGGGGCTAACTCTTCTTTGAAAGTTTTGTAGAATTCAGAGGTGAATTCATCAGGGCCAGCGCTTTTCTTTGTTGGGAGATTATTTATTACTGATTCAATCTCCTGGCTTGTTATGGGCCTATTCAGACTTTCTACATCCTCCTAGCTCAATCTTGGTAGATTATATGTGCCCAGGAATTTGTCCATCTCATCCAGGTTGTTTTGTTTTGTGGCATACAGATGTTCATAGTATCCTCTAATGATGTTTTGTATTTCTACTTTGTCTGTTGTTATATTGTCTGCTTCATTGCAGATTTAATTCACCTGGTTTCTTTCTCTCTTCTTTTCAATAATTCTCACTTGTGGTGTATCGATTTTATTGATCTTTTCAAAGGACCAGCTTTTACTTTCCTTTATTTTCTGTATAGGTTATCTATTTTCTATTTCATTTATTTCTGCTCGTATCTTTATTATTTCCTTTCTCTTGGAGGTTTTTTTTTTTTCTGTTGCTTTTCCAATTCTCTAAAGCATGATGTTAGTTGATTCTAATGTCTTCCTCTTATGTGCTCTAATTGCTAAGAACTTCCCTCTTATGACTTCTTTAGCAGTTCCCCAAAGATTACAAAAACTCATGTCCTCATTTTCATTGGCTTCTTTGAATCTTTTGATTTCAGTCTTTATTACTTTAGTACTTGTGGAGTCATTCAGGAGTAAGTTATTTAGTTTCCAAGTATTTGATTATTTTTGAGGATTTCCCTTGAAATTAAACCCACGTTTAATTCTATATTTATCAGAGAAGATGCTGGATATATTTTCTATGCCTTTGAATCTGTAGGGTCTTGCTTTGTGCCCTATGATGTGGTCAGTCT
>NW_006160079.1:948358-950420 GCF_000334495.1 Tupaia belangeri chinensis | reverse complement strand
CTCTTTCCTTCACATATTGGGGTGCTCCTGTGTTAGGTGCATAGATATTAATAAGCATTATATCTTCTTCATCTATTGATCCTTTTACTACAATATATTTCACTTCTTTGTCTCCTCAAACAGTTTTTGTTTTAAAGTCTATTTTGTCAGTAATTAGTATCGCAACTCCAGCTCTTTTTTGGTACCCACTTGCATGGAAAATATTTTTCCAAACCTTTACTTTCAGTCTATGTATGTCTTTATACATGAGGTGGGTTTCCTGTTGGCAATAGATAGAGGGTTTCTGTTTTTTTATTCACTCAGCCAGCCTGTGTCTCTTGATTGGAGAATTTAATCCATTCACATTCAATATTATTATCAATGTTACTGGATCTGTCCCAACATTTAAGTTTGCCATTGTCTTAGCTGCTTTTTATTCCTTTTTTTATGTCTTTTTACTTCAACAGTACTTTCTTCAGGGTTTCTTGAAGAGCTGGTTGGTGTTGGCAATTTTTTTCAGGTTTTGTTTGTCTGAGAAGATTTTAATCTCTTTTTTCCAATATGAAGGATAATCTTGCAGGATATTATAATCTTGGTTGAAATTGTTTCTCCCTTAACACTTTCAATACATCTTCCCATTCTTTCCTTGCTAGCATTGATTCTGTTGAGAGGTCTGGTGTTAGCCCGATGGGATGACCTTTGTAAGTCACTACTCCTTTCTCTCTTGACAGTTTTAGTATCATGTCTTTGTCTGTGGTCTTGGACAGTCTAGCTCAGATATGCCTTGGGGAAGATCTTCTGGGGTTAATTCTCTTTGGGTTTCGTTGTATTTCTTGGGTTTGAATACTTGAGTGCCTTTCTAGAGTTGGAAAATTTTCTTCCAGGATTTCATGTAATTTATTTTCCATGCCATTATTAGTTTCTTCACCTTCTGTGATGCCAATTATTCTGAAATTTGGGCGTCTTATGAAATCTAGTATTTCTTGTACATTATCCTTATGGGTTTTTTTGTTGTTGTTGTTGTTATTTTCTCTATCTTCTTGGTGATTTTTTTTCTAGGTCAGAGGTTTTATCTTCTACATCGGAGATTTGATCTTTAGTTTGGTCTAATCAACTTTTAATACTTTCGAGAGAGCTTTTGATTTCCTGTTTTACACACTCCATCTCTAATAGTTCCACCTGATTCTTTCTTCTTTCATATCGTGGAAGGACTTCCTAATCTTCTGTAGTTGTCTTTTTTCTGTTCCAACTCATAGAATTTGTTCACCAAGAATGTTCTAAATTCTTTCTCTGACATTTTGGTAACATCCTCAGATTTTAGGAGAGATGGAGGGGATTCACTCTGTTCCTTTGACGGAGACATATTTCCTGGTTTATTCAAGCTTGAGGCTCTTCTACTTCTAGCCATTTGAAGATGTATTCTCTTTTGAATGCCACTTAGGAGGACATTTCTTAGACTAGGAGCAAGTGTGCTTCCCTTTTTTTGTGATATGATGTGTGCAGAAGTCTCTTTTTGTTGTTTTTAGCAATGTGGTTTCAACAGGTATACTCTATTCAGCTCTCTGAAGAGTAGTGTCTCATTATTCACAAGTGGTTTCGTATAGGGGAGGATCCCAGGGAACCTTACAATACTAGGGATTTTCAGAACTGTGATTCTAGACCTGTCTAATCTCTCTGGCAAGGTGGAGGATGAGGAAGAGAGAATAACATAAGAGGAAAGAAAAGAGTATAGAGGGGAATAAAGGAAAAATCATGCACAGTCCTTTATCCTAGAGATGGGACTGGAGGTCTCCTGAAAAGCAAAGGCCACTCTGTGGGACAGGGGAGAACAGGGTATTAACAAAACAAAAAGGAAGAGCAAAGAATAAATAAAACCCTGCCTACCTCTCTGGGGGGTGGGGTCCTGGTCTTGTGAGCCTGGAAGTGGGATGGGGGGGCAGTGGTGCCCCTGCTTCAATTTCCCTTGCTGGCCAGGTGCCTAGAGATGGAACTGGAAGTCTCCTGCAGAGCAAGGGCCACTGTTTCTGGGGGGTTGGGTCCTGGTCTTGGGAACCTAAAAGTGGAGCGGGGGGGGGGGCGGGTG
>NW_006160079.1:945962-947923 GCF_000334495.1 Tupaia belangeri chinensis | reverse complement strand
GCACCTGCCTCAATTTCCCTTGCTTTTCAATAGCCTAAGGATGGAAATAGAGTTCTCCTGCAGAGCAAGGGCCACTCTGTCTTGTCCCTACGATTAAGTTGGCCATTTTCTTAGTTTTTGAACTCCTATTTCTGTGTATCTTCATTTGATTTTCCTGGCATAGCACTCCCTTGAGAACTTCTTGGAGACCTGGTTTGGTGCTGGTAAATTCTTTCAGGTTTTGTTTATCTGAGAACATTCTTGTCTCTCCTTCCCATATGAAGGATAATCTTGCTGGGTACAGTATTCTTAGTTGAAATTGCTTTTCCCTTAACACTTTGAATATGTTTTTCACATTCTTTCCTCACTCGTATTGTTTCTGATGAGAGATCTGCTGTTAGTGTGATGGGATATCCTTTGTAGGTAACTTGCCGTTTCTCTCTTGCCAATCTTAGTATCTTGTCTTTGCCTGTGGTTTTGGACAGTCTGGCTATAATGTGTCTTGGAGAAGGTCTTCTTGGCTTGTATTTCAGCATTTTATCTGAGAGCCCTCACATAAGGTCAAGTGTGAATTTTAAACCTGTAGCATCATGTTAGCCTTCAAAAGTTTTTAGTTTTAGTAGCATTTCAGATTCTGAATTTGGGGATTAGCGATGGTTAACCTGTAGTAAAATGTGAGAATAAAGAAATCAGATAAAGATGAAATTTATAATCAAAAGGGAAGTAGAACATAAAGATCCAGAAAACTCTCAGCCTGCCATGTAAAGAATAAAAATGTGGGAACCAGCAGTTAGCATAATGGCTATGTCGCTGGACTCCCACGTAGTCGACCGTGGTTCATGTCCCGGATCCGGCGGCTTAAAACTCACGCCAGGCGCGTGTGCATGCATTCCCAAGATCCCGAGAGGAGGATGGAGGAGAAGGGATTGCGGCGTGACCATCCCCTCTGGGAGGTGATTTCTTGCTTTCTGTCTCTACGTCTCTCTCTGTCTGTCTGGCGAGCGCACGCGCTCTATGGTGAAAACCTCTCCAAAAAAAAAGAATAAAAATGTGTATTTTGGAGAGAAAATTACATGTGTGGCCAAGCTACCCTTTAGTAAGTATATTAGGATGGAGAAAAGGAAGCCAGGTACTATTCTCCAAGAAAATAGGGAATGATCCCAAAGGCATCTAAGAGATCTTCAAGGATGCCCCTCCCATCGTTGTTCCAGAGTGCCAAGGCTTTGAGGGCAGAACAGTTTCAAGGAGGAGCCTAGGGCAGCAGTGAAATTTTAGGGCTTATTGTTCAAGGCTGCCTCAAATCTCTGTTCCCTGCATTCTGATGCAGAGTTTCTTGGATTCCCCAGCTGGGACTCAAGTAGACCCAGGATAGAATGAATATACTTTACTTGTGAGAAGGACATAAATTTGGGGTGGTGGGGCAGGGGTGGAATTCCATAGTTGTGGTAGTATCTTCTCCAAAATTCATATTGAGACTTAATCCCTGTACAACAGTTTTAAGTGGTGTAGCCTTTAGGAAATGCTTAAATCATGATTTTCACCCTTATAGAAAGACTTGAGGCTAACGTAATGGCTATGTTGCTGGACTCCCACGTAGTCGACTGTGGTTCACATCCTGGACCTGGTGGCTAAAACTCACACCGGGCGCATGTGCGTGCATGCCCAAGATCCCAAGAGGAGAATGGAGGAGAAGGGATTGAAGCGTGGCCATCCCCCCTGGGGGGTGATTTTTCACTTTCTGTCTCTCTGTTTCTCTCTGTCTTTCTGGCAAGCACTCACGTCCTATAGTGAAAACCTCTCAAAAAAAAAAAAAAGAAAGAAAGAAAGAAAGACTTGAGGCTGAAGAAAGTGCCCTCTTGCCTTTCATTACCTTCCACTATATGAGGAAATAGCATTGCTCTCCTCTGGACGATACAGGAAGGCACCGTCTTGAAAGCAGAGAGTAGCCTTCAGCAGACACCAGTCCTGCTGCCGCCCTGGTC
>NW_006160079.1:923252-945874 GCF_000334495.1 Tupaia belangeri chinensis | reverse complement strand
CCCCGTTTATTTGAGATTCCCCAGCCTGTAAAACTTAAAAAAAATAAACTTCCATTATTTATAAATTACCGACTCTGTGGCATTTTGTTATAGCAGCACAGACTAAGACACTCATTCCCACTTTTTTACTCTCCATAATCTCCACTGTATCCCCAAAAGGAAATAATATACTCATAACCACTCCATACAGGAAAGATCCTGAAAGAGCTGTGAGGCTAGTGAATAAACACAATGGTGAAGGCTGTAGGGTGACGAAGTGCAAAATGACAGAGCAGAGTCAGGGGCATGGGAAGAGCTAGGCCTTTCAGTTACCTGGGCAATGTATGCTCCAGAAGATCCAGGAGGGCTGGCTTGAGTAGAAAAGCAACCTCCCAAAAGTTAATTTGATGTAAGAGAGAAAAGCATGGTAAACTCTTAATTAGCTATGAAAGGCACAGACTTTTTCTCTGATGAGTTCTCCTGTGGAATATTAGTTTTCTAAAAGTTCCTTTTGCCCTAAAGCATTCTATTGCCTCCTCATCAGAATGATTCTTCCAAAAGGATACTAGCCAGCTACAGTTGCTCAGGGTTACCAGGTCAGCAGGTAAGAGAGTTAGGATAGTTCTGTGCAGCACATTTGCTTGCTAGAAACACAACTGACAGTCCTTAGACCAACGGTGGGCATTAAAGCTTTGGTCATCTCTGTTAAGAAAATCTTGGTAAGATCTGGGATAAGGAGTGGTGGCAGATGTCTCTCCAGGCCTGACTAGTAATTACCAGGATTAGAGACAAACGTAACTCTTGGATACTTCTTGAATGTTTGGGTCATTTACAACTGGAGGCTGCATACCCTTAACCCAGGGTTATTAGCCAGTGGCCAGCAACAAGGGATCCAAAGAAAATATCAAGGACACCTCAAACTCGAGTTTCTTTCTGGATTGGTTACCCATTATAACAATGGCTATTGGTTCTTTAGCTAATGGCCCTCATCTGTCCTCATCCTCAGCCAGAAATCTAAGCACTCCCAACTTTCTCTAGCCTAGTGAAAACCTCTCAAAAAAAAAAAAAAAAAGAAAGAAAGAAAGAAAGACTTGAGGCTGAAGAAAGTGCCCTCTTGCCTTTCATTACCTTCCACTATATGAGGAAATAGCATTGCTCTCCTCTGGACGATACAGGAAGGCACCGTCTTGAAAGCAGAGAGTAGCCTTCAGCAGACACCAGTCCTGCTGCCGCCTTGATCTTGGATGTCCCAGCCTGTAGAACTGTAAAAAAATAAACTTCCATTATTTATAAATTACCGACTCTGTGGCATTTTGTTATAGCAGCACAGACTAAGACACTCATTCCCACTTTTTTACTCTCCATAATCTCCACTGTATCCCCAAAAGGAAATAATATACTCATAACCACTCCATACAGGAAAGATCCTGAAAGAGCTGTGAGGCTAGTGAATAAACACAATGGTGAAGGCTGTAGGGTGACGAAGTGCAAAATGACAGAGCAGAGTCAGGGGCATGGGAAGAGCTAGGCCTTTCAGTTACCTGGGCAATGTATGCTCCAGAAGATCCAGGAGGGCTGGCTTGAGTAGAAAAGCAACCTCCCAAAAGTTAATTTGATGTAAGAGAGAAAAGCATGGTAAACTCTTAATTAGCTATGAAAGGCACAGACTTTTTCTCTGATGAGTTCTCCTGTGGAATATTAGTTTTCTAAAAGTTCCTTTTGCCCTAAAGCATTCTATTGCCTCCTCATCAGAATGATTCTTCCAAAAGGATACTAGCCAGCTACAGTTGCTCAGGGTTACCAGGTCAGCAGGTAAGAGAGTTAGGATAGTTCTGTGCAGCACATTTGCTTGCTAGAAACACAACTGACAGTCCTTAGACCAACGGTGGGCATTAAAGCTTTGGTCATCTCTGTTAAGAAAATCTTGGTAAGATCTGGGATAAGGAGTGGTGGCAGATGTCTCTCCAGGCCTGACTAGTAATTACCAGGATTAGAGACAAACGTAACTCTTGGATACTTCTTGAATGTTTGGGTCATTTACAACTGGAGGCTGCATACCCTTAACCCAGGGTTATTAGCCAGTGGCCAGCAACAAGGGATCCAAAGAAAATATCAAGGACACCTCAAACTCGAGTTTCTTTCTGGATTGGTTACCCATTATAACAATGGCTATTGGTTCTTTAGCTAATGGCCCTCATCTGTCCTCATCCTCAGCCAGAAATCTAAGCACTCCCAACTTTCTCTAGCCCCTAAAACATCAGCCCCATTTCTACTCCCCAACTATGAGCCCCAGTTCCCATCTAAGAGACCTGGTGCTCACAGATTTTTCAGTTCAAACAAGCCTTTGAAAACCTTGAGAGTGAGGGAATAGATTAAATTATCTAAAGGACATTGTGGTTAGAGAAAGGTGGTGGGGCACCTCATAGTGTCCCACACTTTCCTGCCCTGGAGAAGCTCAAGACCCAAGGAAAAAATCAGGTCCCCCAAAGTTGTCCCTGGGTCCATTGACAACTCTCCCAGGCTCCCGGGTTTCTACCTGGATCTTCCAGAGATTTCATTTCCTTCCTTCCAACAAAACACATGACCTTCTCCAAGTCAAATGAGACCTGCACTGAGGGCTGGTAATGACAGATGGTTAGTGAACTTGGATGCTCTTTATCCTGTCCTGTAGCTTGGGTCTAATCATCTGTGGTAACTAGCAGTAAACAGTAACTCTATCCAGTTGTTGAGACCAAAAGTCTTGGAGTCATCCTTGACTAATCTTTTTCTTTTTTTTTTTCTTTTTTTGTTTTTTAGAGATAGAGAGAGAGAGATGATAACAAAAATGAGAAATCACCCACTGGCAGCAGGAGGCAGGGATGATGGCCACATCACAATTCCTTCTCCTCCATTCTCCTCTTGGGATTTTGGGCACACAAACAATTGAACTGACGCAATTTTCTTTTTTTAAAATTTATTTTTTATAATTTAATCACTCTGTATCATTGCAGCATGCTAAATTAATTTTTTCATCATGAATACATTGCGTATCAAAGACATTACCATAAACATTACAATCAACAGACTTCTTTCCATTTTGGGTCCCTTAAATATTTTGCTTCTTTCTTTATCCCTTGATTCCCTCCCTCTCATGCTCCCCTACTTCTCACCCTCCTCACCCATGGTCTCCAATATCATCACAGCTTTTCATGCTTTTATACCTTCCAATCATTCACTTTCTGCCATAGAATGCTGACATTTGGTATATTGTGAGTGGGGACAAATAATGTCTCTCTTTCATTGTCTGACTAGCTTCACTTAGCCATAAATCTCCCATATTTGACCACTTTCTTTTTTTAAAAATTACATATTTAATAATGCTTTATATATACTTTTATCTTTTTAAAAATCTTATAAATTCAATCACATTTAGCTTGTAAAGTGAATTTACCCAACTTGAATACACTTCACAGAAGTTCAGTTGAGAATACTATACACATTATAGTAATCCATTTCTGTGTCCTATAAATGTCTTGCCTCTTTGTTTTTCCCCTTAATTTCTTTCCTCACATTCTCTCCCTTCTCCTATCCTCTTCCCACACTGTCTCCAGTATCCATAACCATTTTCTATGCTTCTATGCCTTCTAATCATTCAGTTTTCACCATAGTGTGCAATTGGTACATATTAAGTGAAGACATAAAATGTCTCATGTTCATAGCCTGGCTTGCTACAGTCAGCAGTAAATATTCCATATTATTCTACTTTCTATCAAATACCAGTATGGAATACAGCACACTTTATCGATCCTTTCATCTGTTCATGGACATTTGGGTTGTTTCCATGTCTTAGCAATTGTGAATAATGCTGCAATAAACATAGATGTGCAAGCACTTTTCGAACTGAGCATTCTCCTGTCCTTTGGGTAGTTACTCAGGCGTGGAATTGTGGATAATATGGTAGTTCTATTTGTATATCTTTGAGGAACCTACATATTGTTCTCCACAGTGCTGTGCTAATTTACATCCCCACCAACCATGTAGGGGAGTTTCCCTTTCATCACAGCCTCGCCAGAACTTATCATTTTTTTAGTCTTAACCATTCTCCAACAATTAATGTTTTGCTGTCTATCTCTTTTAGATCTAGCAATCTGTCCTTCACATATTTAGGTGCTCCTGAGTTGGGTGCATAGATATTTATAAATGTTATATATTCTTGAAGAATTGGCCTTTTTCTACCAAATAATATCCTCTTTATGTCTCTTCTTATAGTTTTCGTCTTAAAGCCTGTTTTGTGTGAAATCGGTATCATGACTCCAGCTCTGTTTTGGTTTCCATTTCCATGGAATACATTTTTCCAGTCCTTCCCTTTTAGTCTATGCATGTCTTTATCCATGAGGTGCATTTCTTGTATGCAACAGAAAGATGGTTTCCATTTTGGGGTTGTTTTGTTTTGTTTTGTTTTTATACATTCAGCCAATCTGTGTCTCTTAATTGGAGAATTAATACATTTATATTCAATGTTATTATTGATATTTCTGGACTTCTCCCTACCATTAAGCTGATCATTTTTTTGGTTGTTTTTAATTCTCTCATTTCTGTCTGTTTTGTTTTTGTTTTTGTTTTTGTTTTTGTTTTTAGTTTTTCTGGTATAGCACTTCCTTCAGAATTTCTTGAAGAGCTGGTCTGATATTGGTAAATTCTTTCAGGTTTTATCTGAGAATGTTTATCTTTTCTTCTTCCTGGGTATAGTAATATTGGTTGAAATCATTTCTCTCTTAACACTTTGAATATATCTTCCCATTCTTTCCGTGGTTGCATTGTTTCCAGTGAAAAGTCCGATGTTAGCCTGACAGGATAACCTTTGTAAATAACTTGATATTTCTCTCTTGCCAGTTTTCGTATCTTGTCTTTATCTGTTATTTTGGCCAGTCTGGCTATGATGTGTCACGGAGAGGATCTTCTTGGGTTGATTCTATTTGGGGTCCTTTGTATTTCTTGGTCTGGATGTTTGAGTGCTTCTTTAGACTTGGAAATTTTTCTTCTAGGATTTTGTGGACTAGATTATCAATGTCCTTATTAGCTTCTTCACCTGCTGTGATACCAATTATTCACATGTTTGGATGTTTAATGGTATCTAGTATTTCTTTTATATTGTCCCTCTTTTTTCATTGTTTTCAGTCTTTCTGGTAATTTTTTCTGGGTCAGAGGTTTTGTCTTCTACATCTGATAGCAAATCTTCTGTATGACCTAATCTGCTTTTAATACTTTCAAAGGAAGTTTTGATTTCCTGTATTATGCCATTCATCTTCAACAGTTCCATTTGATTCTTTTTTATACTATCTAATTCTTTCCAATACTGGAAGGACCTTCTCATCTCATGGAGCTCATTGTCTCTTTTCTTTTGCATCTTATTTACTTTGTCACTATGAATATTTCAGTTGTTTATCTGATATTCCTATGAGTTCCACTGTATTGTCTATGGATAATGAGGAATTGTTTTTAGCCTTTCGGGTGGGTGAGAAGTTTTCTTGATTTCTCATATTTCTAATGCCTATGCCTGGTTTCTTGTCATCTGGTGGATTATATGGTTCTTCCTAACTTCTTGGAGTCAATTCTGCACTATTGTCACTGGGAATGGATATCCCAATGGCCTCCCAGTTTCTTGAGAACAGGTGCACCTGGGGCTGAGCAGCAGGTTTTTGGCTGGAAGCAGTCAGGAGACAGTGGAGTTCCCAAGACAGACACCCTTTGGCCTCTGTCATTCCAATGCCTCCTGCCACTACCAGGCAATGGGCTGGAGATGAGGTCAGAGAAGGGAGCTGGAAGCAGGAAGTTCTGTGCGTCTGAAAGTGGTTAGGAGACAGTTTTGCTTTTATATTATAGTACACCACTACAGACACATACAAAAAGGCATAATCATCTAATTAAAATGTTTTTCCTTCATAAGGCATATTTGTCATCCTGAAAACTATAAAAAATATTAATGAAAGTCATGTTACATATTTTAAAAAATAAAGCAAATTTATCCCATTGCCCACCTTACTGGAAAAAGAGAGATAAAAATTCTGGTACATTAGGAAGTTAATGATGAAAAAGATGGGTTCAAAATCATGTCAGTATATTCCGGTATAAAACCAAATGACACAAATGCTTTAAATGTTTATGAAAGCAGTTATATATTTCTCTGTGGATTTGGCAGAAGCCAATATACAATGAATTACTTACCACTTTCTATCAAATGCCAGGATCTCATTGTTTTTTATGGTTGAGTAATATTCTTTAGTGCATATGTTCCATACTTTTTCAAT
Organism: Tupaia belangeri chinensis; assembly: GCF_000334495.1. Taxonomy (NCBI): domain Eukaryota; kingdom Metazoa; phylum Chordata; class Mammalia; order Scandentia; family Tupaiidae; genus Tupaia; species Tupaia belangeri. The sequence continues at coordinate 939,608 of NW_006160079.1, read as the reverse complement.
TCATTCATCTGTTCATGTACACTTGGATTGGTTCCATATCTTAGCAATCATGAATAGTGCTGTAATAAATATGGGTGTGTAAATGTTTTTCCAACTGAGCATTTTCCTATCCTTTGAGTAGATACTCAAGAGTGGAATTCCTGGATCATATGGTAGTTCTATTTGTATATCTTTAAGGAATCTTCATATTGTTCTCCACAATAGCTGTACTAATTTACATTTCCATCAACAGTGTAGAGTTCCCTTTTAACAACAGCCTCACCAGCACTTAAAATTTTTTATTTTTTTAAACTTAGTCATTCTGACTAGGGTTAGGTGGAAGCTCATTGAAGTTTTTTTTTTTTCCTTGAGCCATTATATACTTTTTTACTTTTTGTGGCCTGCTTAGTATTTCCAGAGCTCACTTTACCTCATACTAACAACAACAAAAGAAAAGGAAAACAAAAAGAAAAAAGAACAAAACTGTACAAACAGTAATAGTAACACATAAGGAACTGACACTAAGGACTAAGATAGGTTTTAAAATGTGTGCAAAGACATTAATACATACAAAGATTTTCCTGGACACACTGAATTTGCCTCAAGTTTTCATTTTCAAACTAAACTAGGTGAATAATACAAAAGCCAAAGAATGATTTAGAAGTTAAAATCATTTAGGAACATTCTTTAAGGCAGCCACAGAATCAACGAGATGTATTATGGCCCATTCTATGTCATCATTAAATGGCAACTATGCATTTGGGTAAATCTAATGATACAACTATTATAGTTTCAGATTGAAGTTGCTTCACAACATAGATTTAAAATGTAGTCTGTGATGCTTTATGAGTTTAGTTACACTTCCAAAACTGAAACATGTAAAGAACATTTTTCAAATTTGACTTTCTAGAAGGTGACCCTATTGATAACTACAGGACACGAACAGCATTTCACACAACCCAGAATCCTGCTTAATCAATGTGGTGTCCCCAGAGCACATCTGGCTGTTTTTTTTGGTACTATTATAGTCATGCATAAATGTTTTTAGGACTCCTAAGATAAATGCACACAAACACACAGATGTATTTTTAAAGAAAATACATGCTAACAAAAAAGAATGCTATCTAGATATCAAAACTAAATTGTCTTTGAATTATACCTGTAGTTACTATGATATTTATTCTTCTGTCATTTTGGTGTTTTCACTGCTTAAAAGTAATATAAGTCAATTGACAATGAAGCTAATATTTATAAAATATAGAGAAAGATTTTTTCGTCTGTCCAAAATATTGGCAGACTCATAACAACACACCAAAAGTAAAGCATTGACATTTAATTTAAAAATTAAAATGTCACAAGATGTCCATAAAGCTCTAAAATAAGTGATTTTAACCAAGCAGCATAAAGTTTGTATTTTCTCTATTTTCTAAGCAGCCCATATTTTCGCACTCTCAATTTCTAAAGAGTTTGGGTCAAAGAACTTTATCTACTTTGAGATTTCTGTTTTACTCTCTATCCCTAAACTCAGTGCCATACCAAGCAATTTGCAAACATCTATTTTTAAAAATTATGGGACTGGTAGGTGGCATGGTGGTTAAGGGTACTGGGCTCCCACATGGCTGACTTCAGTTCAAGTCCTGGACCTGGCGGCTTGCTTTCTTGCTTTCTTTCTCCCTTTCAGTTTGTCCCTCTCTGGTCAAATTAAAATAAAGAAATAAAAGTTAAATAAAATTCTTTAAAATAATTAAAATGCCATCTCATAGATAGCTATTTACTTTAGGAATAAAATATAAAACTGTACTACTAAATCAAAAGAAAAATCTCAGATTTTTCTACAGGCTGCAGAAGAGAGAAATAGATGATTTTTACAGGCCACACAGCTAGAGAAAAGAGTTAATTAAAGGGATCACAGTACTAGAAGTCTTAAAGTATCATGCCTTTTGTAAGGCTTTTCATAAATCATCATAGAAGTTGGTTAAAATGCTGGCCATGGTCATGTCTACTGCAGTCTGAGGAATCATCCCACATAGATCTGTCTGAATATAGTCTGTCAAAAAACTCTTGCTCTGATGGTCTTTAAGTGGAACACAAAACCAGCCACAGGGATGGTTATATCCATGAACAAATTCTGGTCTCTTTTTACTCTAGTCAAGACTTATCCCACAGGATAAAAGTCCTTCTTCATAGCCCACAGTGTTGGAGAAATCAACAAACTCTCTTGGGGAAATTATATTCCAAAGCTGACCAGCAGTAGTGCAACACATCACATAACAATTCTCTTCCAAATGCTCCAAAATATCCAATGAAGTCATCAAGCTGTCCCAATACAGGCAACAGGATCCTGGGAATATATGGTCTATTACACTATTTACAATTTTCATCTATAACACCTTGAGCTTTATAGAGATATCCATTAAATTCTTATGAGGGTTTTGTCTAAATCAACATAATTTCTTGGTTTCTCATATTTCTTGTGCCTTTACACTGATTTCTTGTCATCTGATATATTATACATTTCCTCCTAATTTCTTGGATTTAATTCTGTAATTTCAGAGGAAAAGATTTGCTCTATTTCTCTGGTGTGTTCCTCAAAGAAGGTCTCATGTTCTGATCAGAGAATGGTGCATATAGCCAGCTTGAGATGCTTGATTCCTCCCGAGATTTTCAAGACCAAGTGTACCTGGGGCTAAGCTAGAAGATATAGCTAAAGGAAAGATAAAATCTGACAAGAAGCTCATTGTGTGAATCAGTTAAATATGAAGTCTCCTTCCTTGGAGGAGAGGTATTTTCTTGCTTTCCCAAATTTCTTGTGGTCCTGTGGTGATTTCTAGTCATCTGGTGGATGGTGTGTTTCTTCCTAATTCTTGAAGTTCAGTCTGAATGTTCAGGAACGAGCAGAAAGAGGTGGTCTAGAATTTCCTTGCTGTTCTGTTGTGATCACTTTGTGCAGCAGATTCAGTAGATATTGAGGAATATGTTAACCCTAATAGTATCAGTGCCCTTAGATCCAGAATCTAGAAACACAGTAAATGGATACTGAGGAGCGGAGAGACAAAGAAAAAAGAAAACGAAACAGAGAGAGAGAAAAAAACAACAAAGAAACAGAAAAAAAAGAAAAAAAATAAACTAAAAAAATTATCATTATTGTTTTCTTTTCTTTTTTTTTTTTTAAAGCACAAAATAGAAAACTGGGAAGTGAGAAAGTGTGCCATGGCAAATCACTGCTTCACAGGAGCCATGAGGAATCTTCTCCTGAAGGCCTGTCTCTCACTTCTCCTGCCTGGGTGGGAAGAACAGAGGGGATTATTAACAAGACAAAAGGCAGAGCTGAAAGTAAGAGAAAACTTTACCTTTTAAAAATTTTTTTAAAAGGAAAAATTACAAAAAATCAGAAGACAGAAGCATGGAGAGACAGAGACAGAGAAACAGAGACAGAGATAGAAGGCTAGAGGAGCTCCCTACCACTCCAGCTTGTTTGCTGGAGGCTGAATTGTCAGTAAGAAATCTTCATTTCTCTTTTACCCTGAAATCACTACTTCGCAGGAGTCATGAGGAGTCTCCAGATGGACTTTTAATGGTGGAAATTCAGGGCCTATGGCAGGCTTGAAGAGACACTTTTTTTGGAACAAGTGGGGCTTTGGAAGTTCCTTGAGTCACACTCCAATCCCCAAGCTCATACTACCTAGCACCAGTTCATTTATTTGACAAGTATTTATTGGGCACTTATATTTTTTATGAGATTCTGTGTTTAGTGCCAGGGCTCTGCTTCCAAGGAAGAGCATTTAAACCCTGACCTTGGCTTTTCATTTTATTTCCCCCTTCCCCCCCCCCCATTTTCTAACTATGAGTATCAGAAAGAAGTAGAGGAAAATAGGTGTAGAGAAATAGGAGGTAGGCAGAGGTAGGCAAGAGACCAGGACATCCCAGCATCCTCCTGTGGAGGTGAGGTAAGTTCTCAAGCCTTTACTTCCCACTTCAGCCTAAGGAGGTACTGACAATAGCTCTTGTGCAGAGCCTAATGAAGTAGAACCTGACACTTGACATACTGCCTGAGGGACACATACGGCCACCTGGCTTGGAGATTGGCCCTGAGCTTTTCTGCACACATTAATTTTCCTTGGATTAGTGAGCACTCTCAAATTAGTAGGCTGGCCTGCCTTGCTGTTGAGTGTGGGCTGGCTTTACTGGATGCCAACAAGTGAGGAGGAATCTGCCATTCCTACTGAAGCTGCCTAGGATAGCTTATGTAACCTACTGTTCAATTTCAAGTCTATTAACTTGACTCATAGCACCTGGAGCATTCTGAGAGAGTTCTGACAAAAGCCTCTGTATAATTGCTTTTATTTCTCATACCTTTTCTTCACATTCCTTTCCTTAATAACCTTTCTCCTTTCTGTCCTAATCTTTCTTTCCCATCTCTCCACCCAGCATTCACTGAGAACTGGTAGATCCTTTGCTGGGCTCTAAACCCAGAGCTGAATAAGACCCAGACTCTACCCAACAGGAGCTCAAAATCCACGCAGAATTAAAATATGGAAATTGTTTCAATACTTGGTGGTAACTGACAAATCTGAGGTAGACATCTGGTGTAAGGGGACACATACTTAAGCCCAGTCAGAAGAGTGAGGGGTGGGCAGTGGGTGAGGGAAGCCAGGGTAAGGTCAGCTTCCTGGAGGATACAGTCTCTTTTTATAAAACACACACACACACAAAACACCTTTTGCTATAGGAACCAGCAGTTAGCGTAATGGCTATATTTCTGGACTCCCATGTAGTCAACTGTGGTTCGAGTCCTGGATGTTGTGGATTAAACTCATGCTGGGCACATGTGCGGCCATGCATGCCCAAGAGGAGAATGGAGGAGAAGGGATTGTGGCGTGTCCATCCCCCCCGGGGGGTGATTTCTCACTTTCTGTCTGTCTCTGTCTTTCTGGCAAACGCACACTATAGCAAAAACCTCTCAAAAAAAGTTTGCAATGGAGCATTTGCACTCACTGGTGGTAGCAGGGACAGGAGTAAAGAGAGGAGTAAAGAGGGAGGTAAAGAGAAATTTCTCAAGGGAGATGGCCATACAACAATCCCTTCTCCTCTATTCTCTTCTTGGGATTTTGGGCATACACACATAAATACCCAGGGAGTTTTTTAAGCCACTGGGTCTGGGACTAGAACTGCTGTCAGCCACATGGAATCTGGCCACCTTAATCTCCATCTGCTGGCCCCAGGAGGCCCAGTCATAAAAGTCTTTAAAGGTAAGTAGTAATTAGCCAGGCAATGAGGAAGTGTGAAGAAGCCATTCTAGCTGATGGGACAGCATGAGTGAAGACAAGAGGCTGGAGATTTGTGCTGGTGGCAGGCCCAGAGAGTCACATATGGTATGTCAAATCAGTGTTTCCCAAACTAGGTTCTGTAGAACACTGTGTTCTATAATATGGGGTGAAGGAGGAGCTGGTGACAAAGAAGTGGAGCAACAGGCTTACTCTAGGCCCCAGGACCCATTAGCAGAGTGAGTATGCGGATAAGTCCTAAAATAAAGATATCTCTTTTAATCTGTTGAATTCAGCATTCCCCTAACTTATTTGCCCTCGTAACCCTTTTTGTCACCAGATCTTAGTAACCATCCCAGGCCACATAGTTTGGGAAATGTTGCTATAGACGCTAGGGACCCAGCAGAGGGTTTTAGGCTGGGAGTGACATAAGTGGGCCTGTGTTTCAGAAGGCTCTTCCTGGACCCTGTGTGACTTGTGGTCTGGAAAGGGAGACTGGAGTAGCAGGAGAGAGACTCCTGCCATTGTCAGGCCAGAGAAATGAGAGTCTCACCCATGTGAGGGTGTAGTGGTCATGGTAATGGCAATGAGGTATATATCATCTTTGAGTTAGTCCTAACCTGTGCACCCTGAGACTTTCCCACAGCCCCAGACTGAGCTTCCTAGGTCAGTCCAGTCCCATCCTAGGTTGGTCTCTGCACTGCCCTCTGGCCCCCTTCTATACATGCTTCTCAGTCCTGGCTCCTCCAGACTGCCTGGGATGCCAGTGTCACGGGGCACATGAAGACGCTGGCTTCCGTGCCTCTCTTTATCCTGAAATCTTGAAAAACTGGAGACCCATGAAGCTCACACTTCTCCCTAATGAAATTTGCAGCCAGGATTAGGCTGGCCCCAGGCTCGCTTCTCTTTCATGAAGCACTTATGATTTCCCACTATAGTGACTTCATTGGAAAGCCAAGCTGAACTGATGTAGTGATGAAGTGGAGAGGGTAGAGGTCTGGGATAGAGGGAGGTGAAAATAGCAGCTCTTCTCCCCATGGACCTATCTCACTTCTTCATCTTGGTAAAGTGTGGAGTCAAGGTCATAGACAGAAACCCCCTGCCATATTTCTGTGGACTGTGCTAAAGGCCATCTTTACCCACACAAACCCATACAGTGTAGACTGAAGAAGGGGCCCAGGCTTACAGAGACCTAGGCTGGCCCAAGTGCTCGTAAAAGAGAGCAAATATCCAGTGACTCTCATCTACTTACTCAAAGGTTGATGTGTGCATGTACATGTGAATGTGCACATGCATGCACGCACACAGGTGCAGGACATTTTGACCTGACTACATTGATAGATCCATCTGGACACCAGGAACATTTTGTTCTGACTGCTTTAATGGAGTGGTTTTGACACAGAGACATTTTTACAAGGCCTAAAATTAAACCATTAAACTTTCAGCTTTAAAAATAAAATGAGTACTGGGACCAGCAGTTAGTGTAATGGCTATGTTGCTGGACTCCCATGTAGCCAACCGTGGTTCGAGTCCCAGACCCGGTGGCCTAAAACTCACACCAGGTGCATGTGCATGTGAGTCCAAGATCCTGAGAAGAGAATAGAGGAGAAGGTATTACGGCATGGCTACCCCCCCTGGGGGGTGATTTCTCACTTTTTTCTTTTTTGAGAGGTTTTTGCTATAGGGCGAGTGCACTCGCCAGACAGACAGAGACAGAGAGACAGAAAGTGAGAAATCACCCCCCCCCCAAGGGGGATGGCCACACCGCAATCCCTTCTCCTCCATTCTCCTCTCAGGATCCTGGGCACACACACACACGCCCAGCGTGAGTTTTAAGCCACTGGGTCCGGGATGCGAACCACGGTCGACTACATGGGAGTCCAGCGACATAGCCATTACGCTAACTGCTGGTCCCCTCACTTTCTGTTTCTCTGTGTCTCTCTGTCTTTCTGGCGAGGGCACGTGCCCTATAGCAAAAATCTCTCCAAAAGTAAATAAATAAATAAAATAAAATGAGTAGAATCAACCAGTGCCATTTGCAAAGGACGTTTTTACCCTATCACTTAACCTCACTCCTGTGGGTAACCTTTGCTCTGATGCAGATTGGTGGAGGAATTAAACGGTGAGAGGGGGCTATTCAGGGTTGTCTGTCACCTAACAAGAGAAATGTAATTTTATGTTGGGATACGGCCACCTGGGCACAGTGTGTGCAATGGCTCTAGCAGAGTGGTTCTCAAAATGTCTTCAGTGTTAGGATGGATTGTATTATGGTCATGAATGGAAACCATTGGTTATGGGCATATGTTCACACAGAAAACAACCTCAGGCTCAAAAGCTCACAGGTGCTCATGCACAGACATGCATATGCCTGCACAAACACACATCTCTTCCCCTATTTCATTGACTAGTTGTGTAAGCCCAGCTTGTGTGGCATTGTGGTTGCCCAGCCTCTACTGGAATTAGGCTGTGTGGTAGGAACACCAGTCACAGGACAAGGGCAAAGGCAGGTAGGTGCTGATAGCCCTTCAAAATGTGGGGTTAGGATGAACTGTTTGTCTGGGTGCTGGTGGGTCTGATTGTTGCTAGAGATGGACTGGAAGACATGCTGGAGACAGGACCTAGGCCCAGCTACTGACCACACTGTAGCCCTTGTCTTGGGCTGAGTCATAGACACGGTCAGTCCCACAAGCAGGCAACGGCACATGTTTGAGGCTAGCAGGCAGGCAGGATGTTCTCAGGGCTCTGAGCATGATATTGTCCTCAGGTCCCCCATGTTGTAAGAGAGGAAGACAGCCTTTGTAGGAGAGGGAAGGCAGGGGACCTGCTTCTACAGCTCAGCCTTGTGTGACACCATCTGCTGGGGGATGTGGAGAGGAAGGAAGGAGACAGAAGGGCTATGGCTTTCAGACTGAACTGAGGTGCTGGTCCATACAGCTTCCCAGGATAGGCCTTCTAAGGAGACTGCCTTGTCAGGGAGCAGGACCAGAGGTGCACATTCTCATCTCACTCAGGCCAGGCCCAGCCAAGTTATGTGGAGAGGGCAATATCTTCTTGCTGGATCTCAAAAGTCTTCATACAGGTCCCTTCCCCTCCTTCATATGTAATAGGTACACATGGAGGGGGATTGGCCTGATATAGGGCACTGTCTCTCACATCTACCCCACTTTCTCCACCACACATACACAAATGTGCATCATGCCATCCAACCAGAACCTTCTCTTGTTCTTAGAGGACCATCTCACTGCCTGCTGACCTCCCATGCTTGTGGGGAACTCTGCTTGAGGTTAGGCTAGCCACTGGCATTCTCAGTTCTATTTTCCCTGAGGTTTTGGTAGCTTCTTCTACCCCGTCATCTGACACTGCTCTCAAGTTTCTGTAGGGCCCAGGTACTTATAGAACCACCATGTTACCTGAGATCTGAGGGACTATGATCACAGCAGTAGAGGTATGTCTCCAGTACTGCAGCCAGAATAAGCCAGCCCTGAGAGATTCCAGGAAAGCACATATCCTGAGGGTAGAGAAGAAGACCCGCCCCCCCAGGTCCTACTCCCTATCTACTGCCAAAGACCATTCAGCCACTCTGGTACCATTTGGTGTCTCCTTGGATAATTGAGTTAAAAATATTCCCAAACCAGGCTGGCCTCATAACCTAGTGGCTAAGGGAACCAGATCCCACTTGGCTAAGCTTGGCTCAAATCCTGGCCTCAGTGGCTTAAAAAAAAAGCATGTCAGATGAATGTGTGTGTGTGTGCCTCGGATCCCAACAGGGTGGAGAAATGGGAAAGAGATTGCAGTGTGACCATGCCCCACTGGGGGACGCTTTCTCTCCAGACTGAACTGAGGTGCTGGTCCATAAAGCTTCCCAGGATGGGCCAAGGCGACTGCCTTGGCAGTCTCTATCTCTCTCTGCTGAGTTTATATGCCCTCTGAAAATTTAAGAAAAAAATCATTAAACCTTCCTAAACTTCCCTCTATTTCTAGGTAAATGGGTTCCTTCCATTTGTCTTTCACAACTCTTACTGTCAGGAAGTTCTTCCTGATGTCTTACTCAAATTGTTCATGTAATCAGTTGAACATTATGAAGTATGGCTCAGCACTGAATTTTTCCCAATTACACTAAGTTCGGGTCTTTCTGGGAGGCCTTGAGGGAAGATGGTACTTTAGGCTGTTAGGTAAACACAGAACTGAAAATGGGTATCCCTATGGAGCTCCTTAGAGAGGACTGGCCGTGGCTCACACTAAGATGCTGCAAGGGAGAATAATAATAATGATGATACAATGATGAGATTGTATAGTCTAGTGTATAAAGGCACAACCTCTACAGAGCAACTCCTTGAGTTTGAATGCTGGCGCTTTCATTGTATTTAACTTGGGGCAAAGTACTTCACCTCTCTTTGCCTCAGCTTCTTCATCTGTAAAATGGATATACCAGTACTACTATCCATACCATAGAGTCCTGGTGAGGAGTAAATAGTTAATATTTACTGAGTAATTAGAAGAGTGTCTGGCTGAGAACTTTATGTGGTTAATGAGTAAAAAAAGTAATCGATGCTCTGGATCAAGTATTTACTAGGCACCTGGTGCTTTGCATAGATAATTCTATTTAATGCTCCTACTGCCCTCAGAGGTTGGGACTATACTTAGGCTATTTCATAGATGATAAACTAAGGCCTGGAGAAGGCCAGGAACTAGTCCAGGGTCATTCATGCCAGGCCAGGAACTAGTCCGGGGTCATTCATGCATTAGGTAGTAGGACAGGGCTTCCAGTACAGGCAGCTTAATCTCTAGAACACACAGCCAAATGAGTTTGTTGTGTAACTCTCAAGAGCCATTCTCCACTCTCTGCTTAGGACCAAAGTCAAGGTTAGCCTTTCAATGGCTCCCTCAGACCATCAGGATAAAATTACATTCCTGGCATGAGTGGGTACCTGAAGGTCAATGGCTACATGCTACTTTTGATGAGCATTTGTACTGGCTCAGGTCCCTGGGAGATTGCTTCATCATGGGCATTTCTTTTTTTGAGAGATTTCTTTTTTTTTTTTTTTTGCTGCAGGGCGCGTGTGCTCGCCAGACAGAGAGACAGAGAGACAGAAAGCGATAAATCACCCCCCGGGAGGATGGCCACACCACAATACCTTCTCCATTCTCCTCTCAGGATCCTGGGCATGCACGCACACATGCCCGGCATGAGTTTAAACCACCAGGTCTGGGACTCGAACCACAGTTGACTACATGGGAGTCCAGCGACATAGCCATTCCGCTAACTGCTGGCCCCCATCACGGACATTTCTGACTCTACTAGGGAAATGGCTCTGCCCTCTCTGTGAGTCAATACCTTTTAGATCTTTAGAATGGTCCAGTTCTCCTTGACTACCCTTCTTATTTTACCCATGGGACAACTGAGACTTCAAGGGGAAGAAAGGCTCCAGCCTTGGTCTCACAGAGAGACAGTAATAGAGGAGAAGCCAGAAACCAGCATAACAGATTCCTTCCTGTTCTGAAGCTCTCTCATCTCCAGGAGAATAAAAAAGATTTTACGTCTTGATTGAAAGGTAAGGGCGTAGGAGCCAGCAGGTGGCATGGAGGTTAATGTGGCTAGATCCCACATAGCTGACTGTGGTTCAAGGCCTGGACCCAGCTGCTTGAAAATCAGACTTATCATTTTTTGTTTTTATAATCTTAGACATTCTGACCAGGGTTAGGTGGTATGTCAACGTTGTTTTGATCTGCATTTCCCTTATGCACCCAGTGTGAGTTTAAGCCACAGGGTCTGGGACTCGAAACGCAGTCGACTACATGGGAGTCCAGCAACATAGCCATTACACTAACTGTTGGTCCCTTGATTTCAGTCTTTATTTCTTCGATAGTAGGGGAGTTATTCAGGAGTAGGTTATTTAGTTTCCATGTATTTGGGTAATTTTGAGGATTTCTCTTGAAATTAAAATTAAGTTTAATTCCATCATGGTTGGAGAAGATGCTGGATTTAGTTTTTATGCCTCTGAATCTGTAGAGGCTTGCTTTGTGCCCTATGATGTGGTCAATCTTCAAAAAGATTCCATGTCGGGGTGAGAAAAAGGTGTACCTCATGGCTTTTGGATGGAAAGTTCTATAGATGTCTGTTAAGTCCATTTGATTTCTGGGATCGTTTAGATCCTTGATCTCTTTACCTAGTTTTGCCTAGATAATCTGTCCAGAGGGGATAGTGCAGTGTTGAGGTCTCCAAGAATCAGTGTGTTGCAGTTTATCTCCCCTTTTAGATCTAACAGTCTTTTCCTTCAAATATTTGGGTGCTCCTGTGTTAGGTGCATAGATATTTATAAGCATTATATCTTCTTGATTTATAGAGCCTTTTACTACAATATAGTGCCCTTCATTGTCTCTTTGAACAGTTTTTGTTTTAAAGCCTATTTTGTCGGAAATCAGTATCCCAACTCCAGCTCTTATTTGGTTCTCATTTGCATGGAAAACGTTTTTCCAATCCTTCACTTTGAGTCTATGTATGTCTTTTTCCATGAGATGGGTTTCCTATAGGCAACAGATAGAGCGTTTCTGTTTTGTAATCCATTCAGCCAGTCTGTGTCTCTTGATTGGAGAATTTAATCCATTAACATTTTATGTTATTATCGATGTTACAGGATCTGTACAGACGTTTAAGTTGGTGATTGTCTTAGTTGACTTTTATTTCTTTGTTTCTGGCTGTTAATTCTTTAGTTTCCTTGGAACAGTACTTTCTTCAGGGTTTCTTGAAGAGCTGGTCTGGTGTTGGAAAATTCTTTCAGGTTTTGTTTGAGAAGATTTTAATCTTTTTTTCCCATATGAAGTATAATCTTGCTGGATATGATAGTCTTGGTTGAAATTATTTCTCTCTTAAAACTTTCAATTCATCTTCCCATTCATTCCTTGCTAGCATTGTTTCCGTTGAGAGGTCCAGTGTTAGCCTGATGGGATGACCTTTGTAAGTCACTTCTATTTTCTCTATTGCCAGTTTTAGTATCATGTCTTTATCTGTGGTCTTCGAGAGTCTGGCTAGAATGTGCCTTGGGGAAGATCTTCTGGGGTAGAGTGTTGAGTCTATTTGGGGTCCTTTGTATTTCTTGGGTCTGGATTCTTGAGTGCCTTTCTAGACATAGGAAATTCTCTTCCAGAATTTCATGGAATAGATTTTCTATGCTGTGATTACTTTCTTCACCTTGTTGGATGCCAATTATTCAGATGTTTGGGCGTCTTATGGAAACTAATATTTCTCGTATATTATCCTTGTGTTTTTTAGTTATTTTCTCTACCTTCTTGGTGGTTTTTTCAAGGTCAGAGGTTTTATCTTCTACATTGGAGATTAGGTCTTCTGCATGGTCTAATCGACTTTTAAAACTTTCAAGAGAGTTTTTTGATTTCCTGTATTTCAGACTTCATCACTAATAGCTCCATCTGATCCTTTCTCAGAGTGTCCATTTCTTCTTTCATATCATGGAAGGACTTCTTAATCTCCTGAAGTTCGTAGTCTCTTTTCTGTTCCAACTCATAGAATTTGTTCATCACGAGGTTCTAAATTCTTTCTCTGACATTTTGATGACATCCTCATATTTTAGGACAGAAAGGAGTTACTCTGTTCCTTTGATGGAGACATATTTCCTGAGGCTCTTCTACTTCTGGCAATTAGATGATCTATTCACTTTTGAATATCTCTTAGAAAAAAGTTTCTGCTACTAGGAGCAAGCGTGTATCACTTTTCTGTGAATTGATGTGTGCAGAAGTACCTATCCCGATGTTTTAGTAATGTGGTCTCAAGAGGGGTAGTATATTCTAGATAATCACAGATGGTTCAGTATTGACAAGGATCCCAGGAACCTTCCAATATATTATGAACATTCAAAACTGGGATTCGAGATCAGTCAAATCCCTAAGGAAGAGAGGAGGATGAAGAAGAGAGGATAATGTAAGAGGAAAGAAAAAAGTACAGAGGATATTAAAGAAAAAGTTGCACCCTGCGCAGTAGCATGGTGCACGATTTCACCAGTGGGCTATAGATGGAACAGGAGAACTCCTGCAGGACAGGGACTGGTCTGGTCAGTGGGAAAAGGGGGAGAAAAGAATTAGAAATAAAAAAAAAATAGCAAAGAAGAAAAAATTTGAAAAAATGAGGCCCTGCCTACCTTTAAAGAAGGTGAGGTCCTAGTCTTGGGAGCCTGGGGTGGGAGGAATTCGTGCCCGGCCTCAATGTCCCTTGCAGAAGAAGGGGGCAATAGATGGAATGGGAGAACTCCTACAGGATAACGACCTCTCTGGTCAGTGGGAAAAGGAGAAGAGAATTAGAAATAAAAAAGAAATAGCAAAGAAGAAAAAATTGAAAAAAATGAGGCCCTGCCTACCTTTAAAAAGGTAAGGTCCTAGTCTTGGGAACCTGGTGTGGGTGGGAGGCAGTAGTGCCCCAGCCTCAATGTCTCTTACAGGAGAAGGGAGTTATAGAAGAACAGGAGAACTCCTGCAGTACAAGGACCTGTCTGGTCTGTGGAACAAGAAGAAGAAGAGAACTAGAAAATCAAAAAGAAATAACAAAGAAGAAAAAAAATGAAACAATGAGGCTCTGCCTACCTTTAAAGAAGGTGAGGTCTTAGTCTTGGGAACCTGGTGTGGGTGGGGGGCAGTCATGCCCTGGCCTCAATTTCCCTTGCAGTGAAAGGGGACTATAGATGGAAGGAGAGAACTCCTACAAGACAAGGACCTGTCTGGTCTGTGGGACAAGGGGAAGAAGAGAAATAGAAATCAAAAAGAAATAGCAAAGAAGAAAAAAAATTGAAAAAATGAGGTCCTGCCTACCTTTAAAGAAGGTGAGGTCCTAGTCTTGGAAGCCTGGTGTGGGTGGGAAGAAGTCGTGTCCCGGCCTCAATGTCCCTTGCAGGGGAAGGGGTCTTTAGAAGAACGGGAGAACTCCTGCAGGACAAGGACCTGTCTTGTCTGTGGGACAAGTAGGAGAAGAGAATTAGCAAATCAAAAAGAAATAGCAAAGAAGAAAAAAAATTGAAAAACTGAGGCCCTGCCTACCATTAAAGAAGGTGAAGTCCTAGTCTTGGGAACCTGGTGTGAGTGAGAGGCAGTCGTGCGTCGGCCTCAATTTCCATTGCAGCGGAAGTGGGCAATAGATGGAACTGGAGAACTCCTGCAGGACATGGACCTGTCTGGTCTGTGGGATAAGGAGGAGAAGAGAATTAGCAAATCAAAAAGATATAGCAAAGAAGACAAAAAAAAAAATTGAAAAAATGAGGTCCTGCCTACTTTCAAAGAAGGTGAAGTCCTAATCTTGGGAACCTGGTGTAGGTGGGAGGCAGTCGTGCCCTGCCCTCAATGTCCCTTACAGCGGAAGTGAGCTATAGATGGAACGGGAGAACTCCTGCAAGACAAGGATCTGTCTGGCCAGTGGGACAAGGGGGAGAAAAGAATTAGAAATCAAGAACAAATGGCAAAGAAGAAAAAAAAATGAAAAAATGAGGTCCTGCCTACCTTTAAAGAAGGTGAGGTCCTAGTCTTGGGAGCCAGGTGTGGGTGGGAGGAAGTCATGCCCCGGCCTCAATGTCCCCTGCAGCAGAAGAGGGCAATAGATGGAACAGGAGAATTCCTGCAGGTCAAGGACCTGTCTGGATTGTGGGACAAAGAGGAGAAGAGAATTAGCAAATCAAAAAGAAATAGCAAAGAAGAAAAAAATTGAAAAAATGAGGTCCTGCCTACATTTAAAAAGTTGAGGTCCTAGTCTTGGGAACCTGGTATGGATGGGAGGCAGTAGTGCCCCAGCCTCAATGTCCCTTGCAGGGGAAGGGAGCTATAGAAGAACAGGAGAACTCCTGCAGGACAAGGACCTGAATGGTCTGTGGGACAAGGAGGAGAAAAGAATTAGAAAATCAAAAAGAAATAGCAAAGAAGAAAAAAAATGAAAAAAATGAGGCCCTGCCTACCTTTAAAGAAGGTGAGGTCTTAGTCTTGGGAACCTGGTGTGGGTGGGTGGCAGTCGTGCCACAGCCTCAATATCCCTTGCAGTGGAAGGTGGCTATAGATGGAACGGGTGAACTCCTACAGGACAAGGACCTGTCTGGTATGTGGGACAAGGGGGAGAAGAGAATTAGAAATCAAAAAGAAATAGCAAAGAAGAAAAAAATTGAAAAAATGAGGTCCTGCCTACCTTTAAAAAGGTGAAGTCCTAGTCTTAGAACCTGGTGTGGGTGGGAGGCAGTAGTGCCCCAGCCTCAATGTCCCTTGCAGGGGAAGGGAGCTATAGAAGAACGGGAGAACTCCTGCAGGACAAGGACCTGTCTTGTCTGTGGGACAAGTAGGAGAAGAGAATTAGCAAATCAAAAGGAAATAGCAAAGAAGAAAAAAAAATGAAAAAAAATGAGGCCCTGCCTACCATTAAAGAAGGTGAGGTCCTAGTCTTGAGAACCTGGTGTGAGTGGGAGGCAGTCGTGCCTCGGCTTCAATTTCTGTTGCAGCGGAAGTGAGCGATAGATGCAACGGTAGAACTCCTGCAGGATATGGACCTGCCTGGTCAGTGGTATAAGGAGAAGAGAATTAGCAAATCAAAAAGAAATAACAAAGAAGACAAAAAAAGAAAATGAAAAAATGAGGCCCTGCTTACCTTCAAAGAAGGTGAGGTCCTAATCTTGGGAGCCTGGTGTGGGTGGGAGGCAGTCGTGCCCCAGCCTCAATGTCCCTTGCAGTGGAAGGGGGCTACAGATGGAACGGGAGAACTCCTGCAAGACAAGGACCTGTCTGGTCTGTGGGACAAGGAGGAGAAGAGAATTAGCAAATCAAAAAGAAATAGCAAAGAAGAAAAAATTGAAACAATGAGGCCCTGCCTACCTTTAAAGAAGGTGAGGTCTTAGTCTTGGGAACCTGGTGTGGGTGGGAGGGATTCGTGCCCTTGCCTCAATTTCCCTTGCAGAGCAAGGGGGCTATAGATGGAACGGGAGAATTCCTGCAGGACAAGGACCTGTCTGTTCTGTGGCACAAAGGGGAGAAGAGAATTAGAAATCAAAAAGAAATAGTAAAGAAGAAAAAAAACTGGAAAAAATGAGGCCCTGCGTACCTTTCTTTTTTTTTTTTTTTTTTGGGGGGGTTTTCGCTATAA